>NC_133860.1:47077649-47447649 GCF_047830755.1 Zonotrichia albicollis
AATGTAGTGCCTACAGCTTCCAACCTCAGGGATAAAGTAATTACTGCAGATAGGATGAGAAGGTGTCTCCAAACAAAACAATTCAATTTAATTAGTTAGTCTATCACATGCAGTGGGTAAAAATGGATGTCATGAAGGGAGACTCTCACTGAGGTCCTGAAGAGTTCCCAGTTGAGTAAGAAAGGACAGTGCAGAGCAGGTCATTAGCATAACACTGTTACAAGTGAGATAGTAAAAAAGTCTCAGACCATCATGGCTATTATCTTTCTTTGCCTCATATATCTACCCAGCTTTGCATGCATAAATTTACTCAACGTGGACTCTAACAGCCTTCCCTTCATCTCATCAGATGCTTTTGTACCATTGTAAAATGCTACACCTTTAAGCAAAGACACATGAATTAATTCATTGTGTAAGTGCAAAGTGTATTTTATAGAATTCAATAATTAGAGCTAGGAAAAGACACATCAGTGTCATCTTCTTTTAGTATCTTGCTTAGATTTTACTTCTCCTGCTACATCCAATAGAGACATTACAAACCTCAGTTTAAGCATGGAAATTAATAGTCGTCAGCTGTGTCTCTGTACATGCAGGGCTTTTTCCCCAGCACTGTGTACAAATTATTCAGTGATTTCACTAAAAATATTTCTGTATTCTCTTTTAGAGATTATAGATCTGTCTGAATAGAACCACATATATTCTACCTCTAACAGAATAGCAATATATGTAGTTGTCACACTTAAAACAGTTCCAGAGAATTTTCAGAAATGCAGCTTCTTCCCTCCTCACCAAACATCAATTAATGCAAAAGCAGCAGAAGATGATAAAGCAACTTTTACTGTTCTAGTAAAGGATGATATCTTGGAGCTGACAGTTACATGAACCTCCTAAATTTCTCTTGTGAGCTGGTATTTAAACAAATTCATAGAAAATTTGTTTCTGCTAAAAAAGTTTGGAATAGCCAGAAAACCAAAGAACTTCCTTTCTCCAAATCCTATGCCTCCCCACTGATAAGATGAGAGTATGAATTTACCAAAATATAGTGGGTAGTCATATGAGTTATTTTTTTGCATATTTTGTTGAAATTTTGAGATATACAAAATTGTAGCATTGTGTGTTTTATACAGGTTTTGTTGTAAAGTTGGTTATTTTTTATAAGTCGAGATTATGGTTTGACCCTCAGCTCCCCCCATGTTCCTCCCTCACAATGGTTTGTTCCTGGGTTGTTTGTCCCTTGCTTTCCCACCACTGACCTGTCTGTCAAGGTAACCAATCACCTGATCCTTCCCTTTATGTCCTTATAAGTTTATCTCCTCCCTCCTGGTGCTGCCCAGTTTCCCTGTTCATCATTGTAACCACCCCCTCTGTTTCCAGAACCTTCTATGTCAGTTATTCCTTACTTAAATATGGTTTGCCTCCTGAGCCTTTTCCCTCCCCTATGCAATCCTTATTGGTTCAGTTGTGTCCCTCGCTCCTCCCCAGGGCTTTGTTCATTGGTTCCCCTGTGTGTCCTCCTGTCAGGCCCATCCTCTTTATCAGTGCCTTCCCAAAAGTCCTTCTCTGACATCATTACTGGTCCCGCCTGGGACAATAAAGCGCCTTGGAATTCCATAGGAGTGTCCGCTCTCTCCTTCCTTCACCTCAGAACTTCGTAGTCGAGCTCTTGCCTGTGCCACCCACACTGCAGATGGAACAACTACCCGGGGTTCTTGAGAAGAACCTGGGAGTGGCAGAATCCGTGGTCTTCTCCGGCCACTCCGCGAGTGGCTAGATGGCACCTGTCAGCTCCTGTGGCTGCGGGATGAGGCTACATAAAATTATGCATAGTTCTCATTCCTAGAGGAAAGGTAAAGCTGTAAGGTACAACATAAATGATAAATCTGAAGCAAGTCCTTGAAACAGCAACAGTGAGAGAGAAACACACTTACAAGATGTTTTTATACTTGGGGACAATGCCATGTCCTCAAGATGTCCTGGAAAAAACTTGTATGGCTGTAACTGCTCTACTGGCTAATTCTGTACATATTTCATTACTTTCTTTAAGTATCACAGAATCAGAGTGGCTAATATGGAAAAGGACCTATGGAGGTCCTTTGGTTCAACCCCGTGGTTGGTCCAGTGCAACTGGTCATGCAGATTCACCAAGAGACATTGCCCAAGACTATATGCACAGACTTTTGAATATCTCCGGAGATGACAATTCCACCACTTCACTGGGCAGTTTGTGCCAGCACTCAGTCAATCTCACCATGAAAAAGTGAGTGGATTTTGCCACTGAGAAGAGCCTGGCTCCATCACCTTTGCCTCTCTCCCATCAGGTATGTATTTACAGTAGTTCAATCCCCTTGAGCGTTCCCAGCTCTCTCAGCTTTTCCTCGTAGGAGAAGGGCTCCTGTGCTCCCCTGCATCATCTGTGTGGTCCCTTGCTGGGCTCTCAAAGTGTCCATGTACACCTGTACCAAGTGTCACCTGTACAAGGGAGCCCAGAAGGGGACAGAGTTCTCCAGAGGGTAAGGATCACCTCCCTTGACTTTATGGAAGCCTTTGCCCAATGCTTCTCAGGATGCTATTAGCATTTCTTGTGATAAGGGCCCCATCTCTGGCTCCTGTTTGAGCTGGTATCCACCAGGAACCCCAAGGCCTTCCCAGCAAAGCTCTTTTCCAGCCTACCAGCCCATATCCCAAATGTCTGGGGTTTTCCTCCCTAAGTACACGGCTTTGTCCTTTGAACTAAGGATATAGAACATATATCTTATTTTCCTGATCATATCTTAGATTTCTGTGACTCACTTAAGAACAAAACTAGCATGAGAGATAAACTGTAGCAGAAATATTTGCATTTAGGTTTCTTTCTCTGAGAGACCAAAACCCATTTATAACAGACTGAAATCTTCTTGTTTTACAGTAAAAGAAGAAGCTACTTGGCTACAGAGGGTCAGCTGAATTTGCAATTAAGTCCTTAATAGATACTGGTATCCTTAATTGTCCATTTTCCTGATCAAGCAGCCAGATATCTGGCTTGGCACAACCTCTAACCAGACCAGTGAAAAACCTCTAACCAGAACAGTGGAAATTAACTGTTGACATGACCTAATTTATGAGAGCTTGGAACACTATACATAAAACAATACTTTAAAATAGCATTAACAGCTTATTAAAGTATTTCACTTCCCTGAATCCAACTGAGATTTCATTGCAATCCAGAAGCTTGTTGGGGGAATTACCTTGGAAGGAAACACCATTGAGTTGGAACTGTCTCCATATCAACTATGTTAAAAAATAATTTTTGCATCATTTTAATTTTTATGCTTTCTTTCTCATGCAATAGTCTGGAGAAGTATTCTCTACACCAAAAATTGTCAATAACTGTGAAAATTCGCAAAATTTAACAATGGAGTAGGGTTTATGAGTAGAAAAGCAGTTTAAAACTTACCAATTCTGGCCAGGCACCACTTAGACATTTCTGAGACTGAAGTATTTGATTCACTACATTTAATGGGCATTCCCAACCATTAGTCTCGATTCAGTCTCCCTAGACTCACTCTCTAAAACACAAGATTTTTGCATAATAGCCCTTACACCAAATTATTCTCACTTAACTGCGCAATCAGCTCCCTGCCACCATCACCACTAGAGACTTTTGCTGTTCCTAAAACACAGTAGTAGAGAAGGAACTTCTGATCTCCTGAACTTCTGCTTCTCCGAAGGAAAAGGTGTGGGAATGAAGGCTTCTGAAAGTCTCAGTTTTTCACTTTTAAAGAGGTATACTGTTGTGTCTTCTCTTACTTAGACAGCTGGCTTTTAATACAACCTTACACATACTTTACAAGCCTTTAATCCTCTTCTGCCTCATTGCAGTTGTATATATTCTCTCATAACTTCCACAAATTATGAAAAGACAACATGTAACAGCAGGGTTGTACAAATACAGAAAAAAAAATCCCCCTTTTTCCACTATGTCTTCACTGCTACTACACTAGTGCACAAAGTATAAAAATCTAGATGAAGAAGGAGAAAATTCTTAATTTATGGTGCATTTACTCTCCCTTTTAACATCCTTTTCCCTTTACCTAACATTTTCGTTTATCATCTATTTAGAATATAATAATAGGAAAAAGGGGGAAATTCAGCTTCCTGCATTCTCACCTCCATCTCACCTACCTACCTACATACAGCTACATACTCCCAAATCTCCTCTTCATTCCAAGGTGCATTTTTGCCCTTTAAGTATCTTTACATTCCACTCTTAAGGTTCCTTGGATTCTTGCTTTACCACTACTAAGCCTCATCATCTGTGCAACGGCAGCTCAGGTCCTGCTTGGTATATTCAGAGACCAGGAGCCTTCTCCTCAGGACACAGGCCACAGAAAGGCTTATGCATGCATTTGTACAGAAGGTTGTCATGTGCCATGCAGAAAGTAAGGTGGCAGTGAAAGGAGAGGGGAGTATGCAGCAGCATATCTGCCTGTTATATCTCAGCATATCTGCTGGCAGACCAGGTGCTGTTTGTGTAAGTATCACATTCTCCTGCTGAGGTATTAGGTGCTCAGAGGGCCTTAGACACATTTCTTTCTCTAAGAGTTAGTCCTGAAGCCTATAATATCCCCTTTATCTTCTCAGATATCTTCTTGTCACCATTCCTCCTGACAGAGGTCAACTTAGTTTTGCTAAACAGTTTTTACCAGCCTGTCAGAAAGGCAAGTAGATTGTGTCCTCAATCCATTTTGCACTCTGCCAATCCATTTTCCAGAACTTTATTTCTTTACTTTTACCTAAAAATATAACAATAAAAAGTTAGCTTTTTTCCCCCCTTTAGTGTGCAGACTTTCTCTTCTTGTTCTATAAAAGCAGACTTTCTCTTCTCATTCTATAAAACCATCTGTGACCTCCAAGCCAAACCTGTATTTCTGCCTGTAAAAGTAAGGAGAATATGTTCCCTACAAACAACTTACTTGGGTCTTTCCTACAGCAGGTCTCCTGTACTGATAACCTATTCCAGTTTTTCCCATCAGTTTAAGTATTTCTTTGAGGCACAGAGAACTACAAGATTAAAAGGATGTCCTCTTGGCTTTCTGACCTCTGGTTAGTGGTGACATTCCTCCCTTCCATAGTAACAGGAAAAAAAAAGTAAGAGATGGCAACTAAAATGCTGTTAAAAAGGGAAATGGGATCTTACATTATCTCTTCAGTATGAAATTATCTTCTTCACTGGTAGTGTTAGGTGATGGAAGAAGTACCCTTTTCTATAATCTGACTTCATTTTTACTCAATTCCTGTTTTACACAATCATCCTAAAAAGCACTTTTTCAGTTGCCACTGCTTGATATGCCTACACTTGGCATTTTTTAGATCTGCATGTTTATTTCCTTTGCTTTCTAAAATGATTGGGACAAAAGTAGCAGGGCTAGAGAGTGTTTAACAGGACTCTTTAAGCCTTAGTTACATTTTTGAACAGAAAAAAAATGCAGGTACACATAGGAAATACATATATTCAAAAATATAGAAATCTTCAGAAACCACTGAAGCAAGGAAAAGGGCAAAGAGAAGGGCAAGGGCACAAATATATCAGGACCACACTTCTAACTCAGCAAGTGAGATGTAGTCCAGGAGATGAGGGACATATATTCCATCTCCTGGTGCTCAAGAAATTTGCACTGTTTGTCTGCGTAGATCTCAAAAAAAGTCTTATTGTTAAAAATTCTTGAAGCAGAGTCAATGTGTCTTCTTCCTTCTTGGCAACATTTAGTCCCATTGAAATTGCCAATTCTGTTTTATTTTTAGAATGTATTTTTTTTCTACTTACAAACTAGGGTATGGTTCCCTTTTCAGATGCTTCTCAGAGCTTTCAGTTATGGCAAGGAAAAAATTGAAGCAGGAAACTTTGACTTTCTCCGAAAACTAAGGTAAATTGAGATGGAAACCATTGCTGAAGAATTATTGTCAAAAGTCTAAAGTCATGTTTTCTAATTGTGATCATGCTGGGATTACCGTCTGAAGAACACCTTCTGGAGCCAGGAGCTGATTTTTTTCAACGTTTAGGACCAGTTCTTTTATGATGCTGTTTTGCTTAAAAAAGAACATACTTTGCATTTGCAAACCTCATTCACTGGTCTTCCAGTAAATAGTATGAAAATAGTTGGTTTAGGTTCTTTTTGTGTATTTTTTTTTATTTATTTGCTTTTTTTGGGGTTTTATTGGTGAGTATTAACTTTGCAAACATGTAGGTCACTACAGACTTTTACAATAACTAACTAAGGGCTCTTGTTTCTTGGGGCCCGAGGACAAATACATAATTTTTGCATGGATTTCAGTGTTTTACCCCCATTGGGAGGGCTGTTTCATTATTTGTTTAGCATCAGTAAAGCTGTTGGGGACGTATTATACATTTCTTTGACAGTCTGTGTTGAAGTAGTTCTTTTCCTCGTGAACATCTTGTTTGTCAACTTGGGAAGTCACTGTTTAAATTCCACTTGAATGGAATATGCTGCTTTGCAAGTGCTAGAAGAGAAAAGAAATTAAGCACGAAAAGTTCATCTGACATGACCATCCTTTTTATTTTTGATGGAAAGCCAAGTGAGAAACCAGGAAAGAGGAACTGGCATTCCATTCCATCTGGATTCCATTGGTGGGGAAGTTCAGTACACAGATAATGATACTTTCAACATTGCATCTGCAATAAAGACCAATGTTGAAGGGTAGCTGCACATGTGAAATGTTGACAGTGTTCTGCATTCCCTGCAACAAATGAATGGTCAGAAGAATAGGAAGCATTACAAATGAGGTAATGTGCTTCTCAAGTTCAATGCTATTTTAAAAGAAATACTGACCTCATAGTCTTGGAAATGCTGGAGATGGATTAGTTGTAAAAAAAGGGTCTTTTACCTTTGACTCTCTAGTAAGAAACTGGTATTTATGAACAGAGACTGAAGGCTTATTAATTTCTGAACTATTTTGTGAGACATATGTGAAGACAAACGATGGACTCAGAATCTAATCTGGATTGAAAGGGATCTTTTGAGGTCATGGTCATCATGGTACAAATTCCAGTCAAGACAGAAACAACTTCAAAGTTCCATTAGAATGGTCAAAACCTTGTCTGGTATCTCTAGGAATGGACATTCCACGGTTTCTTTGTTATATCTATTTTTGTGTATAACAAACCTCATTGTAAAAATGTGCTCAGCTTCTACCTGACATGCAGTTCCTCTGGGAGAGTCACATGCTAATTCTCATCAGGAAGGTCAATATTTAACATGCAAAGAGGCTGACTTCTCTTGCTTTCATAGCAGATTAATGATAATGCCAGTGGACCACACGCTGGCTTTTCCCATGTAATTAAGTTCTGTTGAGTTTTTCAAAAGCTGCTCTTCTTTCCTTGAATATTCAGTTATCTTGAGGGAGGGATGGGGCAAGGGGGAATGAGAACAGAGAGGGAGAAGACATTTTTTTCTTTTCTTCCCTTGCTTATTAGCTAATAAAGAAAAAACAATGTTAGGAAAAGAAAGTTCTCACATATGAACAAAATATCTCTTATCTCTAGAAAAGAATCTATCCCACCAAATATATTCATCTCTGTTTTGAAACCTTTAATGAGAAGCATCCTAAGGGAAAAGTTTTCTTTCATTTCATTTAAGAATCACACATTTTATCATTTGAGTATCCGTCGGTCATATTAAAATTCAGACAAATATCTGCATATTTTAAATGTCTGCCTGAATACTGAGATCATTTGTCAATGTCCTCACTGAATTGTTAGTCAGACTGTTGTGCACATTATTTGAGACAGCAAATGAACTGTTTGGGTTGCTATGGTTACAGCTATGGAGAAGATAAATTTCTGCAGCTACTATCTTTCTTGAGGGGCTGGGGCGGAGAAAGATAATTGAAAAACTAAAAGTTAATCCAACACATTAGAGTAGGGTCAGAACTGCAACAAAGCTTTATGTATGTGTGCACTTTGTTATAAATGTGGAAGGAACAATATATCCATAAAAGTAAATAAATATTGATGGATGCTTCCATTACATTCCCTTTCTCTAAATTTATGCTGCAATTTGTACCAGTCAGGTAGCAGTGATTGGGATTGTTCAACCGGCAGGAATTGTTAATTTGGACAGTTATCTGATTTAGAACATCATGATGAGATGATAATTTCCTCCAAAATTACCACTAACATTTTGGGTTCATGGAAAAGCCAAATCACAGAATCATTTAGGTTGTAAGGGATCTTAAGATCATCTATTCTATCTCCCTGCTTACAGCAAGGTCACCTACCACATTTTATCCAGCACTGTGTCCAGTCAGATTTTCTGTGTCACCAAAGATGGAGATGACCTCTCAGAAAAAGGATTTCCTTGTGTTTACACTGAATTTACTATTTTTTAATTTGTGCTCATTGCTGTTTGTTCTCTGCACACCACTGAAAAAAGTTTAGTTCTGTTTTCTTCATTCTCTCCTGTCAGATAGTAATACTAAGATGCTCCTTGAGACTTTTCCACAGGCTAAACACTTGCAGCAGTCTTCACATATGAAAAATGCTCCAGTCGTTTCATCATCTTTGTGACCCTGAGGTGGCTATGCTCTGTGAAGTCTGTGTCTTGCTTGAAGTTCAGAGCCCACACTAGACACAGACATTATTCCAGACATTGTCTCATCAGTACTGATCAGAAAGGAGGGATCATCTCTGCTGAAAGGGCTGGCAATGCCCTTTCTTACATACCTTATAGGATATTATTCTCCTGTTTTGCTGTAAGGGTGCACCACCGGTTTATGGTGGTGTCTTGCAGGACCCAGGGTCTTTCCCTGCAAAAGTCCTTTTCAGCCAGGTAGTCTTTCAGCTGAATGAGGGACTGGGGTTATTTATTTGCAAGGCAGGATTTTGCCCTTCCATTTGTTAAACACGACATCCTTCTATGCCAAAGTGTCCAACCTGTCATGAATGCTTTGAATGGCCGCACAATCACATCATTTATGAGCAGCTTTTCCCAGTTCTACACCATTGTAAAACTCTCTGAAGGGTACACTCTCTTTCTCATACTGGTTACCAATTAAGATGTTAATAATGAAAAGTGTTTCTTGACTTACATGATCTCTTTTTACAACCAGGTGACCCTCTTACCAGTTGCAGGAAAAGCTGAGAGGAATGTTTCAGCCTGGACTTCAATAAAGCCTTTGGTACTCTATCCCACAGCACTCCTGGAGAAGCTGGAGCTGCTGAAGCAATTTCACCTCATCATAGTTAGCCATCAGGTTCTATAAGCATTATTTCACTTTGTAAAGCCATGCTGGCTTACTCAAATCTCCTGCTTTTCTTTCATGGGTTTGGAAATGTCTTCCAGATGCAGTTGAAATAAAACACTTTGATCTGTATTTTCTAGATATTCCCTTGGCCTTCTTGAATATAGGAATGTTCTTTTCTCTCTTCCACTCTTCTGCAACCTCTCCCAGTTGCTATTACTGCTCAAAGATAATCAACAGTGGCATCACAACAATGTCAGCCAGCTTCCTCAGCACTTGTGATGCCAAGTATCAGAAGCCATGTGTGGGAGTTCAACTGGCTGGGATGGATGGTAAGCTAACCTTTGTTAAGAACAAAGGCATCTTCTTAAGGTCTTGGGAAGCAGGATATTAAGAAAGGAAACATCTAGTCGGGTTATGGCAAGGAGAACAGGATTGTGGGTATAGTTATGTTAATGCTGTTGTGCCATATAAGGTTATGTTCTGAGTTCTTGTTTATGATTGGTTAACAGTGTTTTACATATAAGGCAATGATCTTAGTTCTCATTGGTGATTGCTTCCCTGCTTTCAGATCAACTGTTATATATTGTTGTGTTTCCCACATTTTGGGGTCTTTGGAGGACACCCTGTACTGTGCACAGCTTCTTTCCTTTGTTGTTTTGCTTGTTATTAAAGTTCTTTACTTTTCTGGCCTACTCCGTCATACCCGTCCCTGTTTATTTCTTTCTCCACAGCCCCTGGCTGATCTGGTCATGAGGTTGTGATGCTGACCTGACAGCCATGGATTCTGTATGTCATTTAAGTGCTCTCTAGCCTGGTGCTACTGCACTGAGAGCAAGTCTTCCTTGCTCCACACTTTCGTCGGCTGTCTGAGCCTTGCATTTCCTTATGGCTAGTTTTGCTGGTAAAGGCTCAGGCAAAAAGGCACTAAACCCATTTCCACCTCCTCCTCACCCCTCACACGTGGTAGGCTGAGAGCAGGCTCCTTCTTTTCATAGTTTTTTCCACTGTTTCTTAAAAGCTTCATATTATGATCTTTCTTAGGTCCTAGTATCCTTTCCTTAAGTGATAAAAATATAAAAAAGCCTAGTATACTCAAGTTCTTCAAAAAACCAGTTTTGGCATATGTGAGACATTAAATTTGATATTAATACTCATCTAAACTGCCAAATTTAGGCCATGTCCCATTGTTGTACAATTTATAAGTTGGCCACATTAGTTCTGAGTGTCTGATCAATTTGGGTTTTGAAAGGAATGAATTTTTGTCTGTTAATCTTTGCCAATTTTTCAATATTAAACCTAAAGGGGAATCTCTAGGTTTTTTGTATTGTATCTTCACATGAGAAGTCTCACCCCATTGTCCACAAAACAGGGAAAAACCCCATAAAATTTAAATGAAGTGACCTAAAGGCAAACAGTTATAATCAGGGAGAGAGAGAGAGAACAAGAACAAGGACTGTCAAGTTATGAGTGGGTCTTGGTTCTTCAAAGAGACAGGAGCAGTTGTTGGTTGTTGTGAAATTGTTTATTGAATGAATACATCAGCCTTGAAGGCAAAGAGTTGAGAGTATTAAAGTCTGTGCTGAAAGCTTTCTGGCGTAGAGTCCCAATGTTCCAAGCAGAACCAGCAGAACCAGTAGTTGCTGACAGAAGCTACTACCACCCCTTTGCACCCCAATACAGGGGATTTTATTCATAAATCATCCCATCAGCTAAAAACACTATTCTAAAGCATTCTTCCTACACCTATCCGAGGTTAATTCTAATGTGAGAAAGTAATGTTGGTTCTTACACAAAATCTTACAGAAAATCAGTTCAATCTATTCATGAAAATAGTTCTATCTGGTCTACCTAGAAATGCAAGCAATGTTCTGTTTTCATTATATCTGGAGCTGAGTTAATTTTGTGAAAGGTAACACTACTGAACTTAAGTTAGGCTTTAGGGCTTTTTACTAGCCAACACAGTCTCTTAAGGCACTCAATATATATTTCTACTTACTTAAAACTAAAACTTACACTCCTGCTTCATGTCTGTGTGGCATATATTTCAGTTTCTCTAAAGGTTCCAGTTCAATCCCTGCATTCCTTTTTCTCTCCAAGGGACTCAAGGAGGTTTCAATTCCATGCATTCCAGCAAAGGACCACACAGGATTCCAACTCACAACCTCTGGACCAGCAGCGTGGGGCCTAAGTCACTTTACCACCACTGGCCCCAGACCAAAATTTGCCACTGCAGTGCTAAAACTCCACTCTTTCAGGGGTTGTTCCCCCCCTACTTTATGAGCAAATGGGGGTAATTGCAGACAAACAAGAAACCTCCCTTGGATCCTTCAGATCCTTCCACACACCAAACAAAATGAAGCGATCTCTTAACACTAAATGTAGGTGCTAACAACAAAACACTGCTTTTAACTTGCTTACTCAGGTGCCTTTGTGTTAGATGTGGAGGGTTCTTGGGCTCTGACACTGCCTGGACTGTGGCCACTCCTCACCCCGAAGTGCTGGCAGTGGTGGGGAAGAGTAACTGGGTCTTCCTCAGTCCAGAGGATTTTCTAGAAGTCTCCTTTTCCCATCTGGGTCACCAGAAACTGATGCCTGTTTCGGGCTTACCTAAAAACAGAGGTCAGACAAAATTAAGGGAATAAAAAATGGTTATATTTATTGAAGGGTCTTCAGGTACACCCTGGGCAGACAGAGCCTCCCAGGGGCTAAACCCAAAATGGACAATGGGTCATGACTTTTCACACTTTTCTAAGTTTGGTCCATTTGGATATTGGGGATTAGTTTTCCAATTGCAGCTTCAGGTAATGAAGTCATTTTTCTCCAAGTTTACCCCCCCACCCCAAACTCACTTTTATTTACACTTCTGAGACAGTAAGGTGTCCTTGATTCCCAGGCCTACAGAGTAATTGTTTTCTCTGACCAAAATAGGAAGCCAATAGCTGGCACTGTATATGGAGTTCAGAGTGATACACTAAAAAATTACAAATATATGAAAAATATAACACCTAATATCCTAAGGCATCAAATAACTTGACCTCTTTATTTCTCATAAATTCTCCTGCCTTCAGCACCAGTCTGACATATTTCTGAGTCTTCCTTTTGCTGTTCGTAGACATGTGGAAGAAGCCTTTCTTGTTGTCCTTCACATCCCTTGCCAGTTTCAATGCTAGCTGGCTATAAAAGTCAAGGCAGCCTTTCTAACTCTTTTGCTACAATATCAGATAGCAACTCTTCTTGGGTCATGTATCTTTGATTTCATACCTTGTGAAGTTCCTTTTTATGTTCAGTTAGGAGTTTTTTGCTCATGTAGGCATGCTTCTTCACAGAATCGCAGAATTATCAAGGTTGGAAAAGGCCATGGAGATCATCAACTCCAACCTATGACTGAACACCACCTTATCAACTATACCATGGCACTAAGTGCCACATCCAGTCTGTTTTTTAATATCTCCAGGGACAGTGACTCCACCACCTCCCTGTGCAGCTCATTCTAGTGCCCAACTACTCTTTCTATAAAGAATATTTTTGTAATGTTTAGTCTATGCTTGTCCTGGCACAGCTTAAGGCCATGTACTCTAGTCCTGTTGTTGGTTACCTGGGAGAAGAGACTGACTCTCACTTGGCTACAGCCTCCTTTCAGGGAGAGAGTGATCAAGTCTTCCCTAACCATCACTTCCAGGCTAAACAGCTCCCTCAGCCTCTCTTATTAGGGCTTGGGTTCTAGACCCCTCATCAGTCTTGTTGCCCTCCTCTGGACATGTTTGAGCATGTCAGCATCCTTTCTAACCTGAGGGACCCAGAACTGGACACAACACTCAAGGTGTGGCCCCATCAGTGCTGAATACAGGAGGACAGTCACTATCCTTGTCCTGCTGGCCACACTACTGCTGGCACAGACCAGGATGCCATTGGCCTTCTTGGACACCTGGGCACTGCTGGCTCATGTTCAGCTGCTGTCACCAGCACCCCCAGGTCCTTTTTGTCCTGGTTGCTGTGCAGCCACCCCATCTCCACTTGGAGCACTTCCTGGGGTTGTGGTGGGCCAAGCGCAGGACCTGGCACTTGGACTTATTAAACTTCGTATTGTTGGACTCGGCCCATCAATCCAGCCTGTCTGCATCCTTCTGCACAGCCCTTCCACCTTCCAACAGATCAGTGCCAGTTCCCAGCTTGGTGTCATTTGCAAATTTGCTGCTGGTGAACTCAATCCCCTCACCCACGTCATCAATGTAGTTGTTAAACAGGACTGGACCCAACACGAATCCCTGGGGGACACGACTGGTGACCCTACTGGATGTGATACCTACTGGATGCAGCACCATTCACCACCACCCTCTGGTCCCGGCCCCCCAGCCAGTTCTGAACCCAGCACAGAGTGCTCCTGTCCAAGCCGTGGGCTGCCAGCTTTTCCAGGAGTGTGCTGTGGGAGACGGTGTCAAAGGCCTTGCTGAAATCCAGGTAGGCAACATCCACAGCCTTTCCTGCATCCACCAGGCAGGTCACCTGGTCATAAAAGGAGATCAGGTTGGCCAGGCAGGACCTGCCCCTCCTAAATCCATGCTGGCTGGGTCTGAGCCCTTGGCCATCCCATAGGTGCTGTGCTGTGTGATGGCACTCAAGATGATCTGTTCCATAACCTTGCCAATCACTGAGCTGAGGCTGACTGCCCTGTAGTTTCCCAGATCCATCTTTTGGCCCTTTTTGTTTCCCACATCCTTCTTCTGGCCCTTTTTGTGGATGGGTGTCACACTGGCCACCTTTCAGTCATCTGGGACGCCCCCAGTGAGCCTGGACTGATGACAGATGATGGAGAATGGCTTGGTGAACCCTTTGGCCAGCTTCCTCATCGCCCTAGGATGGATCCCGTAGACCTTTGAGATCTAAGTGGCTCAACAGGTCTCTAACTACTTCCTCCTCGATTCTGGGGGTTTATTCTTCACCCTGACCCCATAAAACAAGCTCAGGAGACCCATTGTTCTAAGGAAAACCTGTCTTATGGTTGGAAACTGAGGCAAAGATGTCAAGAACCTCTGCCTTTTCCTCATCTTTAGTCACCAAATTCCCTCCCGCATCCAACAAAAAATAGAGGTTGTCCTTGCCCTCCTTTTGCCATTAATGTATTAATAAAAACATTTTATATTATCCTTCAGAGAAGTGGCCAGATTAAGGTCTAATTGGACTTTTGCCTCTCTTTTTTCCTACATTACCTAGTAACATTCTTAAACATTTCCTGACTTTCCTGGCCCCCTTTCCAAAGGTCGTAAGGTCTCTGTTTCCTTCAGTTCCTTCAAAACCTCCTTGCCCATCCAGGCTTGTCATCCTTCCTAGTGGCTCATCTTTTGGCACATGGAGACCCTCTGTTCCTGCACCTTCAAGATTTTTTTCTTGACATATGTCTAGCCTTCTTTAATCCCTTTGTTTTAAAGAGCTGTTTCCCAAGATATTCTCCAAGATAGTCTCTTGAATAGGCTGAAGTCCACCCTCTAGAAGTCCAGAGTGGAAGTTTTGTTGATATCCCTCCTTGTTTCCCTGAATTTTGGGAACACTATTATTTCATGGTCACTGTATCCCAGGCAGCCTCTGACCACCACATGTCCACCAGACCTTCTCTGTAAGCAGCCAGTCTAGCTGAACCTTAGCCCTGGTAGGCTCTCTCACCAGCTGTGTCAAGATGTTGTCCTCCGTGCAGTCTAAGAATCTCCTAGATTACCTCTTGTCTGCTGTGTTGAGTTCCCAGCTGATAACTGGTTAAAGTCTCCCACAACAACAAGGGCTGGTGATCTTGAAACATCCTCCAGCTCCTGCTCATAGAATAATTAATCCACTTGCTCATCCTGGTTGAGTGATCTATAACAGACTCCCACCAGGATGTTGGTCTTGTTGGCCTTCCTACTGATTCCCACCCATAGGCACTTGACCTTATCATCATTAATTTCAAATTCCATGGTATTGAGAGCTTCTGTAATATACACAGCCACACCCCTACCTCTCCTACTTCATCTGTCCCTTCTGAGGATCTAGCCACCCATTTCAGCCCTCCAGTCATGTCAGCCATCTCACCATGTTTCCGTGATGGTGACCCATGTCATAGCTTCCCTGCTGTATCTTGGCTTCCAGCTATTTATCCATGCTGCATGCATTAGTGTACGTGCACCTCGGCTGGGCTGCTGATTTCACCCCTGATTCTGGCTCTCTATCAGCCCTGCCTGCTCACAGGCTAGAATCCTTTTTTCCTTGTTAGATAGATGGAACTTATCTGACTCTGGCAGGCCAGGTGCCATAAAAGTTGCCCCATGATCAAAGAACCCAAAAATCCACTGATGGCACCAGCCCTTAAGTCATTTATTACTCATGTATTAATCAGCGATTCATTAATCATTTATTTCATCATTCATCCCTGCGAATGAAGGGACTGAGCAGAGCACCACCTGTGCTCCTGCCCCATCAACCTATTGACCCAGAACCTTGAAATTCTTTTTAAATGCCATGATGCCCTTCTTGTCAACCTCATCATAGCCAGCTTGGACAATCAGCAGTGAAGCAATAATCAGAAATGAAGCAATAATCAGAGGACTGGATAAGCTCAGGGAGTCTACTGGTGATTTCCTGTGCTTGGGCCCCAGGCAGGCAGCAGACTTCTCTGTGGGATGAGACCAGCTGTTATACTGGGCCCTCTGTTCCCCTCAGAAGGGAGTCACCTACTAGCACTACCCTTTTCTTTTTAATACAAAAGGTTGTGATCCACCTGACAGAGGAAGTATAATGGGGAGACTCGCCAGGTGGCTTGTTTTCTTTGATACCTTCTGCCTGAACCTCCAGGGCATTGTACCTATTTTGAAGCAGCACCTGAGAAGGTGATGGAGGTCAGGAGGTAATTTTATTACCTCCCTGGGTAGGGACCTGTTTGCATTCCCCTACATCTGCTAGGTCTTCTACTGCATGATTATTAGAGGCATGAGCCTTATTTGAATCCTGGTGGGCTTTTCTTAGGGGTGGAAGGGTGTAACTCTACCAGCCTATTTCTCTTTCACTTTCCCTAATACTCCTTAATCTTTCTACTTCTTCCTTAAGGTCTGCCACCAGACAGAGCAGATTGGTTTCCTGCTTGCACCATGTGTAGGTGTCTTTTCCTCTGGTACTACCACCAGGGTCATAAACATTCTTTTTGTGTTAGCACATTTTTACTAGCAATGACTTTTGATTGTTTGAAAACCATTGCTAGGAAAAAAAAAGTTAAAAAATGGCGCAACATAATCCACCACCAGCTGCAACCCTGCCTGCTTGCCCTGCCTGCTCAAACTGCCATGTAAGCTGCTGTGCCATGCCTTGTATGCATGTCACACATCTGTTCACCATGTTCCAGGTCACTTACGCTCCCCATGGCCTTTTCTAAATTGTCTGTAATGGCCTGAAGGTGGCCCTCCCTTTACCTGGATGGCTCCTTTTCTTGATTCTGCAGCTGCTGGGAGCTTGAGGGGGTTGTCCTTGAATATCAACAAGATCTCACAGACCTGCCTTCTTTCCAGGGCTGCATCGAATTAATTTTTCCAGGCAGAAAATGTTGAAGTTGTCTTTCCTGAGGTCCAGGATTGTGGTCCTACTTTTTCTTTGCTATCTTCTTTTAAATCCTGAGCTCTACTGTATCATCTTAGCTGTAGTCACGGGTCATGCCGACTTTCATATGTCTGACCAGTTCTCCCTTTTTCAGGGTCTAGTCATACTTGTTGTCCTGGATTGCCAAGCTAATTGTATTCTGTTTACCATCTGTATGGCAGGTGTCTTCTGTTAAGTGGGCAGTTTTCCTTATCTCTTCCACAACCACTCCTCTCTTCAGGGAGACATCTGCTGATAGCAGGCTATTGAATGTCACTGATAAGAGCTACAGCTTCCCATTGTAAGATGCTCTGCCCAGAGGGAGGAGCCAATCATTCTTACCTGGGTATAATCTTGAGATTCTGGAATACCAGTTGGGCTTCTCCACTGGATTTCCCAGAGAAGCAACTGCCTCTTCCACTGGATCTTCAGAGGAAGACTACACTCTTTCTACAGGATCCATGCTCCAACAGAACCACACCTGACACTCCAGGAGGACTGCAGCCACAATTCCAGTTGGACTGCTACTAGCACCCTGACCAACAGAGTGCCAGGTTGTGTTCTGATTCTGTTAGTGTTGTTTTGGTTTACTGTGTTATTTTATCTTTTTATTTTCTTCCCTAATAAGGAACTGTTATTCCTTCTCCCATATTTTTGCCTGAGAGCCCTTTAATTTCAAATTTATAACAGTTTGGAGGGAGGGGGTTTACATTTTTCCATTTCAGGGGAGGCTCCTGCCTTCATTATCAGACAACTGTCTTCCAAACTAAGACACTTGTCTACGTGTAAGTAACTCTGTAAAGTGGTTTCAAGTCAGTGTTTAGTATCAGCTCAAGAAAGCAGAATCCCAGACCTATCCTTTCACTGCTAGGTATCCTAATTACTATGAAGCATATTATATCCCCCGACTTTATTGAAGCAAGAGAGGCAGCAAGGCAAACATTCAGTTTGTCTCTAATGTAGTTTTCGTTTAAGGAGTATCTTTCTGGGACATGGGAACTGTGTAAAACCATTTAGAACTAAAAATGTCTTGAAAACACTTCTGCTGCTTTCTAAGACTTTTCTAATGCTATAAACTATGTGCTGGCTCTAGCCAAAATGCTCATATTAAACTGCATATAGCCTAAATGGAACTTCTTCCATTAAAATATCTTATACTTCTGCTAGCAGGTACCTCAGATTTTCCAGAACCACAGCTATGGGAAGAAGCAAGTTAATAGGATCTTCCAAATCCTACTGTGTGTTTTATTTTTATTCAGTCCAGAAGGAAGTCACACTGATCTACTTAGTCATCCAGCACACTATTTTTAGGGACAGTCTTCAGCAAATCTTCAATATATTATTTGTCTATGGAGTTTGACAGTCTGGTATTATTATTAGTCTAGCATGGAACCAGAAGCACCCTGACTACTTTCCTTGATTACATATATGAATAAAAGTGTCTTTCTTGTCTACTCACCTAACTTAATGTTTTTGAACATATCCTGAGGACCCTTAATATCCTAGCATGGGTGAGGAAGAAGCTTTCTGTTCACCAAGTCAGTCAAGAGCAGACTGAAGGAATGCAGACATCTGAATTCAGGTTTTTGCTCGTCCAATAATCACCTATGGCAATCTAAATACCCAGAGCAACAAACAGTTATGAAGAGAAGAGTTTAGAAATCACTGCCTCAAAATTCAGATAGTGTTGCCTTTTATTTGGTTTATTTCAGTTTAGAAATACAAACTTATCAAAGACATGATTGAAGTTTGGGTTCAGTTTTCTGCTGAAAGGTCTTTTCTGCTGTCATCGGAGGTGCTGCTTAGGTCAGAGAAATAAGAGCATTATATATAACAAGTCACTGAATCCACTACGAATCTATTATTTGATACATTTATTCCTATTGTGAATTATTTATGCAAGAGTCCAAAAATTTTACAATGCCAATGTTATTTGTAGCCATCCACTTGTAGATTGCTGTGTAAGCTAATTTCACGAGTATATTTGCATGGTATTCACCACTGGTCTTGGTGATTGCTAAGATACTGTATCTGCCAGCTCGTGATTACCTTTCTGAGAAAAAAACACCCCAAAAATTTCCCAAAAAAATAAAAAAAAGAAGAGTTTCCAAAGCTACTTTGATCTACTAAGCACAGTAAGAAGTTTTGACACTGTGAGAGAAATTTTTGGAGTTGAGTAGTAACTGCAATTGCTAATGTTCATTAAATATGTTTAATGAATAAGAAAAGATATTGCTGAAAGTTCTACAGTTGTCAAAACATTTCTAAATTCTGAATAATCACCAGAATAACTGTGTGTCTTTACAACATCACTATTTTCCCCATTAATTTGCTTTAGGAACTGTATCAGTGGTGAACTGTACTGATGCGGTGCTTAATGCTAGGTTTTGACTGAATCAGGTTTAGTAAGAGATTTAATGAGCAAGATGGCTTAAAAAAATCTCTTAAGAACTAAATTCATATTAACAAAAACTTCTTATAGCAGGCAGGATTATGATCACCCAAATCTAAATTAAAACTTGGAGTCCCTTTTCATACCAGTACCAATGTTTTTAATTTATTTCTTACGAAGGATTATGTCAGATATCAAATAAAATTAGATTAAACACGTTATTAGACACATAGATAAAAGATGATAATAACTTTGGTAAAAATCATCTTCAACACAAAAATCCTCTGGGACAAATGAGAGTGGTGGGGCTCTCCCTGGCAGGGATTGGCAGCTAGATTTATCCCACTGCCCCAACAAGGAGCAGGGCAGGCAGGAGCAGTGATGGCGTGCAGTGATGTTGCAGAGTTATTTAAATGCTGTACGTTTCCACGGTACAGATCTACATCCAGGGGATGTAGATCTGGAGCAAACACAGGGAACTGGGTGTACGGCACGAGAGACTTGGGACTGGCAGAGGAGATTCAGGTTTGCCGTGAAGAGCCCTGGAGGCCAGGTGGGCTCCAGGAGGAAATGATGGTCATCTTGTACAAGAAAATACTCTGCTGGAGGGTCTGCATGCTTTCTCTTCAGAGACTCCTCTTAAAGGCTGTTTTAATCAGTCATAAAGCAGTTCCTCTCCAGATACGAAATACGAAGTGCCAGAGCCAGGAAAAAAAAAAGTCAAACAATGTCCTTTTACTCTACTTCAGCAGATTTTTCTTGTTTTGGTTTTTTTCAGGTGTGAAAATAAAGCCAATATGCTGACATTTTTATGACACTGCTTTCCTATAATAAGTAAAAAGACACATTAATACAATAATTTCATTTTCCAGTTCACTGGCCCGTAAAGAGGCTTATTGCAATTGGGTATTTAATACAAATACAGAGTAGTATTTACTTTGATATATTTTAATTCTATCAAGAGTTGTGGTGACACTTTAACAATAAGAAGTAGCAAATGAGTTGTTTAGACCATTCATTTCCCTTCCAGATCAGTATTAAAATCCAGCTGAGAGAAAAACTCATAATATTGAAAAGTTTTTTTCCAGGATCTGAAGCAAAATAATATACAGAAATTTGGAAAACCCTTGCTCCTTGGGAAGCCAAGGGCATACCATTGTTCCTGGATATAGATGCTAAGTGGCCACACAGGGCTGGCAGGGGCCCTTCCGCAGTTCAGCCTTGGGAGCTTCTCTGCTCTGCCCACGTGAGCTACATCTGCCCCAGCACCAGCAGAACAGTCACTGATGTGACCTTCACCCTCCCCCTGCTGTCCCCAGACATCCCAGCCCCTCCTGACTGGTCGCCCTCCCTTCCCCTAGCGATCCTTTTAGCAAAATAGGAGCCATTACAGTAGTCAGAACTAGCAAAAGGACCGGAGAGAGTACAATTTTTATAGAACAAGTGGGTCAGAAAGCCTGTACTCACATGTTGAGTGATACATGGAAACTCTTGTGCATTACTGCACATGTGGTCCATTTGTTCTCCCCTACTTCCCAGGTGTTTAACTCTCTTTGAACCCAAATGTTTCTCTTAAACTGTGTGAAAGTAACACTTTTCACAGCTAAGTAGTATGACATGGAAGTGTTTCCAAGCTCATTGCCATGCCAGCTTTTGAATCTGCAAAGCCCTAAGACAAGTAATTTGGTAATTTTTGCTTTTCCCTTTCTCAGAGGCTCATCCAATTTTCTGACTATGAGCAGCCATTACACAGGGAGAATGAGAAATATTCCCACCTTAACTGCCTTTGGAAGCTAGTCTTGGTTTTTGAATATGAGGGAAGAGAAACTTGAAGGTGGTGAGAGGCTATGGGTTTGAACCATGCAAGGACCTAAGGAAGCAGAACCACTCTTCTGCAATGTTGATCTAACAAAGTGATGGATGTTTTATGGAAGGCATGACCCTACTGTTTGTGAGGGGCTTGTGTTGCTGGGGAAGGGTGCAGTACATAGAAAGCATCTAGCAGAATGGTTTCCTTTGGGGAAACTTAAGCTGAAGAATGTCTTGAGCCCTCCTCGGTCCCATGTGACAGATGGGACTAAAACCTCTGCTCACCAATAATGATATTTGTGCTCAGACACATAAATCTCAAGTTATGAGTTGACAACTTCAAAAGACAGATGTTCTTGAAAGATGTACTCTGTGCAAAAGCTAGGGTGAAACAAAGATCTAGAACTTCTATGCCATATCTGAGGGGGCTCCTATTTTGACTCTGAAGAAATAATTTTTTATTATCTCATTTTAATGATTTTTTCTTAAGAGCTTCTGCTTCTGATGTTATGAAGCAATACATCTGGCTTTAAAGAAATAAGCCTAATCTGTTACATTTAACGTATGATATTTGTCATATAAGCCAGGCCACAGGAATGGTAAATTTTTACCTTATATTTTAGGAATTTATTTAACCTGCTAGTAGTTTAGATTAATTTGTTTACTTTGGATTCATGTTTGTTTTGCAATAGGTAAGTTGTAAGTCCAAAAAGGAATCAGATCACATGATTGAAGCATGAATGATAATTTTTTTCCTGGGATAATAGACTTCTCTTGGTGAAAGAAATTGTAGATTATTATTAGTTCATATGGCAGAAAATTTCAAATGAGAGAAAATAAAAATACCTTCAAAGAAGACCATCACTATACTTGGTTCTGCAGTGCAAAAATCTGAAATCTGACTTGTCAGAAGATGTTCCAGCACAATAAGTAATGTGGGTATTTTTCGACAAGATAAAGCTAACATAACTTTTTTCCAAGTATCGAAAACTTTTAAACATGGCTCCAAAACTCAGCAGAGCCAGGCAGAACTGCAGTAACATATAAAACTTCTGTGGCATTCTGTAGGAAGGAAGAAGAGAAAGACACATGGATGATTTTCACAATATCATGTGAAATTGCTTCTTTATTTGCGTACTTGCTTTTTATCCTTCTTATCTTTCAAAACTGTATCAGGTATGGCCCACAGAGAAAGAAACTCGCCACACACGTGGTGCCTCAGTCACACCTTTTCAGTCAGGAGATGTCCTTGCCTTCTCTTCCTAGCACCACACCTGGTCCTTCATCTTGCACAGTCAACCCTCATTACTCCTGTTGGCAATGGGATCCTTTGATAAGGAGGATGCCCTGCCCCTAACAAATAGAAATTAGAGTCTAAAAATAGTCTCCAGAACCATTCAGGTTGTAAAAGGATGATCCTTTTCTTAAATCAGACATATATATTTCTTTTCCCTGAACTCCCCCACAACAATAAGTAAGCAAAAAGCTGTGATGTTTCACTTTGGACAAAAACAAGCCAATGAGCACACAAGAAAAAAAAGCAAACAAGGAAAAGAAGTTATTTTCCTGTGCTTTGTCAAGTTGGTTCTCAATTGTTCTGTTACTTTTATTGCTGGTAGGTTTTTATTTTAGATTTCTATCTTTTTCATGTGATAGTGACACAATTAGGTGACTGTTCTTCATTTGAAAAGACTAGGACTTTCAATGTTTTCTTATTTGAATCTGATTGTAATTAGCAAATTTATTCTTTTTATACCACCTTTCATCTCTAAATCTATCTAAGCCATGAAAGAATAGAATTTAATCCTCAAAGTACCCAATGCTTCTCCTGGAAAAAAACCCAACCAATGAACTAAAAGAAGAAAAAAGGGGGAAAATATAGTGCAAAATATCTACAAGGATATTAAAAATATTTAGAGTGCTGTTTGTTTTTGTTAATGCCTATTGATGCATTTGTGGGATGGGAGGCCTTTATTGCTTTATTTTCAGCCCTGGCATCAGTTCTATTCTCACTAAGCAGGTAACTTTCTATCACCTCCAGTGAATTAAAAAGTAAAAGCACCCTTGCCTGTCATTTCTCACAGAAAGAGATACACTTGACCTGCTTCCACCTGTGTCTCCTGTCAATCACAGCATTTACAACACAACTTGCTTTTCATCTTGATGAAATATTCTGGTCATGCCACACAGAGGAAACTATTGATATTTGCATTGGTCATCAGGTGGAGTTTGTCCCATGATGTCGCTCTCCCAGCTAAATTATATTTTCCAGAAGTATGAAAAAACCCAAACCAAACAAATTACATAGTCCTATCCCTCCTGTTTCTGTGGAATATCTCTCCTCTTTAGTTGCTGAATGTTGCACTGGGAAGACACGTGTTTCATCTAATACAATCTAATTCAATCTAGACACATAGTCATCCCTTATTGAAGTGACTAGTGATGTTCTAGGTCATATTTATCCCAAACTTCACATATTTTTTTCAGGCTATGTAGCTGACATTGTACAAGTAATTATGTGAATATCCAGTCTAAGCTAAGAACCTAGGTTAAGAAGCCTAGAAGGATCTGCTTTTAGAAAGATTCGTGCCTTCAAAAGTTCTGAAATGAGTGTTTGAAGTTAGCTATTAAAAAATGCATGAGACAAAAAGTCCTCTGGAAACCTGAAGAATGTCAGTCTGTGTTTACAGACCATATTCCAGAATTTCAAAAGGGAAAAGGAAGATTAGGTGTTCTAGGAACTACTCTTCCATGTTTCAATGCTGCATTTTCATTATCTTGAAGTACAGACATGCAAGATAAGCATGTCTGGCCTAATGTGGTTTTGGAAGAGTGAAAAGTCCCAGTGGAGCAACAGTTCAGTGCAGATACTGTTGCTTGGTTCTCAAATTCCTGGATTATGCTACTTCTAGTTGTTACACATATGTGGATCAGAGATCAGAGCTTAACCATTGTGAAAAGCTATTTTACATCCATATAAAAGACCTTATTTCACAAATGAACAAGCCAAAGGTTTAGCTTATTTGAATATCTGAATGAGATCCAAAACAGATTTAATTGAATATTCATTTCACGCAGCTTTAGCCAACTAAGTTGCTTAAATGAATTGATCCCATGAATAACACTCTATGTATATGGACACTTAATGACTGCACTGACAGAAGCCTTCACCAGTGTCCTGCTTAAAGTGGCAACAGAGTGATGAAAGACTAATTTGTACCCTAACATACAACAGTTTTACAGTACAGTATGAGGGCTGTGGAAGTAATATATGAAACTTATCTTTTACAAGCTGTCAGCTTCTCTTCTGCGTCTACTGAGGCACCACGCTGCTGCCATGCCTATATTGCGTGCCATATAGAGTCACTTTTTCCTCAGGTGCACTCTTAACTTTCTCAGTGGGATTTAAAAATGGTTTCCCATTCCCTTACTGTCAGCGTACTTCTGAGCTCCCTTCATCCAGGTGTTTGCAGCCCCCACCATGGAGCAGTGCAGCAATGTCCCAGCCGAAGAGGTATCTGCGAGGGAATGCACAAAAATGCATTTCTGAAATTCTCTGCTGTCATGACTTTTGGGCATCTTCTTCTGTTTCTTTGGGTTAATTACTTTTCTCAGATGACTGAGATGAGATGAGACTAAATGAAGACCTTAATCATCATCAGACTTAGGAGAGCAAAGAAGGGGATGCAAATGTGCTTCATAGTGGTGGAGTTCTCCTTTCCATATGATTCTCATGTTTTTGTGCCAGCTACAAAATCTACATGGCATGAGAGACGATTTACTTTCAAAAGAGTGGCAAAACCCAAATATTTCTCATTAACCTATGTAGTTTGCTAATCTTGGCCAGCTGCCAGACACTGACCGAGCTGCTCTGTCACTGCTACTCCTCCAGTAGGGCAGAGAAAGAAAATAAGATGAAAAAGCTCATGAGGCAAGGTAAATACAAGAAGGTTACTTGCCAGTAACCACCACAGGAAAAAGAAATTCAACCTGTGGAAAAGTAATTTAATTTATTGCTAATTAAAATAGTTTTGGATAGTGAGAAACTAAGACAAATTTAAAAAGCCCCTGCAGTCCCTCAGTACCAGCACCTGGACACAGACACCCATCATGTTGACTGATGTTCTGCCAGTTGTGTGCTGTCCTGCTTTCAGCAGATGTAACAGCAGTCTCTGTTTGGGAGAATGTTGGTATACTCCAGGACACTGTCATTTTCAAACACAGGAACATGCTTGTGACCACTCAGAAATGCTAGCTGCAAAAATAGAGATTTTTTGATACAATTATTTTAAGAATCAACAGGTGAATGTGAAGGAAATAGACATATAAACAGAACACGAACCTTGGAAAAATGTGGCTAAAGGAGTCTGAGGTTCATACATTTCATAGCTGTAGAAAGAATCAGTGGCATGAGCAAAAACTTTTGTAGTCTGATAGAGGTTCAGAACTACAAACAACTCCTGTGTATCTTTTTTTGTTTGTTTGTTTGTTTGTTTGTTTCCCCTGTTCAGTTTTGTGCATTTACTATAATATAAAACTTCAGATTTAAATATAGGTGTCTGTATTTTCAGTTTCTCTTTTAACCTCATTTCTTTTTAGTTCCTTGATAGTCACACTGCTCCTTTATAAATTCATGCTGACTATTCCCATCCACTTTCTTATCTTCAACTGTCAAGAAAAGATTCTCAGGACTATTTGCCCCTTCATTTTCTCAGGAGCCAGTGTGAAGCTGGCCAGTCTGTTGGTCTCTTTTACTTCCTGATGGCATGACTTGCTCTGCTGGATTCCCACAGAATGAGGAAGAAAACAGCTGGTCCTATTGTACACTCCACCGGTGAAAAAAGTAAAATTTTGGTTCATCTAACTGGATCATGAGGTGGACCCATTTCTACAGGTCAGTACAGTTTGGGGCAAGTACACTCAGAAAGAAATCAATCATTATAATCCTTCTTTTTCCGTGAAGAAACATTAGAAATTAGCGTCTAGAGTTTTTTTCTAGCTATCTCTTTCATACTCCACCTTCCTTGTTGCTGCCTGTTGTGTCCAAGCTGGAGGTTACCACTCAGCAGCTGGAACTTGACAGTTCTCAGCTCTATGGGACATAAGCCCATGCATAAACTGCTTTGGTTAAGGTAAACACTTTCTAGAACAGGCGTTTCATGCAGCAAGTCTCTTTTCTCCCTAGAAACAGCCTGTTTGTGTGTTCTTCCATTCCTTTTCCTGAAATCACAAGAGATTGACACTTATTTCTCTCCTTTGAAAAAAAAGAAATAAAGACAGAGACAGAAAAGAACCATTATCAATGTATACATTTGGTGCACTAAATTAAGGCCATGCTAGGTTTTGTAGGTTTTGCAACCTACAAAACCTGGGAAACACCAGGTCCACGCTACTCTAGGAACTTGTTTGTCAGAAGCATCCAACAGTGAAAGGAAACAGTGCAGATGTTTTAATTAAGTGGCATAAGACTTCAGTTTGCATTAGTCTTGATTTTAGCCTCTGGACATGGCTTTAAATCAGGCAAATACAAAAACCTCTGGGTCTTCAACTAGAGAAAAAATACACCTCCAAGGAAATTGCTTTCAATTTTCCCTCTCATCTGCACAGGCACAAAGCCAGACAATGTCCAAAGAGCCATTGAAAAAACTGCCATTTAAACCACCAATTTTTATGGAAACCAAATAGCTAATGAGAACGTGAACAGAAACACAAAAGGGAGTGGAAGGGCTGAAGCATACCCCACTACCTCATGCTCATGAGACATGAAGCAATTTTTTTCATTCATAAGACTCTCTCCCAATAGAAAAATATTTTAAAGTAACAATATTTACTTTCTATTTACTCTGGAAAGTAAAAAGAAACTTCTGGGCAGATGAGAAATTGAAAATTAGAAAAACTACTTGAGTTGTTTTCTTAAAAATACTGAATCATTTCTGAAAGAAATTTATGTAGAATTGCTGATACTGGACTAATTTTCAGAGGTAAGAGTAAGGATAGTATATAATCTGCTTTATGTTATCTGGTTCCACTAACCTCACTTCACAGTTGAATCATTACAGAAAACATAAATGCCTTCTGAGAAGGAAAATTTCGTCAAGGTTTTGACAAGATAAGAAATTTTCCTTTGTGAAGAAAATGTCTCTCAGAACCAAGGAGAAAGGGTGAAATAAAGGTTCTAATTAAAAAGTGATGCCACTAAAATGTCCTGTTTAAAAAAGTCAAACACCCCTGTGGTGGTTTGACCAGGAAGGAGTGGGAATTCTGGGATGCTGTGGTCAAACCAATGGATGTTCTGAGTTTCATACTGACACCTGGTGTAGCCAGTGGGGTTTGGACACACCTCCGAGAATACACAGGGGTTAAAAGCAGGGCTCTGGCCCTGGGAGGCTCTCTTGGGACGTCGCGGCGAAGAGGTCAGATCTCTCCCCCGTCCAGTCGCTGCTGCTGGGCGGGGGAGGGGCAGCCACGTGGTAGGCCCTGGGCCTGGACAGAGATGGGAGGTGAGGAGGCCTTCGAGGATGGAAGGGTGGAAGATCCCAGGGAGTCAGCCCCCGGGCAGCCATCCCTCCCCCCCCCAGGAGAGAGAGAGAGAGAGAGCCGGCGACACCGAATGTGATAGCAGCCGGCCCAGGAGGAGAAGGGGGGGGGAAGAGTGCCCGGCCGGAGCGGCAGCGTGTGGGCAGCGTGTGTGGGAGTGCCGCAGCTCCGGGACAGAGACTGAAAGTTTTAACCCCTTTCTTTCATGATTGGGGCCTTGCAAAAATGCTAATCCTCCTCGAAGCTGAATAAGAAGGGAGATAAGAGATGAGATGAGACAAGGACCTGGCCCGAAGAACGTGGAGATGATTGAATGGGGAGAGATGATTTGGAGTGGCCTTTTGGCTGGACTTTTCTTGTGGCCATGGACTCAGTTGTTCCTGTGACACAGAGACTGCACTTAGGGGGAAGCAGTGGCTCAGAACCAGGAGGGTTCATTGTGAGGACCCCCCGGCCCCAGGGGGTTGGAAAAATATGGGGGGGACAGATGTCCCAAAGCAGAGACTGTGCCTTTTTGGAGTGAGACAAGGCATCCTTGAAAGACAACCCTAAAAGCAGCTCTGATCCATGCGCGGTGGTGAGAGCACTGGGCATGGAAGGAAGATGTCACAAGCGGCAAAAGGACCTTTTTTCCGGGCGGTGCCGAAGTGGCAGGGAAGCACACGAGGTTTCAGTGTGTTTCCAGGGGAAGCCTATGGAACAAGAAGGACTCCTTTCCTCTTCATGAACTGCAGTTTGAGTATACTAAAGTGTGGTGCCAAGGTTGGGCAGTTGGTGATTTGGGAGAATGTATCGGACTGAGAAAGTCAGGTAGTGGGGAGGAGGAAAGTGGTTTTTTTGTAAGGTCTTCAATTTTTTTCTTTTCCTTATAGTTTTTTCCCTATTTTCCTGTAGTTTAGGTAATAAAGTGTTCTTTATGTTTAAGCTAAAGCCTGTTTTGCTTATTCCTGGTCACATCTCACAGCAGACACCAGGGTGAGGGCATTTTCATGGGGGGCACTGGCTCTGTGCCAGGCTCAAACCATGACAACCCCGAAAGAAAAACATGAATGACACAAATTTTCTGAAAAGCTAAAATAAACAGAACATTTTTGAGTACAAATTTTGAGAACAACAGTACTGTGTTAATGCACATACAATAAATACATATTTGTGGAGGTATACATGCAAGCATATTATGACTGAAGGCAGTCAACACTCATTTCTTGAGAAACAGAAATGTGTGTTAAATAAGAAATTCTTCTGTTTGGCTTCTTAAGTTTTGAAATTATAAAACTGAAAATGACATTGAGTGAGATAAGAAACTTGACCATAGAGAACTTCCGGTTCATCTCAAAAATCTGATTTTATGTTTTGTATATAAATGGTTACAGTTGGAAGAGACCCATGGACATCACCAGGTCCAATCCCACTTCTCATCTAGAATTATCATTTAGAGGTTTCCCAGAGAGGTGGTAGAATCGCTGTCCTTGGAGATACTCAACTGGATACAGTCCTGTGCTGGGGCTCAGTCAATCTTACCATGAAAAATTATTATCTGACAATCAGACAGAATTACCTGTTTCATTTTTTCCCCTTTGCCACTGGTCCTGTCCCTGGACACCACTGAGAAGAGCCTGACTCCATCACCTTTGCCTCCCTCCCATCAGGTATGTATTTATAGTAGTCAGATTCTTCTGGATTTTCAGTTCTCCAGGCTGAACAGTCTCAGCTCTCTCAGCTTTTCCTTGTAGGAGAGGTGCTCCTGTGCTCCCCTGCATCATCTGTGTGGTCCCTTGCTGGGCTCTCAAAGTGTCCATGTACACCTGTACAAGGGAGCCCAGAAGGGGACAGAGTTCTCCAGAGGGTAATGATCACCTCCCTTGACTTTATGGAAGCCTTTGCCCAATGCTTCTCAGGATACTATTAGCATTTCTTGTGATAAGGGCCCCATTTCTGGCTCCTGTTTGAGCTGGTATCCACCAGGAACCCCAAGGCCTTTTATGTAAATCTACTTTCCAAAAGAATAGCTGCGATCATTCCTTCTCAAGTGCAAGTCTTAGCAGTTCCCCTTGTTGAACTTCTGTGGGTCTTGTTAGCTGTCACCAGTGCCCCAGGTCCCTTTCCAGCCACACCGTCCCCAGCCTGCAATGCTGCAGGGGGTAATTGTGGCCAAAATGCAGGACTCAGCACTTGGATTTATTAAACTCCATCCCACTGGACTCTGCCCATCCATCCAGCCATTCCAGTTCTCTCTGCAGAGCTCTCCTACCCTCCAACAGATCAACACACGACCCCAGCTTAGTGTCATCTGCAAACTTACTAATGAAGGACTCAATCTCCTCACCCATGTCATCAATGAAGATATTGAACAGAGCTGGCTCAGCACAGACCCCTGAGGACACCACTGCTGACTGGGCCCAGCTGGATGTGGCACCGCTCCCCTCCACCCTCTGGGCCCGGCCACCCAGCCAGTTCTGAACCCAGCACAGAGTGCTCCTGTCCAAGCCGTGGGCTGCCAGCTTTTCCAGGAGTGTGCTGTGGGAGATGGTGCCAAAGGCTCTGCTGAAGTCCAAACAGAGAACATCCACAGCCTGTCCTGCATCCACCAGGCAGGTCACCTGGTCATAAAAAGGGACCAGGTTGGTCAAACACGACCTTCCCCTCCTAAACCCATGGTGGCTGGGTCTGATACCCTGGCCACATAAACTGTTCCATTATGTGTATAAAACATGGAAGAGGCTGAGAAGCCTGTCATGATTCTATAATGAGTGAAATCTTGTTTTCGTGAGAGCCTTCAGCTCTGCCATGGAGAATAGGTACACCACATGGTTCAGATGTAGTCTCTTCAAATTTTCCTGACTCATGGGAATCTGTAAGTTATTCAGCAGTCATTGTATACAACTTAGAGAACAGAACATACTCAGCTTTTGCTTCATGACCAATGTTCTGATACGTTATTTTTGCATCTTTGCTAGTCTAGAAGATATTGCTTTCCTCTTAGAAAAAGTTTTTCTTTCTTTTTCTGTGTGTTCATGCATGTCAATGGAAAAAAGCTTTCATCAGATTTTTGAAACCACTCCATTCTAAGTATTTTCATAAAGCCATCAAGTTATCTAGTTCAAAGCTTTCCCCCCAGCTTCCATTTCTGCCAGATACTGAAAACCACTAATTAACTAGTACCAAGAGGAAAAAAGTTCACTATCTCTTTCTTTTTTTTACTTATCTTTCTTATCTCCTCCCTTTGATAAAATAACTTGCTTTAATAATAGTTTCAGTATCCTATTACATTGATGAAGGAGGGAAGGAAGAATTTTGTGAAGTTTATGTTGACATTAAATTTCATTGCCTCTCCATTTTTCAAGGATTCATCTGAGCTTGTTGATTCTAAATTTATGTTATTTGATTCTGTAGCATCCCATGAAATAATAATTTTTTGTATTTTATAGTGATGGATGCAGGTGTGTGCTTATTGGCAAGTAAAATCTTTGCCCAAAGGAAATTTCTGTCAAAACAGCCAGAGCATATTAATATTAATCTCCATCTTGTAGCTATTAAATGGAGAGCAAGGTCAAAATATAAATCATACTAGAGTGATACCAGCAACTACCTAGAGTGGATGCCATCAACAGAATTTATTACATACATCTCTCTCTCTTCTTTTGGAAAGAAAAACAGAATAGAACAAAACAAAACAAAACAACCAAAAACACAAGTGTGTAATTAACTCTGCATTTCTTCTGTGAGCAAATTCACTTGAAAGTCTTGTAATGTGACTAAGCTTTTAACATTCCATTTGATGAAACACTCCCAAAAGCCTGTAATACAAAAGCCCATCTAACTATTTTCCTGCAATATCTTGTGTAGACCATGTATGTATATAAAATAACACAACTTTCAGCAGGTATTTAGCCTTTTCATCCTTTCAGAATTTACTCCTAGCAATTCTGAAATTAACACAGTCACACAAAATGTTATTTACTTGTTTAAAGAACAATTTTGTAATCAGGCAAAGGACCATGTCCATCTCATAAGGTCCTCAGAAGATATTGTCAAGAAACAGTAATGTAACAAAACACTTTGAGGGAATAAATTAACACTATTTCTAAATCCATTCTATCTCCATAATTTTCAGTTTGAGTACTGTTAATTTTAAGTGATGAAAAATCCTTCCTGTGCACAGAGCCCTGATGTTAATTTTCCATTAATTATAAAGAGCACATGTGTTAAATGAGTCAGACATAACAAGTCTACACAAACTTTTTCACACATCTTTAAGTAATTACCAAACATCAGATATTTACCAAACATCTTGCATTTGGTATATAATTTGATATTATTTAGCTAAAATCCTATTAGTAAGGAGATCAAGACAGGAAATGAAAATATTTTCTTGAAGAGAGGATTTTTTTTTTCTTCTAGATGATTTATTTCTATCAATTTAAGAAATAAATATTATTAATTTTAAAATTATTTTAAAATTATTTTAAAAAGGCTTAAAATGCACTCTCTTATCTTAAATGTAGGTGTACATTTGATCTAAGAAGCAGCATGCAGGAAGGAGAGTAGCTCTTTCACTTCAGTGAAGAGGCTTTCCACCTTGGCTTAATTCTTCAATTAGCTAGGGAGACCAGTGCTGGTGATGCATTCATTTGAGTACCATGTGTAAGAATAATGTCTGAATAATGACTGAAGTGCCAAAGTCCTCACCTGTGAGGTTTATTGTAGACTTGTACTTTTTCTATAGTATTTGCAAAAATTGACTTTTATTCAGTTAAAGTAGATAGCATTAATATCTTTTTTGCAGTGTTTACCCCTTGCACCTTTTCTGATTTTAGACAGTAACATTCTGTTTCCCATTTTGTAACCCCTGTGCTTGACCATTGTTTTCGTTCTGCTGCTTCTGCACAGAGTCTGCAATGTTTCTCTGCAATTGTGTCCCCAAGAAGATCATCTGAAATTTCTGGTCAATGTCAATGAAGTTACAACTGCCAATAAAAATCTATAGCCAAATGCTGTGGGTTAATCCTAGGCAGCAGTTAAACTACACCCAGCCATTTGTTCACTTCACCCCTCAGTGGGATGGGGAGAGAATCAGATGGGGAAAATGAAAAATGGGTTGAGATAAAGACAGTTTCACATGCAAACTAGATGGTGCATGTGAGAACAAAGACGTTAATTCACTCCTTCCCATCAGCAGGCAGATATTTAGCCCTTTCCAGGAAAGCAAGGTATCACATGCAATGGCTACTTGGGAAGACAAATACCTAACTTAGAACATCCATCTTTTTTCTTGGTGTACTCCCTTTTTTATTGAAAAACACAACATTATTTGGTATAGGATTTCTCTTTGGTCAGCTGTCCCAGTTGTGTTCTCTACCAACTTTTTGTGTACCCCCAGACTAATAGCTGGTGGAGCAATGACCTCAACACCCTGAACACTGCTTTGCTGTAAGTAAAACACTGGTGTGTTATCAACTCTCCTTCAGTCACAAATCTAAAACAAAATATCATAAAAGTTGCTATGGAGAAAACAAACTCAATACCATACAAAACAAAACAAACAAACAAAAACTTCTGAAAAAATGCCAACTTCTGATTTTGGATAAATATTGCCTTTTACAAAAAAACCCTACAACCATCAAACCAAAATGAACCAAACTCAAACCACCCCAAATATCACTTGGAATATTGTTTCCATACCTATATTAGATTTAAATAGAAGTGTGCATTTTAGCTCTTTTTTATCTAAGAAGAGAGAGAGAGATCTACTTCACCATGCTGATATGCTGCTCAGATGCCTACTTATTACATAAAACTTACTTGGCAGCCTTATTCTACAATGTGGCTTAATGTATTTCCCCCTCTAGCCTGAAGTATGTAGGTTTGGGCCTCAATCTGTCATTCCAGTTTTCTGAAAAGTGCTGTAAATTGGGTAAGAGTTCTCTAAAACTGTGAGGGACTAAACTTTAAATGAGACAATCAAATAAAAAGTATAAATAAGCATTTGATGAAAATTGAATAGGAAGTTTTTATGGAAAAAAATTGAATGAAAGGCATTCAAACAGGAGGTGTGAATGTGTGAAATGCTCAAAATAGTCTTTGGAAGTGTGGACTAGATAAAAATTGTATGCGTATGAAACAGAAGCACGTGGTTTTGTTGTTGCCCATGAAAGATAATTGTTTTGCCCCATCTGTATTCAGTGACATACTCAACATCAGTCACTATTTCTGGTGGTTTCACTGTGCTTAGTTTGAAGTACAACAATACCTCAACTAGATGCCTTGCAGTGGTAGTGCAAGCTGGTTGGTTTGGATTTAGTGATGATGCTGATAAGGCTTGTGAATGTGAAAATCCTACCTGGAGCTTATAGATGATGTTTTGTTTTCTTTTACTGCATGAATGAGAACTTGCTGTGAGTTTGTAAATTGCCTGCTGCAGTAGAATGCTGAGCTTATACAACTCCCTTAGATTTAAGAGCTAAGTGGATTTTTGAAGACTGGAATTATAGAAACTCTGAAGTGTTTTCAAATAATTTCTTCCAATGAAGAAAATCCTATATTCTGTTCTCCTGTTTTTATGTATGAGAGAAGGAAAGGCACTTCCTGGCAGTTTTGACTTTAAAGATTTACATTCTGTATCCAATAAGGTAGTTGAATATACAATGAAGTACTTTTATTGGCAAAGAAAGGTTGTTTGCTTGTTCCAGCTACAATAATTAAGACTTTTGCTGACAGAAGCAAGCTGAATGCATTTTGGGTTCAAAAGCATCCTATTTATAGTCTAGATGCAAAATGATCTCTATTCACTACAATGTCTCATTTGCAGGTTATCATTCTGCTTTCCTCTGAAAGCTAGTCAGCAGATGTTTCCTTCCATCTTGACTCATTGCATTAGTGGTAGAAAAACATTTTGTGTATTACCACGGTACTCTTCATAAGCAGATTTGGATGACAGAACCAACTTGTTGAAACCACAGGACAGTATTAAGAGAAAATTCTCTTGAATATTATATATAACATATTATTATATATGTTTATATATATAATATAATCTCTTGTATAGCTATGATATTAAAATCCTTTAGGTTTTGAATCAAGTAGCTTTCCAAACAGTTGCAGTAGCACTGCATTAATAGATCCTCCTTGAGAAAAAAGGGAAAAAATTTAAAATCAACAAATAAAATGTAGTAAAAAAGTAAACTAAAATTAAATTTAAAAAATACAATAAAATTTTGCCACAGGTCTTTTCATGAAAATTTTCTATGACCTCACACCCCATCAGTGTTTTATTTCCCCATGCAAAGTGAAATAATGACAAAAATAGCAGTGTTTCAAACTTCTGAAATTGCTTTAAAGATATTCTTTGACAGTGAAAGTAATATTGATACCATTTGGTATCTTCGTGGACATTTTGCCAGTTTGATCCAGTGCTGTTGAAGTTTCATGATCTAAAGCTGTCATATTTCAAGGTTTCAAAATGCAAAGCTATATCATAGAATTCAGCAATTCCATGGGCAAGACAGATGGTTTTTTGCACATGAAGTGTTGTGGAAGAGGAAGTGGTTTATCAGTGGTATGTTGGCTTACACATCAGCAAATTTGTTGGTTATTTTCCTCAAAATTCCCAAGTCTGTGAAAAATAGTTTAACTTCATTCTTCTTAAAACTGGTTAAGGGTGGGGGGGGAAGGGCATGTTTGCATCTGAAGTAAAAAAGACACAGCAATTTCTAGAAAGATTTTTTTTCCTTTCCCTTTTTTGACCAGTGATCACTGGGGATCACTAGATACAGATCCAGTTGTTAATGGACTGGGCACTGGTCAATGAATGATTTATTTTCATACATTCCTTATCATTACTTTTTCAGTACTTTGTTTATTCCATTACCAATAGCTCCCTTTTGTCCCACTTTGTCTGCACAGATTGGGAAAAGCAGGCAATGGGTAAATTTATAGATGGAAATCCCTTATTACCTTAGAATCAGGACTGACCCATTTGGGGAGATACTAATGAACACTAAAGATTCTGGGAATTCGGGAATTCGGTCCAAGTGATTGGATAATATAGAAAAGATGTAAATGTTATTGTGTTTGAAGGTCTGTAGCTATTGCTTTGCTTTGAGATAGGTTAATTTCACATCTCAACAGCATTTCTGAACAGTAATGATCTCGAAGTACATGGCATTTTTTTCTGTGTTAAGCATGAATTAGAACTTACTTTTGTTAAAACCACATTAACTTAGAAGTTATTAAGCCATACACAGCCAAATACTTTTGTCAATACTCATTTTCACACTTTATTATGGTCCATGCTAGACGCACAGAACAGGAAAATCCAAAGAAGTCAATGCTGACATTAAAGGGTACCATCTAAAGCCACTCAGATAGTTAAAGAAACCCTTACATAACACAGCTCTAAACCACCTTGCACAGACTACGCAAAAAAGGTTCAAGTCAAAGGCAGCCTGCAATGCAGTAATTGTAAAATCCACAGAAGTCAGTGGAAAAACATTAATAGGCCTCTGTAAGAATACCAAGGCTTCACATTTACACTATTATCACCATCTTCAAGTGGAAATTAGGCCAAGAACAATACACGTTCTTCGAAATCACCCTAATGTGCACATCCTTCCAGCACAGAGAATTCTTTATTAACATGTACTTAATACTAACTGCTAATAGACTGTATTCTCTTACAAAGTCATCTTGGAGACAGAACCTGCCTTCTTTCAAAACAAGCAGACAGAGCAAGACTTGTTTTCTTTGAATAGGTTGCCATGCCATGCCCTTTGTAGCTTGCCTCGATACACCTGGTGTGTTTACTCATCTAAAACTTTTCCAACCTGTTTAAAAACTTTACCACAGTATTTGGATAGTAGCCTCACAGACTCACATTTGCACTCACTGCATATGTGATGCATAACAGAAATCAGTCAAAACTCATGACAGCCTGCCACAATTCCAGGGACTGAATACTGACTTTGGATTTACCCCAGAAGCTGCTAAATCTGCAGGGATTAAAAATTCACAATTTACCTCAAATGTGTGGATATTTGGCCCTCTTTGAGTTGCACCCATGAATGGAGAACAATCTATTCTCTCAGTGTAGTGATACATTTCTAAAGAACAAAGGGAAACTCCAGAGGCAAGTAAAATGTGGTCATTTCAATTAAGCTGATGGAACTATGAGAAATTATGCCAAAGGGTTTGCCTATGCTGGCTCAAAGCTTGCTGCTGAAGATGATATATATTTTCTAACCTAAGAATGCATTTTCCACTGTCCAGCAGCTAGTTAAGAAGATTAATGACTGCTTTGTAGTTTCAATTAAATTCCTTTATCACCAAGAGGGACCAAACAAGTTTTGATTTCAAAAGTACTGCTTAAGAAAGAAGACCAGGGCTGCATAACACTGACATTTTATTAGAATTCATCTGTAACAAATGGAACTTGTGTCAGCAAAGAACTGATTTTCATACAGACTTCCTTTTGCCACCAATGTAACGAAGTAAGAAAATAAAAAGCACGCCTTTCATTCTGTAAAACATTTATGCGTACTACTAATTAGAGGTAATTGTATCTTTTTTAACAAGCCATTTTACAAGGTAATTTTTTAAAGTTTTTCAGTCTATGCATCCAAAACAAGAGCAAAGAACACAAGTTTTTATTATCTTTGTAAAGACACTCCAAGCTTGAATGGCAAAGCCACATAATGGATGGTTATAATGAGACCTGCAGCCTTCTGATATCTGTGGAGTATCAGGGCACCAAGGGGAAAAAAAAAAAGAAAATAATAATAAAAAAAAAGAAATAAAAAAAAAAAAAAGAAAAATGGGAGAGAATAAAAGGAAGCAAAAAAAGCAGTTGCTTTTTTTTTCCTTTTACATGTTCTGTGTCTTTTAAATACATACAAGTGGGTTTTGTAAGCAATTTCTTACAGATGGGTTCAAGTTATTATTGGGTGTAGAATCAATAGGGCAGTGCATAGTACAAAGGTATATATAGAAAGTGCAAATCTCCTTAGAAGGTCACTCCTTCCCCCAGCCATCTTCTCTGCTATCTAACCACTCAAATAAATTTTTAAAAAAGAGCTAAATTAAACCTTTGTATAAATAATTTTTATATATTTTGTGGGTTTTTTCCCCCATTGTAACTAATTACAGAATTAGACATAACTACACATACAAACGTAAATAATAGCACCGTACTGGTTATGCTGATGAAACCAATTTTAAGCTTGGAAATGTATGATGTATGTAGACAAAGATGCTCACAATTTAAATTAACTGTAGAATACATATATTGGAATACAGAAAGTGGAATGCACATCAATGATGCTAAGAGCTATCATAAGAAACAAAAAACCTGAAAGGAGTATTTAGTTGTTCAACAGTTTTTCTCACAAATTGGCTCTGCCTTTTTTTGTATTTCTTTTACTCCCTTATTTTTGTTGGAGCTTGCAAGACAGTCTGCTAGGGAAAATGCACTGATCTTTGTACAGATCCAGTGTGCAGGAACCTTCTTTAGTCTATGTTTTCAAAATGACACTTTGTTTTGTATTTCTGAATTCCTATGTTTGAGTTCAAGAACATGACCACACTACATAACCTGGTATTTTAATAATTATTTCAAAGTATAAATCAAGAAGGAAGAAGAGAAAGAAACATAGTGCACATTCTTCTCTGGTTCAGATGTAAGTTATAGAATCTCATTCTGAGGTAGCCTTCTATAATACTTCTATTCCATATATATATATATTTATACTTCTGTTTTGATTTTTTTGGTTTGGGTTTTTTTTTCATTACAAAAGTGCTCAAATACAATTGCTGGAGTTTGGTCTTTCTTATTTTTACTTCTCATAGGAGTGGGAAAATTGGAAGAAGAACTAAAAATGTTGAGGCCACATGGAGAAGCTACAGCAATGCTCCTATTTGAAACCCCAAAGAAAGCATCCTTTGATGCTGATGTACTAACAATGGCAGAACACACGCTGACCAAGGTCAATGTAAACGGCATTCTAGAAAGAGTCTCAAAAAGTACTTTGTGCTGTTTAGAAAATTTTCCTTTTTCCTGGAATAAAATCTGTCAATCTCCAATATGTCATGTGGGCTCAGTCTTGCTGGCCTTACATGAACCTTCCCACTGAAAGCAAGGGTTTGACTTTAGCAATCTGTTGACACAAGTGAATGAGCAGGACTTGTCCCAAAATAAATCTGAAAAAAAAAAAGAAAATAAAAGAAAAAAGGAAGATGCATAAGAACTGCTGCTGTCAACTACTGCTACTGTGCTGCTACAGCTCGGCAATGACAGATAACACTATAACCAGTGACAAAGTGGGTTTGAAAAGCCAACCAGAAATAGATTTCCAATTTGTGGGCTATTCTGTTATTAGAAATATGGAAAGATAAAGGGCCTTGACTACCTATATGTTTTGGGTTATCATTTATTACCATCCATACTTGATTGGAAACTGGAAATGCATATTTTTCGAAATTGTCTGGTACATGTATTAAAATGTCTGAAAAGAACAACAGAGATATAAACAAACTAAACTAAATACAAATGAAGGCTAACTTAAAGAAATACTATTCAAAATAGGCATCAAATATAAGGCACTCTAAATGTAAAATTAAAATAAACCCCAGCATCCCCAAACAATGCTGTATGCCACAAAACGTTTGATTTCACAGAGCAATGTGTGTTTGGCTTTGCCCTGTTACATACGATAAATGTAAATTATATAGCGCACACTATAGACAGTATACTATTGAATACAATTTTAAAACATCTTAATACCTAGTATATTACAACATTCTCCCCTCCTAAAGGGATATGCACTGACCTTTCCCACATGCACACCTCCTACATTTAATAATATGATTTCTTATTGCACTATAGTGTTACAAATATTGAACTTCACTTGAAGCCTAAATCACATACTCTGTGTGCGTGTGTGCATGTGTGTGCTCTGTATGTGTGCATGTGTGTGTGTTCAGGTGGAAATGTGGATAGAAATATTATTTGGGATAGAGATGGCATTCAAATATCAATGATGTGCATTCCTCACTTCTCTTTGAAACAGAAGTTTATGGACCTTAAAAATGCAGAGATGATCAAATTGCAGTCTGATACAATTGTAGTATGTGGAAAAACTTTCCCAATGCTTTCATAAATCCAGGTATGTAAGGACTGATATGTTTATGTGCATGTGTGTGAATCTGTATCTGAATCCATCTGTATTCTCTGCAACTATACAGAGAGTCAAAAAAGGGTAGACAGTAATACATATATATATATATAAAAGAGAGAGGGTGTGAGTGTGCATGTGCATATGTGTGCGTGTGTGTGTATGTGCTAGCAGCATCTTTATACTTTGCGCCTCCCTGTTGATTCCAAAATAAACCAAAACCCCCATTTTGATTTAACTGATTACAATGAATATTTTCTTAAAGAAAAAAAAAACCAAATAAAACTACAAAATTCATATCTAACAAGACTGTGGTACTGTAGGACTGCACAAAAATGTGCAAATTTTCAAAGTATCTAACATTTCTACAGCACAATATTACAGATAACAGTTCTACAGCTTAAAAAAAATCTACATTTTTAAACAAAAATATTAACAGTTATGCAACTTTTTCTTTAATTCACTTCATCGAATGATAAACTCTTGTTAAAAAAAGGAAAAAAGTTTACACAGTTAAAAATGAAGCACAGGTCAGCAGTATCTTTACAATACTAAAAAACTAAATCAAGGACTTTCTTTTTAAACATTCCCACATTTTCCCTTAAGTGTTATGATGAGCAGTATGATGGGAAACGGTGATGTTGAAGTAAGGAGTCCGCTTTGTTTGGGAAGCCAGAACCCAACCTTGCAACAAACATCTTGCACTGAACTGCAGTTCTCAAAACTCCTCTTTTCAAAATCATGTAATCCTGAATAAGATGATCACTCTTTCTGATTAAGTTTCCTCTTCCCTTTAACTTCAACCAATGTCAAACCCTTGAGGTATCTGTTAATGAGATCCTTCAGACGCCTCATTGGTCAGGATTCTTTTATTATGGTTAGGTTATTAAACTGTGAATTCTTGGTCCACATGGAATACTTCTTGTTGGGTGGGGGTTTTTTTTTGTTGTTTTTTTTGTTTTATATATCCCCAATATTTTGTTCATTTGTTTCTTTTTTTATTATTTTTTATTTTATATATCCCCAATAATTGCTCCTTAGCTAAGAGTTAAGAAGTACTTCTAAAGCACATTGTATGGCTCAGAAGCGGCTCTCTGGATCTTAAAGGGCCTGCAATAAAAATCCACAATGGGTTTTTATGTTGCATAGTGATCAAAGCTGCCCAGATACTCCAGTGCGGCTCGATAGCAGAACTGGTATTGATCCTAGAGAAAGAAAAACAGAAAAAAAATGCATCAAAAAATCAGCTTGTTGGTTGGTTTCTAGTTTCTTTCAAGTAATAGTGAATATTTTGTAGCTGCAAACAAATAGACTGCAGAGGCATCTGCAGTTCAGCAATATTCACTTGCTGACACCAACAGAAAACCACTCTGAGTTACAACAGATGAAGATAGACAGTCATTTAATGCAACAACATTTTCCACAGAATGGAGCTTCTTTTTGTGCAGAGACTATATACCCACCTACTGACAGTCTGTTATTCTGGATTAAAACAATATCAGCATTAAGCTTTCTTCTGATAGGAACATGCTAGGATGCTTTCCATGCTCATATTTGAAAATAAGTACCAAAATAAACAATGAATTCTACAGCTAATACAACACACTAAGTAAAAGGGTCCATCACAGCCTGAATATGGAATTCTGTATGGAAAACCATCACTTTAAAAATCATGCAAAGAAAGCAAAGGGAATTCCAGCCTTTCAGTAAGATAGGCTTTGATGAAGATGTGAAGATACCTTGGCAAGAAAAAGACTTAAGGAGAAATATAGAGCTAAAGGACCTCATTCACCTAAATCAGACTTCATTTCAACCTATACCTGGAGACAGAGAAGTTTAGTGTGCTGAGAAATTTTCTCATACCTCAGATGAATCTAACATTTGTAAGTTTGTGTTATTCTCACCTCCATAAAGCAGTCCTTTTGCACATTTATGTTGTTGCACACTTACACTAAAATGGCACATCTACGTATTTATTTCCAACTGCCATTCTTGGTTTAAATGGTAAAAAGTAAAAAAAAAAAATTTAAAAAACAAAAATAAAAGAAATTTCTCAAAAATACCAGGGATGTCTATTTATTTTTCTGATAAAATACCACACAGTGCTGTGTGGTAACTGCACAGGTTGCAGTTAAGATCACAATTAAAATCCTTTCGGAGGCCAGAGAACTAATCAGATATTTGCTTCACTGAGGTAGTATGATTACTCATAGTTCATTTCTGTTAGTTGGAATAGTTAGAACAGTGGCAGAATGCATTACACACATGCTTAAATTTTAAGTGTGCGTATGGTCCACATGGAAGTGCTTTGTTTAATAAGGATTAGATTTCCTGGCAGTTTATAACTGAATGAGAGATTTGTTTGCCACAGAATCCTGGAAGACATGCCTACAGAACACCTCTGCTTTCAGCAGCGGGGATGAAGGGCAGCATACAGAAATAAGTCAAAGCAGGAGGAAAGAGCATATATTGCAGAATTGAACTCTGCATTTGTCAGGTAGGCTCAAAGAAGCATAGTTTCTGTGTACTTTAGCTATTTCTTGCAGCCAAAATGACAGAAAGCAGTCATTTTTCATTTTGCTTATCCAGAAGAATGATGGTAATGGGAAAGAAATGGAATTAACTCTTCAGTATGGTCACAGTGATTTACTTGGCTAACTGACAAGATTAAAAATAAGTATCTGTATTTTTCATATAAGCTTTATGAAGTTGTCTTCTTAGAAGTAAAACTATCCAGCTTCTACTTTTCTTGTGGAAAATGGCAAACTCTGGGGAGCCATCTTAAATTTCACAGACTTAATTTAAAGGCCTGTGTCAATCAAATTATACTAAATAAATGTGTGATCTAAAATGTTTCCCTTCTCTTTTCCTTTTTGTTGGTCCCCCTAACCTATTGACTCTGGCTTAGTCCAGGTCTTCTGCTCAGAAATTAAGGCAAAAATTAAGGGCATTAACTGATAATGTTTAAGCATTCTTTATGATGTGGCAGATTTCCAAGCATACAGGCACAGGTAACTGGTCTAAACTGCTTATCACTTTCTTTATTTCTCTATGCCACACTTAATAGCACAGAAATTATTTACACTATAGTTATCCTGAATGCTGAATTTACCATTATGATTTTCAGGCCAAGGAGCCACTTGCTTGGTGACACAAAAAAACATGAAAATAATACAGTGTCAGTCTGAAGACATAATCAAGACCTTGCTCCCAGGGAAAAAAAAAAAAAAAATCAGTTGATCCACCTGCAGAAACAATTTGCCTGCTTCTTTACTACCACACATTTCTGCCAGGGAGCATGGATCAAATAAAAATGTGTCATGCTTCACAAATGGGTATTTCTTAACTACCATAATTTAGGATCCACTATTGAAACTATTTTTTTTCTTCCTCATCTTGCAGTAACTACTGTGATAACAGGAAATAGTCCTATTTTACGTGGTAGTCACAGGGCCAATATATGTCTTCAGATATTACTGTAAGCATGTCTTATACAGTATCTATCTGTGCATATTTTTGCTTGTGTAAATACTATTTCTTTTCCATCACCATTGCATAAGGATACTCATGCTCACCTCTGTCTGTACCATGGCTGGCCGCTGTGTCCTTAACATTTTGACAGTCTGGAAGATGTCTACAACACCTTCATATCTCATTCTTTCTAGCACAATGCTCAGGGTTATGAATACTCCAGTCCTTCCAACGCCCGCACTGTTGAAGAAAATGAAGACAAAATAAAAGGAAAAAACAAATGTTAATTGATAGTTAATGCTGAAAGAATTGGCTGACAAATTCTTTGTGGTTACAACACACCATATGTGTATAAATTTCTATATGGGGAACGGCTCACTAAGCAAAATTCCATAGCAAATTACCACATTGCATTCAAAAGAATGACTGCACTCAAGTGAACCTCACATCTACTGATTACATCCAGACTCTCCAGTCTTCCTTGCAAAGACTTGATTTGTTCATCCAGATATACAATAATCACTGCATGGTGAAGGCAAATGTTAACATTTGTTGCCAATAACATACATTGGAACTGACAAGAGAAAATGAAGCCAAAATGCATTTTACTGCTTGCTTTACTTTAGTTTCTCATGTATATGCCCTGTTTTGCACATCTTCTCTGTGTTATTTTACCTTCTACTTTAAGTTTGAAGTACAGATGTTCGTTTAATATTGAACTTGTTCATACATGGTCTGATTCAAATAATGGACAGAGAAAGATCTCAGTTCAGGTCTTATTCAAGTCTGGCAGTCTGGATCTTTGCTTTCCAGTGCTGATATACATTTACCGTGTTTGTCTACATTGGTCTTAAAAGTATTCTTTGAATATATATGTGTCTTGTTTGCTCTCTGTTCTGCCCTGGGTTTCTGCTATTCGCTTTAACCCGCAAGAAGTGATGGAAATTCTTGCCATCAATAGAGCCAATAGCTGTCAGCTTTTAAAATTAAACAATCACTTATTCAAGATGATTATTCTTTGCAAAAGAGACAGGTAACTACACAGAGAAAAAGACTTTGTAAGTTTGAACTTCTATGAATGGAAACCAAACACCTTGTCATCTCACTGTTGATGCTAATAATTTCACAAGGTTTCCTGCAGCCAGATAACCCTGGAAAGCTGAATATTTATGAGACCTGTTCACCAGACAGATGAATGGAACAGCATGAACAACAGGAAAATCGTGAAGAACTCTTGAATGAGTTCTTGTATGAACTATGACAGAAATCCAGCAAATTCAAAAAGTAGTGTGGAAATTGAATGTTCAAATTGTATGATGGTATCTTGGTGTTTGGTCTAGGTCAGAGCTCTTTTAGGGCTATTAGACATATGCAATTGCATTTATAAATTTTGCATAGGATGTGTGCCTTCAGGTTGCTGAAGCCAAAGGACAACTGACACACCACTTGACACAATATCACGTTGTCAGTGGTGATTTACCTATGTGATATAATAACAGTCCTGGACATCTAAAGCAATTGCAGTGCAAGGTGCCTGATGAGGTAAATTAGACAGCTAGTACGTTAGAAACATCCTGAAAAATCCTGGAACTGGCTCGTTGGAACCAGCTTGAACTTGGCAGACCTGATTACAGTGTGATCTAAACTAAGTAGCCCAGGAAATGACCAGGAGAATGAACACAGACTACCATTTTACATTGTCCTGCTCTGCTATTTAATTAAAAAGAAAAATATTTACATGTGTGAGAGCATTCTGGCCTCACAGTAGACAAATCTTTGTTACTTTAAAAAAATTACTTGGAAATCTCAGGCAAAAGGAAGAAATTCCTTTTCTTGTCTTGGGTACTTAAAAAATCAGCAAATGTCTCCAGGAGAGACTTAATGAGGAAGAGAAACGAATATGGAAACATGTCAATGCTTGCAAATCCTAATTGGTCATCAAGTGTAATGTCTTGAGAAAAGCCTGTGGGAAATTGATCCTGTTCCCTTTAGAGTAGCAAACATACTTTAACATTGGAACAATTCCTATCCAAAAATGCTAAGGTTTTCTAGAGTAAAGAAATCCTTCATGATGCATTATAACTCCCCATGATTCATATTTTAGACTAGAAGCTAAAGTTGAGATGCTTTAATGAACTATGTGGATGTATTGATTTTTGGCAAGAGAGAAGAGTTTATTATTAAAAATACATCTTGACTGCATTCTGGGAAAGGTCTTCCTCAGTCTTGAGCTAAAAGCTGGAATAAAAAGACTATAAATATCTAATATTGGTTTAAGTGAAAATTTTACTTCAAGATGAATAGCCCATTGCTTTCTAAAATAGTTTTAAGTATCTGCCTCATGAGGTTAGAAATTTTTTAATTCAACACACTGACCTATTTGTAAAAATGTTACGGAAAAAGAAAATTTAGATTTGTGGGTTGGGGGGGTTTACTGCATAACAGAGAAAGCAAGCTTGTGAAAATTATATAGAGTGTAAAGGAGACCCAAAGGAAGTGACACTAGGGGTGTTTTAATTCACTGTAGAACTCATCATGGTACAAACTGAAGGCATTATTTCAGTAATTCCTCAGAGACTAGGAAAGCACAGGTATCCAGGATCTTGTGTTTCCTGAAAGAAATAAACAAACTTACTAATTTGCTAGGGACACTTCCTATTCATGTAAGTTGGCTAACACTGGCAATGATAATTAGCATTACCAGTCCCTAAATAGTCATTACAATAATGATAAAGACATTTAAAAACCAAGCCATGATTAGTTACACTGCATTTGACTTTCTTTCTAGCAATGTCAATGGCAGAAGTCCATAATTTTACCATGAAAGATCACATCCATTTGGGAGGGATATGTAATGTAATGGAAGCAGTATTCACAGTATTCACAAGTGGACAAGTCTGCATGGCACAAAGAATCTAGAATAAAAATACTGCTCGGCTTTCTTATCTGCATAAAGGCATAAATATTGCTTATTACTCCTGTCCTCTCAAAACTCATTAATGTTGAAGAATGAGGTTTATTCTTATCTGGTTTGTTCTTCATCCCCCTTGTGCAATGAATCCCAATCAGTGCCCTGTATGCTACTCTCCTCAGCAGCCTGTAAAAATTTTTAGGCACACAAGAAAAGTAGGATTCGAGTATTCCAATACATTTATTTTGTCTGTCTTTCAGATTAGAGGATCATAAAGAACTCAAATTCTGTTTACCGATGACTTTGGAAAGAGGAAAATTTCTCTTCCTCTGTTTACTAGGCTCTAGTAAACTCATTTGTCTTCATGATAGTATTGGGACACTATTTGGCTTGCAGTAAGAACTTGCAACTTGTGTCAGTATTTTGCATCTCTGTTATATAAATAATAATATTTAATCTACAAAAAAGAATTTCATATTACAAAAATGAGTATCTAAAATCCTAATGGAATTTATAGAAAACAATTTATTAAATAGGAGATAAGAGATAAAGATATCATTTTTGGCCATCTGCTATAGGCTCTAGAATACTGTAGTGGAAATAAATAAAAAATACAAGAATATTAAAAAACCCATGCTGGATTATTTCTAAACACCATGCAAGTAATTTTCATCTGCATATCAATTGCAAAGAAGGGAAGTCATCACATCAAAAATGAGCACAAAGTTCTGAAGCTAGAACTCATAAACTCAAACCTCAATGATTTCTTTGACAGGCAAAATTTCTAAACATTACTTTCTATTCCATTCCCTTTCTTGAGATAGCTACCTTTTTTTTTTTTTTTCCTCATCTTGATTGCTACTAATGTGCCACTGAGGTGTAACTAGCTTGGTTGCAGATAATAATTCCTACTGAAGTAAAAGCCTTTAATTTCTAGCGGAAAAAATATCAGATGTAGCAGCTTGTGATAAGGCTCTTCCTATGCCTTCTGCGGGCAGCACAGACTGCTTTTATGCTGAATTAGAAGCATTTATATGTGAAAAAATCACGTGTTTCCACATATTTCTGAAGAACCATTTTTGTATAAATGGATTATCACAGAACAGTTCCCATTTCATACAGCAGTTCATGCTGTTCCATTTTAGATCCTCTATTTGATTACATGATATGACACTTCACCTCTGAAATGTTGTTTAAATATACACGTTCACCACAATCAGCAATCAACTTTACGAAAAAAACAAATCTGCATATAATTTGTTTTTAAGCTTTATTTACTTACCTGCAATGAACAGAAATTGGTCCATCCTGACCAAATTGCTCTTTTGTTTTATGCACTTGGCCAATGAAGTCAATAAATCCTTCTCCAGACTTTGGCACTCCTTGTTCTGGCCAGTCAGTGAACTGGAACTGCCTCACTGTTCGGGACTGGCCATCCTTTAACAAAAGTTAGACACAAATAAAGCACGTTGCTGTGGCTTGAAGTTGGTCAGCGAATAATCATAAAGACAATCACAAAGTAAGGATGTTGAGAGGAGATGGGGAATGGCTAAGATTACATTTATGGAAACTCTTTCAACTGCAGTACTACTATTAAAGCTTTTGTATCAGCCCAAAAGTATTATTATGAGTTTCATTAACCATATTGCATGGATTCTCTTCCACACTGCATAGGAGAGTTGCCTGGCATTCTGATGGTGTAAAAATTGTGCCTGAGGTCAAAGCTATAACAACCCCATGAGGAGTATATGACTTTTTTGGTATATTATGTTTTGAATCCTGTGGACTACAAATTCCTTTATATCAGGTAGAATAAGGTCATCTAATCTGGCTTTTCATTTCTGAGATATGCTCAACTACTTCTCAGCAGGAATATCTTTACTGATAAGACTTGTTTAAGTCATTGCCCTCCTTGCAGATGTTATCTTTAACAGTAAGCTGCTTTCTATGAGGTGAACATTTTTCCTGCAAGAAGATGGATAAACAAGCTGGTTGTTTAACAAATTTCTCTTCATTAATAGTTCATTTAATTCACCAACAGCTTGGAGTTAGTTAAAATTGAAAGGAAGGGCTTCCTTTCTTAAAACAAGCCATCTGAAGCTCTTCAATCCCCATGGTTAGGAATACTAACAGTTTTTCTTTAAAGTGCCGAATACAGCATCATGGTTATTTTTATAATGAAGCCACTGGAATTACTAAATGCCAACTTGTGCTATCTGCCTATTTAATGAGCAAAAAGTCAGGACACATAAAAATGCAATACAAATGAATAAAGCAAATTTGTTCTGCATTTTCAAACATTGATGATTTTGACACTGTCAATCTGCACGTCTGTAATGTTTAAAATCATGGCAATATGAGCCAGTGATGTTAACTGGTGCCTCTAGACATCATGTTTTCTAAGCACCTACCCTGTCATGTCTTCAAAATGGTCTTCTATTAAGTGAAACTCTTGAAAAATTGAACTTTCTTCTAAGTAAAACTCATGAAAAATTGACATTATTACTGGAGATTCCCATCAAAAAGCAGCAAGTTATGCTGGAGGCAGGAATAATCTTTCTCACTTTTTCCTTAGACCACAAGCATTCAACTGCTACAGACATTTGAAATTATATAGAAGTGATTTTAAATATAACCAAAGGAAACCCCAATAATTTGCTTTTATATTTCCTCTGGCTCTGTGGGATTTTGCTTCCTGTGTCTCAGATGAGCGAGGAAAACAGAAAAAATGTGTGTGTGCCAGCAACTACTCCATGAGAGGACTCCCACAGTGTGTATTTCCACTAGGTCACACTGACAATTTAGTGGCCTGTATCTGTGAAACACTTTTTTCCACTTAGACAAATAGGTAATGTTTGAAAATATTCACCCAATTGGATTTATTGTGGGCATCAACACAAAGAACTAAATGTTTAGTTCCAAAAATGGCATTTTGTGAATACAAACATCTCTAATAATGGCTTCCGTAATCCCATTTTCTCCAAAAAAGACATAATGAAATTGCATCCTCCAGATAGCCTTAGGCAGATGATATAAATTTATCAAGAAGACACAAGTACAGGTTGATTCCCTTCAAAATAACCTTCTATTCTTTCAAAGCAAAGAAGGAAAACCTGAAATCCAACTTACTTTTTCCAGGTAGAAAAAGTAAGGAAGACACTAATTTATTTAAGTCCAGTCTGTCACTGGAAAGTTAACACATTTCTCTGTCATAAATAGATCTAATGGTAAGTATGTCTTTTTTGGTGTGTATATATCAACTGCATTAGTATGTTTCATGATTTAAGTAACTCAGTATTCCAATGCAAGTCTGTGAAATGACAATAACCTCTGTTATTTAATATTATTTAATGAGCAGAGAAGTAAAGTTACTTAGTCTATGTTAGACTAGCATTAAAGCATATGGGGAACTGATCTGCAATTTTTACAGCTCCCTCTGTTACTGACATTACAAAGAGTGTTGATTTCTTTTAATGAGATTCTTGCCAACAGCAGTCCAGATACAAATGCCAAATTTTATTAAAATCTTTACTTTTAAATACTGTGACAGTTTGCACAGTTGGTTATCAAAATAAGTACTTTAAAATCCCTGTGTGGCACAGTGGGCTTTTAATGTTTTATCCTGTTTAGTGGCTGACCGTTTGGATTTATTCTTCCTCCTCACAGGGGATATTCAATTGTCTTTTGATTATGCTTTAGAATTGATATTACTCTCTTACAGGCATCACTAATAGTTTAGCCTTAAATAAGACTGGCCCAACATATTGACCTCTTGAGTTTCCAGAGAAAGTGAGTACAAAGCCGTTTGAAGCAATACCTGGAAACAGTTACTGAGGTCAACTTCACCACACAGCAACTCACAGCTCAGTTTCAGAAATAAAAGAGAGTTCCACTGCAGACACTTGCTGGTGGCATCTACACAGGTACAGTGCCTTGTTTTATGTCCTTGTGGAATAACTGGTCATCTTGGCTCTGCCAGAGCATGGATGGTGTTATAACAGCACAGATGGACTTGGAGATGAGAGGGACAGAGGATGTTTGCAATCACTCCAACATTTACTCTTCTTTGAGTGCAACAATTTAGTCAAATGATTTCAATTACTGGGCGTGACAGCCACAAAAGCCTAACTAGAGAAAAACTATAATGTACATTTTGGTACGAATTTCCGACTTCCAGTAATTTTGGAAGGCGATATAGTTTTCCAGCATAACTAGAAAATTCAGGATGGTGCTGTCAGCTCACTGAACAAAATTTGGACCATCAAGATAAGGAGGTTCTTAAAATTTGAGAAGCAATAACATGTGACAGTAAAATGTTATACCAGGACCTTCAATGTGCTTAATGCTTTCTAAAAGAGGTTTATTAATATCATGCCAAATAAAATTAGTTCTGATAAATTTAATTATTTAATTATTTGGCCCTTTAATGGTTTGATAGCTGTAGGTAAGCAGACTTGCCTAAATATTCTACTTCAATGCAAAGTCTTGAGGGAACTTTTTTTAAAATATAAAATATTTGGGGACACTTTGATTACAGCTATGGCTTTTTGTTATAACTGTAATTTTGTGATCAGAGCTTTGTGAACTATGTCACACAATAATTCTTCCAACTTGAGACAGACTTTTAATAGAAAATCAATTAAAACTATCAGGATATTTGCAGTGAAATTGGATTTGACTATCTCTGCTTGCAAGCATGTTTAAAGACTGATGCTAGGAGCCTGTTCTCCACTTTTCTTAAGCACAAATAGGCTAGAGAAGATGTGAGTCGTATGATTCACATTTCAAACGGAATGAAAATCAGATCCAATGCATCTACAGTTCCTTTACAAAAATCTACACCCGAATCTCATTTGCCAAAAAAAAGGTTCATATGCTCACTTGATACAATAATAACAATACTACCCAATTTTACTTGATGCTCACATTAAAAGCAGTGGTCTAGTTAACCATGAGGAAGTCTAATATTTCAGAACCTGACAGGCAACTCTGAGTAGACACTCATGATATTCCTAGACATTACATCCTGCTGTTGTGCTTGAACAAGTATTATTCCACAGTGCCTACAGAAACAGAGGCTGACAGTATGTTTTCCTACCACAGAGACTGAAATGTTAGAAATCAAGTCAGAGAAACGCCAAATATACATTAAAAGTTTATGTATGTTTAATCTTATATGAGTATTCAGTTTTGGACTCAGGAGTTCAGATAAGAAATGAAGTATGAAAATGAGGATGCTAAGGTCACAGCTGCATGTGTCTAGTCTGCAGATATACTAGAGAGCTGAAAATATACTACATGAAAAATCAAATTATAATGTGCAAAGCTTGTCCAGCTTTTCTTATGAATGTCATTTGCTTTGCAGTTTTAAAATCTCAGTATATTAACCTTCATACTCACTCAGCCTCAAGGGCAGTGCAAAACAAAAAAAAACACTCTATGTTGCAAAAATTATAGCCAATAATGATCAAGGGGAAAATGAGGAAAAAGAGGAAAATAGTTCTCAAATAATCTAATGTATTTTGGCACAAATAGTTCAGAACTATAAAACTGTGTTACCCAGATGCTAGATCTGAATGAAGTCAATCATTCCTACAGAAAGATCCCATTTATTTAAAAATAACTTCATCTGATTTTTTATTATTGCTTGTAGAAAGTATATCTCTGGGTTTTCTTAATAATAGTAAAAATCCTAAAACCCCCAAACACAGAAAAAAGAAAGAAATAAACACTTTCTTTTAAACTTATGGGAAGAAATGTAATGTTATGTTGACTTACCCTTGCATCTGTAACCTTGAATTCCCTCAGAATATACTGTGGCATGTTGTACTCTGCCATTGGATCTACCACAAAATACTGGTATCTGGCTGAGCGCTCCGCAGGCCAGTACTGGTGGCATTTTTCCTATGAAATAACAAAGTAAAATACATTTCCTATTATCTGAGAGCGCTACCATAAACTGGTATAAACCCTTTTTTACTCAGCTAAGTATAATATTCATGGAACGTGTCAATAGTGACAGGAACATGAACTGCTTGTGTTGGTGTAGAGTAAAAAGTTATCTTTAACACTGCATTGCAAAGGGTTTCTCATTGATTGCTGTATATCTGAACTTGCTTATACTTCTGCTCAGTTTTATTATCTATCAGTGACAAGAGCTATTCTTAATCTTATTTTCAATGGTGAATTTTTATCCCAATTTAAATCTTGATACCACCTTCAGTTTTCTTCCTTTTTGCTTGTTGGAGCAAGTCCCCCCAGTCTCAGTCACTGCTCTATCCTCAGTCACTACTCATCCACTAGCCATGTCCTGAATAATCTCTTTTCTCTCAGACACATGGTCTAACTCAGATTTCACTTATCAGATGCCAGCTTTCTCTTGATGTAATCCTGTCCAGACAGCAGACTACTTCGTTCCTTCCAGCAGGCAGAGTACCAATGAAATGAGTTTAGAACTGCAAATTGGGGGATGAAACTTTCATGTGCAGCACAGAACACACAGAAGATATTCCAATCTAAAAAATATCACACTTTCTTTTAACATTTTTACAATGAGATGCTGCAAAAGTGAAGTTTCCAAAAGAGAGATCTTTCTTTTTCAATAGACAGCAATGGTCTCTCTTGTTCAATCTCAATGTGTCCCACACGAACACACCATGTCTAGTTTGTCCATTGCAACACATCAACAGATTTGAAAAATTTACATCTATGACCAGGAAGGCCACTCCTGTTTCAAAAGAATTCTCATCTTTAGATATCCCTAAGAATTAAATATTTTAATGAAAAGAGCTGCTGTAGCCAACATTTTAGTAAAGGAATATTAGAGCAGTACTTACTCTGCCCATTTCTCGTAGCTTAGTGAGCATGACCACAATTGTAGAGTTATGCTCCCAGAGCATTCTCCAGAAGTCTTCAGTTGTTTCTGCTAAAGGACCCTGTGTAGCTATGTAAGCTTTTTGTTGTCTATGTTAACAAAAACAAACAAACAAACAAAAGTAGATTAACAGTATTATTTACAGTATTATTTTGGATCTATACTCATGTTCTTTGCTTATATGAAAACATTATCTGGAGGGAAAATGTATATACTGTTAATAATGAGCACACTAAAACCTTATTATGAGTGTTTAATCAAACTATGGCTTTTTATTTTTAGAACTTTGAGAGGAAAATTACTCTGTTAATATTATGATGTATGACTTTATCATTATTATTTAAATTTTAATGCAACTCTAATTGCTCAATTTTGTGTGCTGTAAAAAGCACTTAAGAAACACTTAGTTGTGCTGGTTCATTTTATAGAAATAACTGTCTAACAATCTATTAAGTTTAGGAATTATAGCATCAAGCAGTTTCTTTATTAACTTCATTTCAACAGTCTGATGCCTCCAGCAAAAGTAAGGCAGGAAGAAAATTTGGGAATGGAGTGTGAATTTCCAGGCCCTAATATCCAACTGGGGAAAGCTACCACCAAAATGTTAAAAGATTGCATCAACAGCTTTATAAGATGATGACCAGTTTGTGTTGCTCTTGCTTCTTCCAAGCAACAGCAATACCTTTGTGGGTGATAGTGGAGATGGAGTTTATTTTCAATTATGAGCTGAGGCTCAGAAAATTCACTCTGTGGATACGGATACTCAGGCACACCTAAACTATGGCAAACACAGGCAAATAATGCCATTTCCCTTTCATGTCTTTTTCAACCAGCTGCTTTAAGTCAGCTGAGGTCATACTGCTCCATGTTGTCATGAAGAGGCCAGTGGGCTGCACATCTGTTTATATACAAAAGGCCTTCATTGGTTAGATCAGGTCCTAGGCAGTGTCCCAAGTGTGGGTTATCACCTTAACACACAGAGTGTATCTCCTGTATCTTATTTCTAGATATCCTTTTAAGCAGAAAAACTGTGAAGATATAGGGGTCCAAATCATGAGCATGCTTGAAGTCTCATTAACTTTCAGCATGTAAAGCATACTGAGAGCTCTTAGTGGCTTAAACACAGGTTAAAATATAACATTTAAGATTCTATGTAATTTACAAAATTTTTCTATATTACATGGGGAAAAAATATAAACCCTTTAATAAATTTTTAAAAAAACATCCAATCAAATAAGCCCTGAACAGACAAAAAAATTACTGGATTTCTATTCTGTTCTGGTTTTTTCAAAATAATTACATAAACAATTCTGTAAACTCTTAAAACAGTAAAGATAAGAACACAACATGATTTGTACCTGTATCCATCAATGAAACTGGCATTAATATAATCAGAGCCTTCTACTCCTCGGATAGGCTGCAAGCATACCCTTGTGGATTCATATGGCATAATATTGACAAGGCGATTTTTGAATTTATTACATGGAAGATTGGCACTGATGAATCTTGAAGTGTGAGCCTTAGAGCTAGCAAGACGCTGTTGAAAACAAGTTAAAAGAATTAAGGCGAGGTATAACAAAGACAAGTGACACTATGAGGTTTTATACTTTCTGCTCAGTAGCCACTAATGAATAATTTCAACTTCAGATGCTTACTTTTCCATATTCTATTGCATTACCCAAATATTTGTAAAGCTTCTTTAACACCTTTTCAAAGTACAATGTCTGCTCCATTAGTGAGTGCATTTGGACAAATTTCCAGGATTAAATCACTACACAAACACATATTTCAAGATACAGTAACAATAAAGGAACAGCATGGTTAAATCAACGTCAACTGAATGGTTCTTATCCAGATATTTAATTTAAAATTTTAGTCTAAGGGTGTCTTTTATCTTCTGATTACTGGAAACAAGTGGTGGAGAACAGAGCAGCTTCAGTGTTAGATCATTTAGTTTTGGTTACCCACAACATAAAATGCCAGTACCTTGAATTCCAGTTCCATTCCTGTGACATTCTCGCCTGTTTCTATCTGTGTCAGCTTCTGGATATATGCATACAGGTTTCTGGCTGGCACTTCGGTATTTCCACATGTCACTGCTTCCAGCAGTGCATCATGGATAAAGATGTATTGGTCCTCAGTTTGAACCATGTAATTCCTCTGTGCTCTCATTAGAGTTACGTGGCCATAAATATCTACAGTCTTTTCATGCTTTATTCTCTCCAACATGGCATCTATCACAATGAAACAGCCAGTCCTGCCGACTCCAGCACTAAAAGAAATGAACACGGGAGAGAAAACATGGACTGTTTCATTCACTGTGCTTACTTTTACATCATTCAAGATTTAAACTTTTGTAATGCTGATTTAAATACCACATGTTTCTGAATGTGAACATCAGCTTTTATGAAAGAGGTTGGTGTCCTGAAATAAGTAAACTCCTTAAATATAAATTAAAAGCAATTGAGAACACAGAATGCTTTTATATGACACCTTTGTAACTTGCAGTTTGAGGTTTGACTATAACAGAAATAAAACACATTGCAACATGCTCTCAAGATTTATGTGCTTAAAAATGGAAATTACTGGAGATGATAAATACTCTAAGAATTCAAGCTTTATTTATAGCATGATTTCTAAGTCATTAAACGTGCTATTGTTGCTATTCTCTTTACAGAGGTAAATTCATTGGCAAACAATAATCTAACAGAAAATGTGTCTTACATATTTCTATCATACTTTGCTGGTCAACTTTCCACCCATCTCCCAACGCTGCTGATGGGAGTTCTATTAACACAGTTTGTTCTGTCCTCTGCTGTTTCCCGTGGCTAGGACATACTGTTAGTCTTTGCACAGACCCATGACTAGAGAGCTGTGCTAGCTGTAGGCTGGGGAAAATCCAACTGTTTGGATGCCAACTGCAGTGAACCAAATCAGAACACCTTTTTGTGTGATTGAACCTAATGAAGTCTTGTTGCAACTACTTGCATCATGTAGCTAAACTAAACTGAAGTTTAAAATGTGATGGGATTCGTACATTGTTTTTCTGTCCAGGATCACATCATGCCTGCAACAATGAATTACAGTCCCAGGCTTTCTAAATGCCTAACTTTTGTCAGTTAGTGACTGAAAATGAAACACATAGTATAGTAAGCAACAGTTTATAAACCCTCAGGACACTGAGATTAGCTAAATTAAGAATATTTAAGAACACTATGAACTGCAATCTTTTGAGTATAAATAGAAAGAAACAAAAATAATTATAATCAAGCTCCTAGAGGACAACTATAAAGCCAAAACTTCTCACAGTTTCTCTATTTTCAAGAGATATTAAATATTCTAAGTCCATCCTAAAACTGATAGGCAAGGTCAAACATTTATTTTTCCTATTTATTTATTCTTTCTTTCTTATTTCTTAAGAATCTCTGACAATTACCAGTAAAACTGATTTTCCTTATAACCAAATCAGAAGGAAGTACAAAATAGAAAGATATTTTATCCAACAAAAGGCAAGTTGTCTTTCTAAGACAGCAGATTTACATATTGTTAATCACGTGTTCTTGCCAAGGATTACTCCTCCAAGCAGCAGATTCCCTTCAAACAGCTGAGGACTTCTGCTAATAGACCAAACACATCAATCTCAACTTTCTTAGATGCCACTCTGACAAGAATTAACCTGTATTCCGAGTTAGAGAAAATTTACCTTTCAGTGATATTCATCAATGGAAATTGAAGAGAAGGAAAAAAAAAAAAAGAAAATTATAGTTATCCTAGCTCATTTACCTTGTATAATAAAAGCTCTGCATTTCAGGAAAACCCGTTGACATTAACATTGCTAAAAATCATGGAGAAAACCTTAAAAAGTTATCTCACTTTTGTGATTTTCTTTGGGCTTTTTTTTGTTCTTGTAATGGAAACCAACAGAAGTAGCACATGTTTGTATGTCAGATTGGTTTATACATTTAAACCATTCCTTCAATAATTACTTTTCACATTCAGTTTTTGTCAGTTTAGTAACCATGGGCCAAGCGAGAAAAATGAAAAGTTTGTCAGGGCAGAATTTTCTCAGTAATCTAGAATATGGTTCTTTTTCCTATAATGTATAATGTACATTTCCTATAATGTATTAAATTGCTGTTCCAACATCATGTTTATAACTGGATATGCCATTTTTCAGATGGAACATCAAAAAGGTCATTGGTACCTGCAGACCACAACTGCAAAACCCCAAGCCAGTTAAAAACTTGTGCCTTCAGCTGGACTGAACAATTTTCAGTTCTTTTCATGTCTTTTATTATAATTTATATATTTATTTTTTCCATGAGCAAACTCAAAGAGTGATAGCCATTAGTATACTCTAGCACAGAAGATATTTGCTAGTCTACAGAAATATGTAGAAGTTGTGAAGATCATGAAAGCAGATCCAAACACATTATTATTTCATGGTAAGGATGAAGGGGTGACACACTACATTTATGGAGACATTTGGGCTCCTGACACACATCTCGCTGGACCATATTATCCAGTGAGATTTTTACTCTTTTAAGGTGTTCACTACATTCTAGTTCTGCCCATTAGACTGATGTATGTCTACCAAACTACTCTTTTGGCTTTCCACATAAAAATGGAACCAGTGCTATGAAGGTGTTAACTCTTTGAAATGTGCCCTTCCTGCCCCCAATACCTTCTAATTCCAAACTACAATAGTTTATTATATAAAAGAAACTATCCTGCCCAAATTTTTTATCCCATTTCTCTTTCTCTTCCACTATTACACAGCCTTCTCAATATACTATGATGCACTGCTGGGAAGCCACACAGTTTGAATCTTCACTAATAAGCCACTGAACTGTATTAAAAAAAAATCTCTGTCTTTCATCTGCTAACCATGATAATTCAGCTAATAAGAATAATTTCTACTTTTTTTATTGGCTTTTCTGCCCTTTTGGTTTGCATCTTCTGATGTTGCTGTCAAAATTAGAATTTTTGTTTCAGTTAGTGAAAGAACTACTACATTTTCAATTTGAAAACCTAGATATCTGCTAAATAGACATGCCTATTGGGAAACTGTTGCTGCTTCAAATATTGTCATTTACAGTATTATAACATTTGCTTTCAATTTCTAAAATCATGACTGACTCAGTCCCATGAGTTGAAACATGCTTAATGTCCTGTGATGTAATACAGCTACAATTCAAAAAAGGAAAATGAAGAGGCATAAGGGGGACATTCTGAATTCAAATCACTGCATGGATGTGTTAAAGGTTGGCTTTTGTGATTAATTTGTAGCTGTTTAAATGATGACCCTTTACTGATACTTCAGTGATTTGGCAAAGGAAGGCAGTGTAATTACCAGTATTCACAGATCATTTAATTGGAAGCAAAGACAGTAAAATATGGAACAAAAATCATGTAGGACATCTTTGACTCATATCAGGGGAAAATTTTATTGAATATTACTGTTTCAGACTGAATGAAGATTGCATTTATAAACTGAAAGTACATTAAATTGGTTGTGATATGGGAAATATATAAAAAGATCTGGATTTTACTGAGGAACTTCTAACGATTGATTAGATTCTGATCCCATAGAAATTCTGTAGTAGTTCTGACAAGAGCGATATTTAGATTATTTTCCCATTTTGTGGTTAGCAAATTAGAACAGAGCAGAAAATCACCCCCCTGGAGAGGAAGCAGAAAAAAAAGGCCCTTATAAAACCAATGAACATCCTTTTGAAAAGAAACATCTGATCAAAATAACATAAAGACCTTGTGCAAAGACGTAAATTGAAATTTCATTTTAGAAGAGATACTGGATTGCTTCAAGAATTATACAGAAGCTTAAAAGAGACCTTTGAGAATTTATTGGCAGTGTATCGAAGTGTACAGTGACTTTCTTTCCCTCCCACTGTGGTTATGGTTGGATACCAGAGAACAAGAATGGTATTCAGCACTTAGATGCAGTGCTTTACCAAAGACTTCACTGACTGAATTTTCTTTATCCCTAGGCTATGCATGGAGGCAACCATATTTATCACTGAAGTCACATAAAATGTCTGAAAAAGAACATGGAATAAAGAAATTGGAAAACAGGAGAGTATTTCACCACAAGCAGAAAAGGTTCAGTCTAGAACTCTCCCTAGTTTTCATAGGTAGTAGACAAAAAACATGGGATAGTTACAACTCAAAAGCCAGTCAGATTTCTTTTTTCCTTTAAGAAAGGAAGCATTTTAATAAGATTTTTCATTTTAGTCATACGTTCTCAGAATTCTACTATTACCATAAATTCTTCAAGTGTAACTGCCCCAGATTCAAGCCCACATTTTTTTGTAATATGCACCTGCAAAAGTATAATAATGTTCAGGAAGTAAATTTGTTCTTCATCTAATCCCAAGTACAGCTCTGGAGAGATCAAGGATAAGGAGCTGTCTTATGAGATTGTACTGGAACACAAACAAACCCTCAAATATTAAAACACAGAGAATCAAAACTTCTAAAAATTTCTCTAACAAATCCCATGTATAGGAAATAATTGTTTACTAAAATAATTTTAAAAGGTGAATTTTTCCATGCAAGCTAAAAATGTAGCATTTGTAATGTTCAACAAAACAAAAAATTTAAGAGACCCTTCTAACAATGACATTCCATTAGAGCAGTTCAAATCCTCTCATCGATCATAAATTAATGTTACATACAGAAGATGAAACAAAAATTATTTGTTCTTTACTTGCCAAATAAGAATTGGGATCATGAAATGAAATTATGAGACTTTCAAACAAACAGGAAGTAATTTTTAAAGTAGTACATAATTAAATTGCGAAACACATTGTTACAGAATATCATGCATGACAAAAAAAAATTCAGAGAGGAAAGGATCAATTAAGGGTTATTAACCAGCATGTTACAGACACAACTTCCCCTACAGAAATCCTTTTATTAGATTTTGCTGGAATTTGGATAGGGATTCTGAAAAATAACATTCTAGACATGTTCTGGGAGAGAAACAGAAATGCACTGTGTAAATTTGGTGTCATGATCCTACATATTTATAAAAGGCATAAACATTCAATTTCCCAGCTGTAAAGCAGATCATCTTAGAACTCTTCTTTTGAATCAACATTTCAGCCACCAGGTACTTGACACCTTTGTTAACTATACCATTGAAAAGTCACACTCTTAATTATGATACTTGCTTCTTCTTTCTTGAAAGGGACAAATTATCATAATTCTTCTACCTGCTTTCCTGAAACCATGAACTGTTGGTGAAAAAAATCTCTTGTTGTCCTGCTTATGAGATGGAATAGCAGAAATTGTACATAACTGAGAAGTTCACTGACCTTATTTAATCTCTTATTTTTCTCATCATAGTTTTCCTTCAGAATTGATTGTTGATTCTATATAACAATACATGCCATAATCCTGCTTTTCATAGAGGATTTTTACATATACACTTTGCTTAATCACTGTATTATCTGATTTCTTCAATTACTCAGTCATATAAAGAAAAGACATTAAAATCAACTTTATTTCTCTGTACTATTTTATCTGTTTACAAGGATTTACTGCGATTTTTTTATTTCAAAATTAATTCAGTTCTCCTATATTCTCCTTCTTATCTTCCTACTTCTCTAAATACAATCTTATATATTAATGTACTGATTTCTGTATTTATCATCAGAGTAACTATCCTAAATATATCTTCTCTGTGATGTATGTTGAGTTTCAGTGTATACTTGCCTTCGTGACATTATGCATTCCACTAAAGAAAGAATGTTCTAAAATTGACTGAAATAGAGTTTAGAAAAAGAAAGTATTTTAAGGTTAATTTTAGAAACACATCTTACTGTGACTTGTTACCTTCAATTAAAGATAGATCTATCCCTGAACAGCTGTAGTAAATACAAAAAAAATGCAATTTCTGAGTAATTTAGCAGAGGAAGTACACTGTGATCCTACAGTCAATAAATAAAAGTGAAGATTACAGAACAGCAGAGAAATCAATGGACAGAAATTATGCTGCTTGCTGCTAACAATTATTTGTTCCTTTCTTTGCAGTTAACCTGCTTTGCATTCTCAGGGCGGAATGTTTTGAGAAGTAGCTTCATACTTTTGAATATTTCTTTCTGTGCTTTGATTACACTTTCATGGAGAAGAGCTATCAGCCTATCAGTGCAAGTAGCAGAAGGTGAACTGGTGCTATCTGGATAGCTGGAAGACCTTGAAAGTACTTGCCAGCCACTAAAATTACTCCGTTCCAGAGTCCTCTGGACCCTTCCCTGATTCTAGGTGTTTTGTATTCCTATTGTGGACAACAATTTCTTCTTTTGAAACTGTTGTCCACAATTTAACAGCAAATTTAACAGCAGCTTCCCCTGGGATTTTTTCTGGTTGGGTTTATGACAGATGGAACAGTGAAATGGTCTGAGGTTGTCACCCAGACACAGGACCTCATCAGGTAAGCATAAAGTAAAAGAAAGATGTTATCACCAGGACTCTTTACTCCACACTGGCTTTTTTGTGCTGTTTTGGTTTTGCAATACCAACCACAATTCAAAGCCCTAAATGAATCTGTGAACACTCTGAAAAGTTGGAAATAACCAGCAATTTAGTCCTGAACCTTGAAGCTGATATGACTGTAGTAGTAGACCTATTGTTTTGGATCTCTATCTCAGAATGTCTCTTCCTTTTCAATAGAAAATGATACACCTAGAGGATACATTCAGAGCATGAGACAAACTTGATGCTGTCACCTCTAGATCTGGTTTAAAATGAATTGGTTGCAAGACAGTATTAATGCAGTGAGATGCTTAACAGTAGAAAACAGAGTTAAAAAAGCTGAGGCTTCTCTGATGAGCTCTGAAGAGCTATGAAGCTCTGATGAGCTATGAAGACTAGTCTTGGTTTTTCTTAAATGAAGCAGTAAAAAAAATAAATACCCTTTATAATATTTGACAATACTCCACTGACTGCTGAAGAGCTTGGTACTCATTACAACAATTCTTAACCTCTGAAATCTTAATACCATCATGAATTCTCTGTAACACAGAAAATCAGGTTGTGAAAGGTTAATACCACAAAGCATTTCACATTTCTTAATCACAACTTGTCACTTAGAGGTTAGACACTAATCTCTTCCTTTTTTTTCAGGATTTTGAACTTATGTGCAAAAATTTTGGGCAAGTTAGAATGGAAATAATGGGAGTTTTAGCATAGACGTTTCAAGATAGCTGTAAAACAAGCTTGGATAGTGTTATGATGTTTTTAAAATTCAGGTGACAAAAAAATAGACATCACAATGCAGAATTTACTTGGAGCAGCAGTCACTGAGAAAATCTGATAAGTGATGAGACCCTGAATTAAGTCTAAAAGTATAAAAAAATGAAGAAAGATTAATATTCAGGGCAGAATACTGATTGGAAAGCCTCCATGAAAAGATAACAGGACTATTTTTAAAGCTGCATTTTACTTCTAGAGACGTGGGGAGAGGATTTAAAGAGACTTTCATGCTGATTACTTTAGATAAAAATACAGCCTGTTCGAAGTTAGCCAAACACACTGGGTAGCCAAGTTGATGCAATGTGTTCCAGCATACTCTGTGTCTATGGATATTCCGGAATTTAATGTAGGTACAGCTGGGAAATCTCAGAGATACCCCTTTCCAGAATTCAGCTATTGGGTTATAAAAATATTTTCACATTTCCTGCAGATGGCTGGATTATTTTCTTCACTCATAATTTTAATTCAGAATTCATTACGGACAGCTGCTGGCTCTGATAGAACCTAATTGCTCTTTTACTAGACTCAGCTGCAAGCAGTCAGATTTCCTTTTCCTTTGTAGAGTATATTATATATAAACATGGGTGGGGAGAAAAATAACCAATTAACTAAATACATATGGATAAAATGACTCACTAAGAGTGCTGATCAAATAATGTATCAAACTACAGCTTAGGTCAAAGGAAATTACAGGCCTTGTAGGACATGATAATATATATATGGAAATAATTATCAGCAGCAACATATTTGTAATTTGAGATAACACATGGAAAAGGCATTGCATTTGTTAAAAAAATCTTACAGACAATTATTACATTTTAATGAGGGGCAGGTTATTTTGCCCAGCGAAAAGTCATCAGTCTTCAGCAGAACTGCTCAATTGAAGCCATTTGTTGGCCAAATCAAAGTCAGGTCTCAGTATGTCCTCTGGGAAACTTAGAATAAAATGTGGCATAATCATGGAACTATTTTTACTGCCCTATCTCTTATTAAAAAAAAAAAGAAAAGAAAAGAAAAAAAATACCCAGAGAATAGTTACTTTTACTCAGGCTACCAAAAAAAGAGTACATCACAAAAGGAGGGAACAGAGACAACCAGCAAAAATGTCAGGGATGTGAGAACTCCCTTCCATCTCCCTCCACACAAGAAATACTGGAATGCATTACAATATTTTGATGGATATGAACTCAAGAAAAATTGTAGACATGTAAAACATGAAAAAAAAAAAAAAAACAACCTTTTATCCAAAGACATTTAGTGAAATAAAGGGACACACTCAAATTAAAAGTAAATAAATATCTTCCAATGTTATATGAGTGAAACTACTTTAAAAAGGAAAAGGATAGTTAATACTGCCTGGTTTTGTTCTTTGAAATGCCTGTACAATCATGAATATAAGCAAAAAAGTATCCACCAGTTTCTCTAGGTAGCTAGAGGAATAAAGGGGAAAATTGAAATTCTCATGAAGCAAGGCTAAACTAGTCACTAAATGCTTGCTGCTGGAGAGGAAACTTTACTGAAATATTGTTGACATTGGAGTTTTGTACTTTCCCCTAAATTTCTAACATTTGCCATTGTCAGAGACAGGATACTGGTCCAGACAGAACACTGATTCTATCTAGTAATAGCATTCGCTCTGTTCCTTTACAGATTTCTGACTGCTACCAGAAACAAATCTTGCCCTATGCAGTCACAGCAGCTTTTTAGGATTTCAAAAGATAATCCAGCCCTGAGTCACACCAGTGGGGAGTATAATCCCTGAACCATAGGCTAAGTGCCAACCAAATATGGCTTTATACACATATGACGGATTTAATCAAAGAGACCACAAGTAGGTGTTTTTCATGATTTGAATCTGCATGACAAAATATTCCTATTACTTGTTATTTACACGTTTTTGAATTTTAATAATGTTTTCAGTGATCATTTCTGAGTTTTAATGCTTATAAACAATGGAAGCATATACTGTACATACAGCAACTATAGTTCAGGTTTTAGGAAAGGCTTGTTTGCTATGAAAAACTGGTGTCTAACTGAAGACAAAACTTGAAGGGGGATCAGCATCAGTTTGCTTGTGTTTGACACTTCATGGAAGATTTACAGATAATATAGTACAGTATTTTCCTACTCTAAGAAAAAATCTATCAAGGCCAATTTTATAGGACCCTCCGTACCATCACATTAACTATGGTGTGTTAGTTCTTCTCATGCTCATACTCCCAGGTTTTCATAAGCAAGTGCCTAAATTTAATGAAAAAAAATTACATACCTAAGCTCATAAGAACACTGCTAAATTAGAAGATGAGTTCGAAAATACTATCTTTGGTATCAAGATGATTCTAACTAGTTACACTCAAATTTGAAACAGAGAAAAGAAAAGCCAGCATTACCCATCCATCTCTCTCTCTCAATCAGCATACAGATGGAGACACTACTTCTTGTCAGTGTGCTTGCCTGAACATATCCCAATAATTACATGAGAGGTCTTGCATGTTCAGCATAAAATATCCAGGGTCTTCAACTGTAAGGTTTCTGTAATCTGCATTTTCATGACCTTGAGAGTTTTATGGTGAAAATATGAAGGCAAATCCAAACTCCCTTCTACCAGTGACATCTCCTGTCCATCTGTCATTGATTATAAAATTACCAAGGAGTGTCTTATTATACCAATTTCTTCCATTTGGCCTTTATCAACTTTTCTTCTAGACTCTTTCTCTTTTTCCAGTAGATTCTGCAACTCTAACAATTGATCAAAGACAGAGAAACCATCCAAAATTTTCTAAATAAGTGAATCCAGTTCCATTTACTTAAACAGAGATCAAGCATCCAAGGCATAAACACTGCAAGCTTCATCCTGTATATATATATATATATATATATATATATATATATATATATGTTGAAATGAAATAACTTATAAGAATAAAGGTATGTGTAGAAATGAAACTAATGCCAGTCAGTTTTTCTGACTGCATAGTGAGAGTTGCTGAGACTATTAATACAGATGAAATATAACGAAAACCATGGACATTAATTTATTCCTATATTTTTATATTAAGAGGAACTAAATATCCTAAGCAACTAGACATCTTTTCAATATGGGATTCTTATAGCAATCTTATCCCTCTCTGTTTTCTATTAGTGAACAATGACTATGAGAAAAAACAATATTTATGAGACCTACCATGATCCACAGCTAACAGCAGAAGAGTAAATAGTGTTACAGTGTTTTTGTACAGGGATGACAGCCAGCACAGTTTAATACACAGTAGCAATTCAATAACTTCTGGATAAAGACATGTGGGTAAAATAAAGAAAATTTAAAATATTTATGATATTAAGATATTTGTCATACTAAAATGCTTTCACTGTCTTTTCCTCTCTAGAGCTTTCAGCTGTCCAAGGAAGTTAGGAAGGGTCCTGGATTGTTCTCAGGAGAGGGAAAGAGAAGAGATGAGGAAGATTCTAGTATTTTTCAGTCTTACTTGTGTTGTTTTTGAATATGTACTGGGGAGGTTTTTTTCCCTACCGTGAAAAAGGATAGGCAGTCATCTGCAACCTACTCACTGCAAGGATTAAAAAAATGAGCACTTGTAAGGCCTATGGCAAAAGAAGCAGTTCAAACTATACAGAAATGAAATAAAATAATCCACTGGAAAATCATTGCCTTTGATAAGTATATTTTTTTTCCTAAACATTCTATTTTTTATTCACATACACTGAACAAGAATTCTACTTTAGGAAATAGAATATCATATGGAGTTTTGTTATTTTTTGAAAATTATCTTGTTTTTCACTCTGCTAACTGGTTACGTTAGTGTAGTCAGACACAGATTTACTTAAAACTGTCACATCCCTCTAAACAGTCAAGTCTTTCTGTTAGCAATAGCAGCATTAGCAGTACCTGCCAAAGCTTGAAAAAGGGTCTTAGAGATATGCCCCTCGGTGCTGGTATTAAAAGAAAGACTCAAACCTATGGGATCGCACTAACATGTTAAGCTTTTAGCTAGTGTTACTGAACCAGCTACTGAAGTTTCTGTGATGTTTTGAAAACATAGTGGCATAAAATTCCAAACACCCTCCAGTACTGGTTTATGCGATCTGATTAGCACCTGTTTGCCTGCACTAATCCAACTTCAAACAAAAACGTGTTTTCCCTGCTATCATTAGACCACACATTAGTGTCTTACCAATGCAGAATCCTAGGATTTAAGCCTGCATTTTTCATTAAAGAAACAATTTTTTCTTGATCAGCTCTGCAAATTAGGGCAAGTGATGACGAAAGACCAGTGGGATTGCAGTATTACTCAACTGCTGTAGAAAGGGACTGAAAGGGTAATCTTAAAATATAACTGTAAATGAAAAAAAATAAATCTATGGGCATCAATTATTTCAGCCACCACAGAAAAATTTTCAGACAAGTTGCTCTAAATAAACCAACCAAGATTTTAACTCATTGTGTAAAGTACCTACAAATAAGAGTAAGTACTTAAACAAATAAGGGAATGATAAATTTCCTTTGTGGATTTTTTTTCTGTTGTTTTTGATTTTTGGGTTTTTTGTTTGTTTGTTTTTTACATTCAGCTTTAATTTATCTGCTTTTCTCTTTCAAATCTCACACTAAGAATAAGGATCATGGAACATTTAGCTCAACATTGACTGAGGCTCTACTGAACTGTCTTCCCTGGTAGATATGGACAGAAAACTTTATCTTTTTTCTAGGGAAAAGAGTAGAGTGGAATTATGCATTTATGTTATGACAACTACACCATTCATCGAGGTAGTTCTTACAAAATATCTGATTACTTAAATTAAAAAATCTGCATTTAGATTAGGCCTTGATGTTTCCCTTGGTGTTCCATAATTCTTTCAGCAATGATCTATTGCTGAAAGAATGATCTTTTTTCCCTTAAAATTAACATATCTGTTAATTTTGTGAATATGTTTTAGCTACCGTTTCCAGTAAAAATCCTGCCAACTTTTCTGCACAAGTGTGCTGGTTTTGGCTGGACTACAACTTATTTTCTTTCCAGACTTCTTGTCTCTGTTTCAGTGTGTGGTGCAGGAGCTCAGGGAAGGTGGGTGTGCATGGAAGGTTGGGAGGAGACACAGGTAACTCAAACTGATCAAAAGGGATGTTCTAGACCTTATGGCATCGTGCTTAACATATAAAGAGGGGTGAAGAAGAATGAAGGGAGAGACTTTTGGATTGATGGCATTTGTTTTCCCAAGTCATCATTATGAGTGATGCTCTCCTGGAGATGGCTGAACACCTGCCTGCTCATGGGAAGCACTGAATAAATGACTGAATTCCTTGTTTTGCTTTGCTTGTGTGTGCAGCATTTTCTTTCCCTACTAAACTGCTTTTATCTCAGCCCGTAAGTTTTCCAGCTTTTACTCTTTTGATTCTCTTCCCAATCCCTCTGTTATGGGAGTGAGTAAGCAGCTGTGTGGGGCTTGGCTGCTGGCAGAGGTTAAACCAGAGCAACAAGTAGGGCTTTGACTGGTAGAATGTCCATGGAATTCTCAACATGTTTTTGACTTCAATACTAGATTCAAGTTCAATACTGGACAGGCAATCAAACTGTTATCAAAAGCAGATGTCTAAATGACAAGCAAAGATGCCTGTTGTATACACATTAGTAATAAATAATTACCAATGTTTTGGAAATTCTGATTATATAATTCTGTATTTCTTTGCTGTTAGCACACAAATATTATTCAAAATATTTCCATTTGCATATCTTTGACATACATTTATCAGAAATCATCAAGTTTAGTAATGTAGAATGGTAGTATGTACATTCTCAGTTAATTTCACTAGATAGAACTTTGTTTTTTTGGTGGCTGTTATGTGAAAAGAGGGTATTCAATTATGTACTGGGTGGGTACTTCAGTAATCAGGTGTTTTCAGCTCAGACTTCTTCCCATTAAGCGCTCTGTAATTGTTAAATAAACTCTTCACACATTCAAAAACAATTTCCTAGGGACAGGATATTAAAATAGCTAACCAACAAATGAGGCTTTGATACAAGCTTGTCTGGGGTCACTCATCAACTGGGTCTCCATCTACCTTGATTCTCTATTGGACATTTAGCTGTACCCCAAAACCATGGAGCAAACTAGAAAACCATTTAATCCCTTAACATGAAATGGACTGAAAGACAACTGCTGGTCATTATTAAGGCAGATGGGTAGGAATGGAGTAAGGAAAATCCTAGGCTAAACCTTTCACTTGCAATACATACCGATAAATACAGAATAAACAGGGGGTTACTCTGTAAGCATCAAAACACAGACAGGTGGCTCTTGTGTTCCTCACCCACACAGGGTGAGAAATAAATTCTCCCTGTACTGTCAATAGCTTTGTTTTTCAGTTTCTATGGTTTAAAAGTTTGCAGAAAAAGACTTCCACCGATTCTTCAAGCCTACTCTTTCTTTTTATCAAACACATTTTGAAAGGAAGCTCCCATTCTGTTTATACTTCTGTAATGTGATTATTAGAATTTCCTGAGCTCTGATAGTTTGGTAGTTAGTGGAAGAAATATAAAAGAAGGTATTAGTGTTGTCTCAGATGGCTTAAAATTGCCACTATAAATCCTGTGTTCCTTCTAGAAACTAAACTCAGATTACTCCTTCAATGAGATATTGTTAAAAAGACTGTCTACCATAGGCAAAGGATATAAGATATGGTTCTGTATTGTATTGTTTGGCTCTAGTTAGAAAAATCTTAAGTACTTTTTAAATCTGGATGATGAAAAGGGGGAATTTTATGAAAAGGGATTTAGGTAGACCTAAACACAAAATGGGAGACAATAACAGACAAGATACAGAACAAGGACAAGAGGAATATTAAAAAGGATGCAGAGGCAGACTAGGGGCCAGGAAAGGAATCAATGAAAATCAAGACATTTTTCAAGAACAGAAAAATATCTCAATGGAAAACAGCAACTAGTAGAGGGCAGTAAAAGAAAATGCTTGGCGAAAATTAGAATGATAATTACTGTTAGAATTACAATCTTACTTCAGAGAAAATACTAAGAGAGGTAGGAACATATTTCATTAAATGGTTCAGCAATGTGATATCAACAATGAAATAAGTTTGATAAAATAATGGAATTGAAGGACACAACTAGAATATACTCAGAAGGGTCCAGAGAATAAGGATCAGTGCAGATGTGGAGAGAAAAAATTGATAAAAGTGTTAAATGACTTAGAATAGCCAAAGGAAAGATTGGAATGGAGAAACTTACAAAGTGAGCAACAGAGAAGAGAAGGAAAAAAATGGAAAGCAGATTCTAATTAAAAACTGGGTAATGTACAGAGTTTGTACTTAACCGTTTTAAATTCATTTTTTATAATGTGAAATGAAATGTTAATGCATGTCCGGTACTTCAAACCAAATAGGAAGAATTTTCATATTGCTGTATGAAAGACATATCCTTTAGCCTACAAATACTGTGGCGATGCTCTATAGCTCTTCCTCTTTTGATTTTTTGAACCAATTTAATAATCATAGAATCACAGAATAACCTGAGTTGGAAGGGACCCACAAGGATTACTGAAATCTGACTCCTGTCCCTGCACAAGACGGGCCCAACAAAATCATGTTGAACGTAAAATGATAAGGCAATACAAATCCCTGATTATTATGTTGCTACAGAATGCCTGAAAAGTGACACCTTAACATGACTGTAGTGAGAAACACTTTAGTTACTTCATTAGTCTATTAGTTGGATAGTCAACACATTACATGGAGGAGTTAATTAGCAGATTTATAAACTTTGGACTGTCCAGAACACTTGATGCTAAATGTCCAGCCTGTTTTAATTATACAGACATACCTTATATTTTTTCAGAAACCTGGTTACATTAATTCTGTTCATAGACAAATTGTTAGGAGTCAAGTTTAAAAACCTTACTAAAATAATAGGACATGTGAAATTCTGTCTTTTAGAGGTTAGGTTGTATGAAGTGACTGAAATCCTAATGTCTCTAGTAAGCATATATAAGGCAAAAAGCTTATATATAGCAGATTATGCTTACTGCAGATAAATTATTGATATATAAATCAATAGGAATTTGGGATTAAAAAAGTCCCTTGGGCATAAAATCATGCTACCTAACTTGACCACCACTTTTAATGAAATCTGCATGCAAAACTAATGACAAAGGGAAAATAATTGCCTTGTGCTTCATCAGTACCACTCAGTGATAACAAGCAATGCATTTTATTTCATCTTTTCCAATGACTAGCCATAAAAACTGATTTAATTTGCCTATTTTTCCATAGTGGTAATTTAGGCTATTATATGAAGAGATTTTCCAGAGTGGGAAAATTAATTTCTTCTATTAAGTTTGGTTTTGAGGTAGCATACAGCGTCTTCACTGTTGAGCAACTTTGGAGTATGCTATATATGGATGAAGCTAAAGAAGTTGTATCTGAGGAAATCTAAAATCCTAAACAATAACCAAAATGTTTTAAGACCCTGTAAATGCAAGCACAAAAATATGCCTTTCCATTCAAGAAACACTCAGCAAGCTTTATGAGTATATTTGTGTTGTTATTTATAATTATTCCACATTTTTAATCCTGGTGTTTAAATAAACATTTAATATCTGTGTTCCATGTTCTCTGGTATTTTGTAAACAGTCTGTGCCTTTCAACATTTAAGTTCTGCTTATTTTGTTTTCCTGTTGAATTTATTTTTATTATATTGTTTACAGGAGACTCTTTCAATCACTTTAAAAGTGTTTAAATTATCAGAGTCCATGGATGGGTTGCCAATATAAGAAGTCAGAACTAGACATGGCAGTATGCTGTAATTACTATTCCTCAGGTTTTGGGTGAACTGGTTTTCAAATATGCTAAGCATCTGTAACTGCAGAGATCCATATATAGCAGCTCTCAGCCTTACTAACTGAAGGTATTCCAAACTGAAGTTCACAAGAAATAGTGATCTTCGGAACTTGCTTTGAAAAGGGCTACATAGCAAGCTATACAATGTATGAAAATATAGCCCTGGAATGAGGGAACACATCTTGGAGTTCACTTCAATCAGAATTGGTATATATGTTCTGATAAAGTCCTTATCAACATGATTTTAAGGCTTTCTCAAAGATCTGTTCAGCAAATTCCAAAGAAGCTGTATCTTTTCCTCTTCATTTTCCTTAGTCCCACCACACAAAAAACAGCTGACTTTTTTTCTTCCATTGTTACTAATTCATACCTTACAATGCCTGAAGAGGTGTGCTACTTTGCAAAAAAGCATGGAGAACTAATTTCCCTGGAACTGGGTTCAGCTTGTTCCCCAGTTACATCCTTTGCATTTTCAGCTCCTCAAAGTCCTAAACTGGGGATTCAACTTTGAATACAGATTCTGGTCTTAACTGAATTTATCAATCTTAATTCCCATGTTTACTACTTTCTCACACAATATAAATTAAGTAAAAATTTCAGAAAGTGTTTAATTGCTTAAAACATACTTTTTTCAATACTTAGGCTCTTAAACCAATACCATCCTCTTCCTTTTTCATGCCACATTCTGAATGCCACAGATACATTTGTATTCTCCCTGCAGACATTCTTCCTGGAGATCTTTTGACGTACTAAAATTAAATTAATTGTGCATAGACCAAATAAAATAATTCTAGCCTACCCAAGCTGGCAGTGCCATACTTAATTTGCAATGCAACCGCCTTTTTCTTTGACAGACTCAGAAGTCTATTGGAAAGAAAATCATATTTTCATCTGCAGCAAAACAGAAAGCAGGAACCTTGACATACCAAGCTCTGAAGAAGCTTCTGGTCTTACCTGCAATGCACAACCATAGGTCCAGCATCAGGTGGGTTGCAAGTCTTGACTCGTCGCAGGAAAGCCAAGAATGGTGTTGGGTGTTCTGGGACACCATGGTCAGGCCAGGCAGTGAACTGGAATTGCCTCACTTCCCTTTTCTCACTTGAGCCATTCTATGAAATTTAAAAGTTTCATGACAAAACTGCTACTTGAGATTATATCAGCACTTTTCAGTAAAACAACTGCTAAAGCATATATACCAGTGAAAACTGATTAAATATTCGGGGCCAGCAAGAAAAAGAACTATGGAGGAAAATCCTAATTACAGATTCAAACAATGTAAGATCTTTAAATATACTGTACACTTGTGCACCACAAGTATTCAGCATTTTCATGGTGAGAGCTCTGCACTAACTTACAAAACTTCTTATTATCAGGAACATGTACTCTGTAGAAGTCTCAGTATTCAGCACTGTTAGAAGGAAACAAGGGTAAGGCTAGAAAGGAGGAGAAGGGGAGAAAGGGAAAAAGGAAGTAAGGGAAAAAGGAGCACAGGTAAGGCAGGAAGTAAAAGGAAGAAGGAGGACAAGGTGACAGGAGGGAGGCCAGTGAGAGAAAGGAAGGAGGAATGGGAGGTGAGAGAAAAAACTGCCAGCCTTTCAATTTAAAAGCATATAGTAATTATATATAAGTATGTATACCTTGTGAAGTGCAAATGTACGAACACAGTACGTTGCCAATTCAACAGTGTCTAAAAGGGTGACTTGGATTAGTCCATAAGTTTCTGTGCCTCTGCTTGGCCAGTATTGATCACACTTCACCTGCAGTGAAAAACATGTTATCATTTAATACATTTAATACTGAAATTTATTACAAATCTGACTGTATATCACCATAGGCTTTAAAAATATGTGGAGATACAATGGCTGACTTCCAACACAAAAAATTTATCATCCACAGGAACTGCTCTTCTGGTAGTAGACTATTTAATGTCTTCTTCCATAATGGGCAAGTTCAGTAGGACATATAATTGGGAAATGCTAATAAACATAGATACACTGTAGAAAAAAACAATTTATAGTAGCCTAAAGTATGACCTATATCCTCACTTTTCACAGTCCATAACTTCATAACAGTAATTCCACACAGGTGGAACATTATTTTAATATTTGCCATATTTTACATTAGTCCCCAAACTTATAAACTACTGCTTTGATGTTAGTATTTATTATGTATAGTTATAGCTCAGTACAAACAAGTAGGTTTTTAGAAATAATTTCTGTACACTGATAAATGAAAGGGCATCAGCAACTATTAAGTGGACTGTGAGAAAAAAACTTCCTTCTGAGATCAGTGTTCATCAGAGAAGAAGCACATCATGAAATTGAGTCCACAGGCATTTAAAAAATGGTTTTGTGGAGAGTTCATCCATAAAATCTAAAAAAATACAAAACATTTCATTCAGAGGAATCCTAATTTTAAAATGCCACAGTCTAGAATATTAAAATATGCAATAATTCTGTGTAAGATGGCACATAGGAGAACCATATTTTTATCAAATTCTAAGGCCCAATAATTTGTTTTGGTTAAAAAGGGTATGTTTAATGTTAACTGTTAAGAAAACAGAATTGCTGAACCCCTAAACCCACCAAAAATGTAGTACAAAGCAGTATGGCAATCAAGTAATTTAAAATATTTTACTTTCAGTGGCTGATGGGTGAAACAGAGAGTCAATCTCTATTCTATTTATAACAATACATTCTTACCAATTAGCCCTGCCTACAGTACAGAAAATAAGTTTAAACTGAGTCCAGTAACAACACACTGGGTTTTTTAACACGTCTTCATTAATCACTCCGAGCCAGACGCACACAAAATTCAATGAGAATACACTAAATGTAACAAACATCACAAGCAGAATATTGCACAATATTTGCAGTAAAAAGATGTGAATTGTCATGCTAATCCAGGAGGAAAACTGATTATTTCCCCAAAATGGAAAATTAAGATATGCATCTTTGAAACTCGCGGTTCTCCAGGTTCTTCATTCTGCACAATAGTTAGTGAAAAAAGACTTAGTATGCTCTCCAGCTCTCCAGACCCAAATAGCTCTTTCTCACAGATCATTTTATTTTGAGGCTCAGAGGTCACAGATCATTAATGGCTCACAAATCACAGTCTGAGAACAAGTAATCTAGATAGAGTAGAAAAAAATTCTACCCACTGAAGCAGGGGATAAGAATTAATTAGTGGCAAAGTAAAGGGAAACAATTTTTTACAGGCAATGATAATTTAGTTTAGAGATAACGAATTGCAACAAAGTAACTAAAAATGTTTTATTGATACTGCTCTATGAAAAAATAGGATTGATAGTGCGAAAATTCTCTTATTAAGTAAATAAATAATTACTTCCTTGTGTCACTTACTGAAAGAATATAAGTACTATATATATAGTATATATTTGCAAGATTCCTAGTACTTGCCCCTTTGGTCTTTGTAAATCAAACTAAAAAGCATGTTTTCAATTGAGACATTTAAATATAATTATATAAATCTAGCTTCACTTTATAATTAATATATAAACAGCGCAACATGTCTATATTGGTTACTTGTATTTTAAACAAACAAGTTGTGGTTTATTATTTATTAATTCCCATGGAACGGAATGTTTTTGGAAACATTTTTTCATAGAAAGTGTGGATATATAATAACTGTAATTTGTAATCTTAGCAACTACAGGTTTCCTCTGACTAAACCTGGGGTTTTTTTAGTTAATAAAAATGATTTTTTAAATTCAAACAAGAGAGAAATGTGTAGCTGTGCCTTTTTATGCCTAAATATGCTGTTCTTTTCTTCACTGGGCAGATCTCACATAGAAATTACATGCTTATAGAAGCAGTACCAGCTTCCAGAAAGCATTCCTGAAAAATTACCCACCTTGCAGTTTGCTACCGACAAAGTTTGACCAGTTTGAAAATGACAGAGAATGTTTATTTTATTTTTATTTTGTAGAGTAATCTGATGTTAAGAATTTACTCAGACTTAGAAGGCCATTTTTCAGTTATGCTGGGAAAAAATAAATGTGCATGCTCCTTTAGGCAGAGATTTTGTTTGTTTGTTTGTTTGTTTTTTTAATGTACTAGTTTATGTAACATAAACTTCAATTATGGTATAATTTTTCTAAAATACTTTCTGTGAGACCTACGTGATGCAGAGGACAGCTGCTGGAAGCAGACAGTAAGTGTTCAATAAGAAACTCAATTTGTAGTGTAGTATATATATTATTTGAAAGTGGAAACTGATGAAAATAAGTATCAATTCTTTTAGAAAGAAAACCTGATTTCAGGTTGATGTGGATTTGACCTTCTGGAAGAGCACATAAAGCGTAAATTGATTGAACTGCATCTTCTGTCCCTTTTGCCTATTGATTTTTCTGAGATCAAGAGGTCTTCTTCAGAGATGTGTCCTTATGTGCCTCCTACCCTCTTTTTGCTCTGTGATCATAAACCTTATATTCCCAATACTCCTAACAATTTAGAGTCCAATTTATCTTTGTGAGAGATCACACAATGTTTTCTATTGGACTTCACTGGCAGCAGAGGACCAGATAATACAAGTTAATTGGTAAGACACTACTTTCTGAGACAGAGCTCTTTCCAAACCTTTTATTCAATGTTAAGATCCCAGTCTTCAGCTCTTGAAGTGGGAGAGGTTACATATCCTATGTTCTTTTCAGAAAAGGAATCTCAACCCCCAAAATTTAACACTAAATGTCAACAAGTCAATTTTGAAAAGTTTTGCCAAATGTGTTCTTGCTATAGCTTTCTGGCATGTTTAATTTCTGTGTAGTGAGAGCCATTTCTCTCTTGCTTCTGTAAATTATTTGGAAAAAAATATTTTGGCAAAGTATGCTGACGATAATACTAGCCCTCTCCATAGTTACAATTACAGTGGTTTTATTGTGAATTATTTTCTAATATATCTTTGATATGCCCTCGCCTCATAGTCATACTTTTTCTCTTATCCATGTAGTTCTGAGTTCCAATGAGTTCCAACTCAGTTCCCTAGGAGACTATACTCACCTGCATCCAAGAGTTCTTCTGTGCCACTAACTGCACATGAAAACAGCTTCCACCTGCAAATATCTAATATTCTCTTGCCTACAACTAAAGATGGCAAGATGAATGAAGCAGACATGAGTGTGAAGTAATTCACTGGTGATCTAAGAGTGTTTTTTTTTTTAAAAAGAGAAATGTAACTATAAGTACTGAAAAGCATACCTTTTACTCCTACTTTCACTATCACAGAATCACAGAATCAGAGAGTGACTAGGTTAGAAGAGACCATCAAGATCATTAAGTCCAACCATGCCCTAACTCCTCAACTAAACCATGGCATTGAGTGTCATATCCAGTCTTTTCTTAAACACATCCAGGGATGGTGACTCCACCATCTCCCCAGGCAGACGATTCCAGAATTTTATCACTCTTTCCATAAAAAACTTTTTCCTGATATCCAACCTATATTTCCCTTGGTGCTGTTTAAGACACTGTCCTCTGGTTCTGTCAGTTGTTCCCTGGAGAAAGAGACCAAACCCCTCTGACCACAGCCACCTTTCAGGGGGTTGCAGAGAGTGATAAGGGCACCCCTGAGTCTCCTTTTCTCCAGGCTAAACAGCCCCAGCTCCCTCAGCCGTTCCTCACAGGGTTTGTGTTCCCAGCCCCTCTCCAGCCTCGTTGCCTCCTCTGGATGTGCTCAAGCGTCTCAAGGTCCTTCCCAAACTGAGGGCCCAGAACTGGACACAGCACTCGAGGTGTGGCCTCACCAGTGCTGAGTACAGGGGAGAATGACCTCCCTGCTCCTGCTGGCCACACTGTTCCTGACACAGGCCAGGATGCCTTTGGCCTTCCTGGCCCCCAGGGCACACTGCTGGCTCATGTCCAGTCGGCTGTCACCAGTGCCCCCAGGTCCCTTTCCAGCCACACCGTCCGCAGCCTGTAACGCTGCAGGGGGTTATTGTGGCCAAAATGCAGGACTCAGCACTTGGATTTATTAAACTCCATCCTGTTAGACTCTGCCCATGCACCCAGCCATTCCAGGTCTCTCTGCAGAGCCCTCCTACCCTCCAACAGATCAACACATGATCCCAGCTTAGTGTCATCTGCAAACTTACTACTGAAGGACTCAATCTCCTCACCCATGTCATCAATGAAGATATTGAACAGAGCTGGCTCAGCACAGACCCCTGAGGACACCACTGCTGACTGGGCCCAGCTGGATGTGGCACCGCTCCCCTCCACCCTCTGGGCCCGGCCACCCAGCCAGTTCTGAACCCAGCACAGAGTGCTCCTGTCCAAGCCGTGGGCTGCCAGCTTTTCCAGGAGTGTGCTGTGGGAGACAGTGCCAAAGGCTCTGCTGAAGTCCAAACAGAGAACATCCACAGCCTGTCCTGCATCCACCAGGCAGGTCACCTGGTCATAAAAAGGGACCAGGTTGGTCAAACACGACCTTCCCCTCCTAAACCCATGGTGGCTGGGTCTGATACCCTGGCCACCCTGTAAGTGCTGTGTGATGACAATCAATATAAACTGTTCTGTGACTTTACCCAGTACTGAGGTCAGGCTGACTGGCCTGTAATTACCAGGGTCCTCCTTCCCACCCTCTGTGTGAATGGGTGTCACACTGGCCAGCTTCCAGTTATCTGGAACCTCACCAGTGAGCCAGGACTGCTGGTAAATGATGGAGAGGGGCTTCACAAGCTCATCATGACCCTGGGATGTATCCCACCTGGTCCTATGGATTCATGAACATCCAAGCATCTCAGCAGTTCTCTGACTTCTCCTGGATAACCGGGGGACCATTCTGCTCCCTGACAGCATCTCTCAACCCATGATGCTAAGTTGCACACTGCCAAAACCACTACGTATGAAATCAGAGCATCTCTCAAATGACTAAATACAATAGAAAGAAATCTTTTTAGGTGCCATACATATGGATGTAGCTAGAATACATAACTAATGGTAGGCACATTTTCTTAACTTGCCTCTCAAACATACACATATTTTCTTTCTCTACATTTCTTCCACTCAGACCATGCAAATCCTTGCTCTTTGTGGAAGTACAAATATTCACTGAAAGCAAAGCTGTAAAAAAATATAAATGCATCCTTTTTCATTAAAAATGAGAAGCTTGAGACATTTTCAGACTTGACGGGTTTCAGCTCCAGAGTTCCTAATATTCATGGATATTCACACTTCAACAAGTCATAGACAGTAGAGAACATGCTGCTATGCATCAACAGAGCTGAAGGAAGTGTATTTCCATATGAACATATGAATACAAAGACTCCTGACATTCAAGGGTAGAGAAATAATTTTCCAATATAAAGTTCCATCATTCATGCTGAAAAGCTCCTTCAGGTGATTCTTAACACATGAAGCAGCTGTTACAAGCCATCTAAGATTGTAAGGACAAAACAAAAAAATATCAGGAAAGAGACAGGAAACTAACGTAAGGCAGACACATATAGCACATGATTTGCTGTAAGAACAGCATATTAATTATGCTGAATCTAGAATACAAAATATCAGTAGAACATAATTTCTTGCTCCTGTTTTCTTACTAAAAGGACTTTTGCAGACAGAATTTTCTATAGTATTTTCAGATGACCTTCTTTCAAAAACCGAAGAATAACATAATAAATTATGTTGAATGCCAGTAATAATTATGCAATAAGAAAGGTAGTGCCAATTGTTGCTGGTGGAACCTGTCTCAAACCCTAGCAGCTAATTTACTGCCTCAGACATTTCAGCTGGTGTTTTGTCTCCAAACAGATTTTACACCGAAGCCATATTCTTTTTCCAGGAATGCCTTGCCACCTAAGGATTAGGCGGATTTGATTCTAAAGCTTAAAGACACTGACAATAGTATTTGAGATTATAATGCAGCTTAAAAAAAATCGGAATACCGACACGTTTTTTGATTTTATTTAAACAAGATTTGATCTAGTGCAACTCATTGAGTTCAGTCTAGGCTTAAATGAAAGATTAAAATATAAATTCATAGTCATAAATAAGTTTTGAATTTTCGTCTTAATTACAGTAGCCACAAAAAGAATTCCAGTAAGAATCTGGAGGCAATATAAATGAACCATAGGCTAATCAATTCATAACAAATTTTAGTCCTCTACTAAGGCTTCAAATACACCCTCATGACTCCCCTACTTTCTGGAATTTCTGAGATATGAATAATAGGTTAACAGTTAACACTGAAAGATAATTGATTAATTAAAGAAATTATCCCCAGATTTTTTCCATTCTGATCCCTATGAAAGAGTGTGGTATGGTTATTAAAACAAAAGGAAACAGATATTGAAAGGAATATTGGATATGTTTAAAAGTGTTCTCTATGTCAATTTTCATCTTCATCTATACAATCAAACAACAGTTCAAAGCTGTACTGCTGATATCAATGTGACATGCCTTTTTTGAGCTCTTTCTTACAGCAGGCAAGGCATGGTTTTAATGAATTCATTTTGAAGGATGAGTCTGTCAAACAGTTAAGTTCAGCAAGATTTTCCAAAAACGTCTTGAAAAGGTTTAAATGAATGGACTGACTGGAAAAGTGAATGTGCTGACTACTTTTTGTTTCATCCTCCTGTACTCAAGGCTGATCACTCTGTGCAGCCTGAATAATACTTTCACTGAATAAGATATTACAGTATGAAGAACATATTGAACATTTCAGCCTGCTATTCAAGTGCTGTAATGAAGATCTACTATTTTCCATAAAAGAGAACTACATCTTTAAGCTGATATGAATATTATGTAAAATATCAGTGAAACAAAAGGATCAAAAAAAGAAACACCAGATCAAAAAAATTCTATTATTATTATGTCTTTGGTTCACTTGAAACAGAACTAATATGTAAAAAGGTACATTGGAACGTGTTTCTTGGACCTAGATGTCTCAATCTGGATTTTGATTTTTGAATGCAACTTCAAGTCTAGGTGAGCCATCTATAACTAGTTTATTACATAGATGAAGTTCTTCATCTCATAAACGTATTTTGTACAGTTGCTGTTATGTGTACCAGAAAATTCCCCTAGCAAAAGCATTGATTACCAATCTCAGTATCCATCTGTATCCATTAACTTCCTTAGAACACAGGACAAGCTCTGTAAATTATGTAAAATGTTAAAAAATAATATTCTTTTTCAGAGACACCCGTTAGAAGAACTTAAATTTTCCTGATTTGTTGCTTGCCATAAAGGGCAACTGGCCTTGAGTTTTTCACCTAATCTGCTAAAAAAGGTAAAGTAGGATCATCTTTTGATAAACAATACTAAATCCACTCTCTGACATTTTCAAGCCTCAAATTGCTTGACAGAACACCATGTGCTGAAGTAAGGTACTACAATGCTAAACCAAACATGAACTCATCATGTGTCCAGAGAGGGCCACAAAGCCAGAGAAGGGTCTCAAATGTAAGTGATGATGAGGATACAATGGTTGTTCAGTCTGGAGAAAAGAAGGTTCAGGGGGTACCTTATTGTGGTCTAGAACTACCTGAAAGGAGGTTGTGTGAGGTAGGGTCCTTTTCCAGGCAACCAGCAACAGGAAAAGACTGCAGCAGAGAGGTTCAGGTTGTATACCAGGAAAAAATTTCTTCACTGAAAGGGTGGTTAAGCATTGGAACAGGCTTACCAGGGAAGTGGGGCAGTCACCATTCCTGGAAATGCTCAAAAAACGAGTGGACATCTCACTTTGTAATACGGTTTAAGGAGCACAGTGGTATTTGGTAAAAGGTTGGATTTCATGAAGGTCTTTTCCAACCTTAATGATTCTAAGATGCTATGTTCAGTAAATTCTGAAAACAAGCAGGATTTTTAATCTTCTAACTCAAAAGGTCAATGGGCATTTTCTACATGTGGCATAGTTCCTCTGTCTGTATTAAGAGAAGAATTATATGAGGTAGTAGTATATGTCTTACCTCAAGTACCAAGCAAAGGAATTAAGAAAATAAAGTCGAACTGCAGAGTTAGAATATGGTTTTGATTAAACCACTTGCTATATATACACTTGCTTCAGGGAAATATTATTTTTATAGAAAACCATCAGTTTACCCTAACAGCTAAAAAAACCCACACGAAATGATAACACAAAAAACCTAGATGGTTGCCTTGAAAAACACTTTTGGCAATACCAGGTATTGCCAGCTAGAGACCATTTCAGGTAAGACTGTGGTGCAGGCACACCTTGAAAGCTTACAATGGAAGACACTGCACACAATATCCCACCAAGGTTGTTCCATTCTTGACATTACATTTTGGAAGTTCTTTAATAGTTTGATATAAATTATCTTCACTGCTTAGCTTATTTCTTCCTCCTTAAAGCCCTAAAGGCAGGGAAAATGTAGATTGCTATGGAATTTTTTAACAGCTTTTCACATGCTGAAAGACAACTGTGATTTCCTTCACTGTCTTATATATAAAACAAATCAAAATCTTACTATTTCTCCAGCATCTGATCATCACTGTTCTCTTCTAGATTCTCTCTAATTTACCAAGATCTTTTCCCATGGGGCATTGAATCTGTATGTTCTCAATTTCAAATGTATATAAGCTGAAATAACCAGACTTTGAGCCTATTGACTGTGTAAATAACAAAATTAACCCTACTCATAGTACAGCATTTCCACAGCTACTTTACTGGATGATATTCACAATCTGTATTTTGGTTGAGGAACCTTGGCACAGGCTCTTCCACCTGAAATGTGCCCAGAAAAAAAAACTCCACGCTTCATTGGATTAGATTTTTGCATGCATTAAGCACCTATGACTGACTACATTTCAGTCATAGAAACTGAGAGCTGACCACATTCCTGCCCTTGTGCCTCTGAGAATCCTTCCATAATAAACAGTTATGACTGAGTTTTACAATTCTGACATTACAACTGGTGACTCTACCTCGTAAGATGGTGTAGCAATTCTTGGACTGTGGCCATGGCATTCTGTTACAGTGAAAAAAAACCCAGTACAAACCTACACATTTTTATTTTTGTAATCTGGTGAACACATGGTGTACTTAATTTTGTGTCTTCCTTTTTTTTCTCCCAGTTCTCTCATTCATTCATCATCTGACTCATATCTTAGCATGCAGCAAGCACTAAAGTGGTGAAATAAAATTCTGATAGTGCATTATTGGTGCAGAAGGCATTGGTTTACCATTAAAACTAGGGAATGAACAATGACAAACTGCATATTTAATCCTCTTTAGTAAAACAATACATTTTAGTATAAAAAAATGACATCAGCTATATGTCCTATCTACTAATATCTGCTGTCTTATATGCTAATGTACCATCTACCAGTTAAAGACATGTTTTTTTTGGTTGCTACAAAGCATAGCTAAATTATCTTTTTATATTTTCCTATATAAATATACTTCACAACTTGAAAAAAAACCCTACATTTTTACACACCTGTGCTGCCCCATACAAAACACCAGTGAAAGTTTTCTGCAAAAATCAATTATATTTTGCCTAAATACAGTAGAATACAGGTGCACATGGGACAGCATAGAAAATATTCCTAAATTAATTTTTAAGTGCACCTCTTGCTGAATTCTCTATTCCTTTAGTGAAAATGTCTAACAGTATTTTGACAGGTAATACCTCCAGTATTACCCAAACATACTTAGGAGGAAAGATCTGAAATTTTCTGCAGAAGCCCTGCACAGCAAATGGAAAACTAACTTCATCACATTTGCATAAAGGTCTGTTGCATCCATAACATATAGAAAAGAAAACTGTATTCTTCATTTTCTGTGCTTATTATTTACTCAGGGGCATGTACTCTTGCTTTGTCTTACATATGAAGTCAGACAGATTAGATATCAGTGCCTACTCTGCCAGTAACAAATCAGGATTCAAGAAAACTCTTAGCAACATGCACATTTTGAGTAGAAAAATGTAGCACTCATCCCAGACCTGCCTTTATTTTTTCCTTTCCTATAGCAAGACTTAGAAATCTTTGGTTGCCAATGTCTGTTTCAAAGCTGTTTTTACTAAGGAGTCCCAATGTACAATTACATTTTCCAGTCGTTGTGGGTTTTGTACTAGTTGAACTTGAATAAGCCTTCCCTGATTTATTATATCCTCCTTAAAACAGTAAATCAACCCACCAAGCAAAACAAATCTCAAACAATTATTTTACCTACTTGATATTTCTACTGTCACTCATTTTCCATTTTTCTTACACATGGAATAGTCTATAAATCTATAAAAGTTTCATTGAAATACTCAGACACAAGTGTTCTGATGCTTGACACTTGAATAACAGGAATTCCTATCTAGCATTTCAGCAATATCAGGAAAAGTCCATTTACCTTTTCCTGCGACAGTGCCATCTCTCCTGACTCTCTCAGGTGTCAGTGACAAGTTGAGAGACAATAAGTCCAAGAACTTTCAATTATCTTTTGATGTTCTTATGGAACAAATACAGGACCTGTGTAAATAGTCCCATGTGTATCAATAATGGAGAATAAATCTGAAACAGGATACTTCACTTTCCTACTGGGCTTGTTTTGATCTCCCCCTTCCCAATGAAGACTCAGGATTCAAGATGTTAAACCTTGACAAACCAAGATGATTATTCTACACATATGGTTTTTTAGATAATTTTTGCTTATAATATTGATGATGATATCCACCTCATGATAGTCAAACAGATGTTTGGATCAGGCTAACAGAATGGCACAATGTAGTTCTCTCATGTTTTCCTTTAGTCATTAGCAAATTTGAATGAAGCTCATAGTATCACTATGAAAACTAAAGCCTTCCTCATCAGTAAAGAAGTTCAGAATCTGGCTCAATATCAACTTGGTATTGACACTGTATTGTTATTTACCTTCTAATATTTGCATAATTGATAGTATCACTGTTTTCATTTAGCTTTCACCTGATTGGGTTTTTTTGTCAAAAGATTTTAAACCTAGGCAATGGAGTCTCAACATAGAAAATACTGTAATGAGGTTAATGAGAGAAGTATATTCTATCAGTTCCAAGATAACACAGCAAATGTATTCAAAATACAGAATTACAAAGCAAAGAAGGAAAGGATTGAATCCTCTTGCAAGTGGACAATCTACAATAGTATCCTACCCTGGAAAAGGAGGAAGGACTATATGCTTCCTGTTGGAGGCCACATGGTTAGGTTTTGCTATAAAAAGAGAGTTTTCATCTGATCATTCACACAATTCACTACAGCCCATGAGTACTCAGAACATCCAATGAGTTGAGACGAGCAAAAAAAACCTGATCCAAAACTCAAAAACAACAACAAAATTTAATCTGTACCGCTTGCAGTAGAGGAGAAGACAGAGAAGTTGGAAAGAGAGATATCATACATTAAAGTTTTACATGTTTTACATGTTTCCTTAGTATAACAAACAACTGCTTTCTTTCAATCTCAAATTTACAACCTTCAATATTGTAATTGTACAACCTTCAATATTGTTTTATTTCACTAAGATTAAACTCGTATCTGTGACAAAAACGCTACTAATACTGTTCCATGCACTGCCAATGTGTGTAATCCTTTTTGATACAAATTATTTTCATGGTAGCTGAATGATGAGACTGACTTTCTCTTACAGTCGGGTTTAGGTCAAGGGAAATTCAGGTGATGACATTTAATATGAAACCAACTAAGTGTGAAAGGTTATAAGTGAAAGATCTTTTTTTTCCTGCAGCTTCCTTATAGGCAAACAAATGAATAATGAATTCACTGTAACATCTTCATTTGATCTACTCAGCTGTAAAATATGAACATTCTCAAATCTGAAATCATTCAGACATCTAACACATGCTAATGAACCAACTTTGTTTCTGCAGATGCAATTAAAATCCTCATCTTTATCTATGCAGTCCAGGTTATAAAGGCTGATACCAGGCTGCAGGACTGCATAATGCAAAAAAGCTAGCTGAACAGAAATGACGACACGAAAATGGAAAGCAGAAAGTCTGAGAAACAATCTTGCCTTGCAGCAGGAATAATGATCAGGCTGCCAAGACACAAAAGCAATCAAAACAGAATCAAAGGAGAAAGAGAAACAAAATTAGCAAAGCTCTTCATCCCTAATGATATGTAACAGTGCTTATATTTCATGTTTGAAATCTCACTTGTTTTTCTTCTACAAGAATATGCTATATAAAAATGATAGCACAAGAAAAAGTATCAATGTAATGCCATCACTGTTTTTTTTCCCTGCACAGGGATTCCCAGTGCTGCCTCACCATCAATACCATTAATTACATTACATGCAGCTACTGTATTAGAAGTGGTAAGTGGTATGCCTTATTCACGGAGCTGCTGACTCTGAGACTGGGAGCTGAGTTATGTACTGGATAGCTGGTATGTAATGCTCTGCGATGAATGCATCAAATTCAGCCTATGAACACAGAAGGTGCTAAATTATGCACAAAGCCCACACAAATATAAGCACTGAATGCATGAGCAATCCATTGACTAGAATGTCTAGTTTCTTATTCCACTTAGAGCATGTATTGCTTCTGAATGCTAATCACTTATGGGGTGATTACTATTCTGATCAGTGTTTTTTTAGGGTGCAGCCAACAAAGGCTAGAGCTAGCTAAAAACTCTGCTAGGCAATTACTGGAGAGAAAGAGAAGAATTTCATTTAGCTACATCAAAACATCCTTCTAGACAGTGGCTGTCTGTGGCCTGCAGTATTAAGATAAACTTTCAAGTACTTAAATATACCTTTTGCAATGGGCTGCTTATTAGGAACTGATTTTTTTCTTTGCTCTGGTGTCATTTACCAGCAATTTTAATGAATTAATTAGTGAAGAAATGGGCAGAATTACATTTTCTCAATTCCAAACAGGCAGTGCCTGGACTAGACAAGGTCTGTAGACCCAAGATAAAACTAAAAATTCTGCTAAAATTACCATGTGCTATGTACTAATTGCCATCAGGTATGTGAAAGCAGTGGTATTAATGTAGGTTGAAGTTACATGTGGGAAGTGATTCTATAATTAGAATGCTATACATTGCTTGAACTGCAAAAAGCCTACTCTACTTACAGAAATGACAGAAAGGGTAAAAGAGTAAATATATATGTTTTGGTAAGCCTCCAGAAAGGAATGACTGCTGCCAAGAGGTTCAAGTTACGTAATCATTGCAATTATAGGTATCCAAGCATATGAAAAAGACATCAATGCCAACACAGTACAGCATTAGACTTCATGGTGCACTCCACCCTGCTCCAAGCTGACACATGCTGAAATATTTTCATTTTGAAACGGAGCTCATCCATGAACTACTGAAATATCAACTATTATCCAGTTACTCCTTTAAGATACTTTTACTGATTCAAAACCGGTCTGGATGATAAATCTTCTGTCCTCCTCTGTCATGTCTTTCTATATTACTGAACTCTTCTTGATCCCCCATCTATATGGCATTTTTTAACTCATTGCACAGAGCCTTCGCTGCCTTAGCTTTTTCCACCTTCCACCTGCAGTCCTGCAGCCTGCTTCCCACTTGCAGCTTCCTGCCCCTTCACACAAGCTTCTAGGACAGAGTGCCTCAGAATGGCTGCAGCAGTGTTTGTTATTCACTGTCTGGGTTTGAAAACCCTTCTACTGCAATTGGCCTGGACCCAAGGGAAGTGATAACCACTGATGTTAGAATCACCACTTCTTTCTCCCAGTTTCTGATTTCTACGTTTGGTTAAGTTTCTGTCTTATGATATAGGCCACATAAATGTTTTTGCAGAGAGCTCAGCAATGAACCAGCTGTGCAGCACTCTGCCCAGCCAACGTGTGCTCCCAGCAATGGTAACAGAACCACAAACAACCCGTGAGAACTTCAAGTACCTCTTGACACAAAATACTGTTACTGTAGAAAAAGTCTGACAGAGGATCCACCACAGATGGCTAAATACTTGTTTGTGTCCCTGATTGACGGCTGCTGATGATTTTTCTCATTTCTCTTCTCTTCTCTTCTCTTCTCTTCTCTTCTCTTCTCTTCTCTTCTCTTCTCTTCTCTTCTCTTCTCTTCTCTTCTCTTCTCTCCTCCCCTCCCCTCCCCTCCCCTCCCCTCCCCTCCCCTCCCCTCCCCTCCCCTCCCCTCCCCTCCCCTCCCCTCCCCTCCCCTCCCTCCCCTCTCCTCTCCTCTCCTCTCCTCTCCTCTCCTCTCCTCTCCTCTCCTCTCCTCTCCTCTCCTCTCCTCTCCTCTCCTCTCCTCTCCTCTCCTCTCCTCTCCTCTCCTCTCCTCTCCTCTCCTCTCCTCTCCTCTCCTCTCCTCTCTCTCTCCTCTCTTCTCTCTTCTCTCTTCTCTCTTCTCTCTTCTCTCTTCTCTCTTCTCTCTTCTCTCTTCTCTCTCTCTCTCTCTCTCTCTTCTCTCCTCTTCTCTCTTCTCTCTTCTCTCTTCTCTCTTCTCTCTTCTCTCTTCTCTCTTCTCTCTTCTCTCTTCTCTCTTCTCTCTTCTCTCTTCTCTCTTCTCTCTTCTCTCCTCTTCTCTCTTCTCTCTTCTCTCTTCTCTTTCCTCTCTAATAACATCCACTCTTAGAATTGATAAATGCCACCAAATATGGGCCCACTAGTAAATCTTCATGCAACACACCATGATCTGTCACTACACTTTCTATTCCCTTTACATATAGCACATATTTTATTAAAACTCTTCTAATAGTAGAATCTATAATTTAATTATTTGAATAGTATCATGCTATTATCAGAACAATATCTGTATGTTTTAGTGCTTTACTTTCCTAATTTTACTTCGGTCTGCAAAATTGAATTTGAAATAGCACAGGTAATTTTGTATTCTGTTATTGCATGTGCTGTTGTAATTTTCCTAGCTACCAGTATATGCTCAAAAAAAAAAGTTTCTCAAGCAAATCTTCATTGATATTAAACAGCGGTGAATTTATACCATTTAAAACTGAGAACTGAATGCTGTTGACATACACTAACTTCCTCATTACAGGATGATACAATCATGTTCTTATTACTACAGAGGAAGTAACTCTTTTGGTCACCTCATAAGATTTCCAACATGATTAAAAAAAAACAACCCCCAAAATTACTGAGATCAAAAAATTTAAAATTTTCCAGAGCATAAAAAAAACCTAAATAAATGTTGTGACTTGGTAGTTTCATAGTGAAAGCAAGATGTCCTATACATAAGTAATTTTTGTGGCACTTTAAACTTGTGGTAACCTGAAAATCCCCTCAGTTTTTACACATATAAAGAAGACAGGCAAACATACACGAAGAAAACAAAACACAGACATCGGTGGTAACTCAGGTACACTATTTTTAACCTTGCATAAGTTTTCCTTACCCTGGACCTCTCCTCTAGTTTTGTCATCATGACGACTGTTGCACCTTGTTGCTCCCACATCATTCTCCAGAAGTCGCCAAAGGTTTCTGGCAGTGCCCCCTGCGTTGCTATATAAGCATTCTGCTTCCTGTATCCATCTATGTAGTTGGCATTGATATAGTCGCTGCCCGGGATGCCTGCAAAGAAAGGAGAGTGAAAACACAGGGCACAGCTTCTCTGCCATCCTGTTTTACAAGGGCTGAACAATCCCACGAGACTGGATTTGATGAATCCTGGCTTGCTGTGTGTGCCAGAGAGTGCATGGGTACTTACATGTGAGGGTAGGCCATCTGTGGAGTCAAGAGGCATGGTGGTGTCTCTGGGAAAAACTGTTCTTTTGAAACAACCGACTTTGTGTGATAAGAAGTATAAAAGAAGCCTGAAAATCTGTATCAGGCAGAGAGACCTGGGGGTCAACACAGCAGCATTTAAAAGCTGGTCTGATGCTACCTGCAGATGGCCAAAATATGGCAGTGCTACCTGGGACAGAGCCCTTTGAGGATTCCCAATCAGACACCCTGAGTAGGCTCCTCAAACATTTTTGTTGAGGTCACTGCAATTCCTTTAAATACATAAGGAAAAAAAAATATCATGAAGACTATTAATATCACTCCTATATTCATTCCCTCCATTAAATGCTAAGATAATTATGAGTTTTATTGTAACAAAACACATTATGTAAGTCAGATTTAAGAAACAGTGAAATTTTCTATATGGTGTACGCAAGAAATAAAGACCGTTGCAACACTGAATAAGAATTAAAAGAAGTGGGATCCAGGACTTGTGTGCACATGGGACCTACACCATTATTTGCTTGAGGCTCAGGTATTTTGGACAAGACTTATGCAGGAACTTTGGCTGTGTCTACCAGACACATGTCCATTCTTAGAGCCCCATAGGAAGCAGGCCAGTTCCTGGCTGCAATCTGGGTAACTCAGGGTGTGCCATAGGATGCCTGGATTGGAACATCTGCCTACCCAGGCCAAGGAGGTGTGTCAGCTGTAGCAAAGGTCACATTACTACTCTGCTCTAATGCGGCAGGCATGCTCATGGAAATGGATAAAAATGGACTTAAAATTTTCAGACCACTACTGAATTCAGTAGGCAGCGCCCAGCATTTAACTCAGACTACATGTGTGCCAAAAGATAAAGCACTGAGGGAACCATTGTTATGTCCCTGCTGTTGTTTTAACTGATGACGAGAGAAAGAAATAAAATATAAGATACATAAGATATATAATAATGTGAGATCTCAGTGCTGGCTGAATGGCAAAGCAGTGTTAATTAGCTGAATATTATCATCTGCAACTTAGTAAGTTTTGCTGAAGTAATTGACAGAAGTTACTTATTTGAGCAGAAATGAATGATTTATATTTATGCAGCCAATCTGCCACACACAACTCTACAACCCCAAAAAATGGTAGAGGTTCCACAAAATCTTTCAAGAGTCAAGATGATGATACCAACTCCAGATTTATTCTACAGCTACGACTGTTTTCCCTCATCAAAGCAAAAAAATTGAGTTTCTTTGTCTATGAAACAGAATAAATTGTAAATAAGTATTTCCCAAGATCTTTGTCAAAAACAAAATCTTCAAATAGATTCTGATGCATTATCTCCTGCTAGTGGTCCCAAATCAGGAATTACTGGAGCTGCACACTCCTATCTTTCCTGCCTATAAGTAGCACACATCTAAAAATGTCTTCCAAAATATTTTTAATTTGAATGGAAATTAGGGGGACCTCTTTAAAATACACTGTTCCTTTTAAGCTACAATTTTAATTGTTTCAACACTTATTCAGAGTAAACCTGAATGTTTCATTCCACTACTAACTTAGCAGTGAATGAACTCACAGACTAAATGTCACAGTAAGTAAGATCCAATATAATCTGGAAATTATTCAGGTTATGGGATACTGCAGCTGTAGTCTAGCAAAAAAAATTGCCTTCATGCCCTATAAAGTTCCATATACGTTCTTGTTTCATATGTTCAAATCATATTTAAACTAAATTTTTAATTTGTTTTTACTTTCTGCACACAATTAGAAGAAAATCCTGACAAAATACTTCAGAGATAGAAAGACCTTGTGACTTCAGGGTTACAAGAGAGAGAGAAAATGGCACTCCGCAGGCAAGATGCAAGAATGGAACAGGCAGACTGTCTGACTGATTTGACGTGACTGAAAGTCTCTTCAGGAGAAAAATAAAACAAAATAAAAAACTTGTTAACCTGCATAGTCCATAGCTGAAAAGCATGATTCCCCTCCATGAAAGTCAGAAAGTGGAGCTCAAAAGCATCACTCTTGTAGATCTGAAGCTGTTTCACGTGACATTTCTTATTGTGGATGTTGGAGTTAATGATATAGAAAACGTAACTGCTAGGCACAATGTTGTATTTTCTTCCTTTACCAAGATAATAAAACTTTTTTTCACAAAACAGATGAGAAAGAAGAATGAAGCCAACAGGAGAAATCTACACCAACTGGGTATTATTACCAAAGGAACTGAGAAAGCTGGTAAGAAATGTTTTCTGCATAAATTAGAATTCTATTATGATGCCTGGTATCATACTTTGAAGCACATGTTATAAATAAAAGCCTGAGGAAAAAATGAAAAACAACACTTTGTAAAGTGGTTAAATGATCTTCTGGGAAAGCTGTCCTCTGGAACTGATAATGCACAAACTCAGTGTGAAAATTAAGCATGAGAACTATTGCAAGCTGTTCCCTAAAGAATGATCTTTACAAATTTTAGCAACCAATACTAGTACCTGATGTAAAAAAATTCCAGAATCCTGAAATTGTAAATTCTCTTTCTATTCGATAATTTGTATTGAATTTATTGACAAATTATATTAAAATATATAACTTCTAAATTAAGTAAATTCTAATTCTTTCAATTAGAATGAAGAAAAGCTTTCAGATTACACCTTCCTTGATCTAAGATTCAAGTTAGAAAGAATTAAGATTAAGAATTACTGACAAATGCAAAGAAGATTTCTTCAAATATAGACTAAAGTGGAAATTTTCACTTTGCTTCTCCACTTTATTTATTTATTATCTGTAAAGTGGACACGAAAAATTCTGTATGTCCTTTAGCTAGAAAAATTATTTTTCAAGGCAAGTCAGCTTCACTGCACCAAATGAGGATATACTTGGGACATGGACATGAAATTCCATTTACCACAGACCCTGAGCAACTATTAATGAATTAACCGATAAAGTTTCAACAACAAAACATGTTGGTTCAACACTTGCACTGAGCTTTGCATCAAGCATTTATTGCTAGCAGAATACAGTTCTCAATAGTACTGTACAGTACTCAATAACACTTGATTTGCTGAGATCAAGAGAACAGCTTGATTCAGAATGCTCAGCTCCATTTTCTCTCTCTCACACAGTATCCATTAGGGATGTTATCTGTTCTCTACCCATTCTCATAGTCCCTTTAAGTATTGTACCCATTTCTCACAGAGTCTCTTTTCATCACTATTTTCATGCATGACCTCAGTTTCACATCCTGCTCCAAAATCCTTAAAGCCCTCTAGGGAAGGTGCTTCATCATGAGAGGACTAATGAATTTGTTAAAAACAACAAATCCAAAAATTGAATATCTGTAAATATCTACAATGACAAAGAATAAAAAAAACCCCAAGTAAATCTAAATATTAAAATCTCCCTTTCTGAAATGACTTTTCTGGCCATAACCTCATTCTGAGCTGAGAAAACAGAACAATTTTGTGTCAAGTCCAATAGTGCAAAAACAATCAAATGACAACCAGTCTGACTGCTGTACAATGAAATCCTGCAAACTTTTGTTAGCTGCCATAGCTTGCAGGCAACATACCCACAAGCACAGCAGCAATTGCCATCATTACTTAAATTTGGGCTTCATAGTTAAGAGAGGTCAGTTGTTCTGTAAAAGCATGGGTCAAAAAAGGGACAAAGCAACCAAATTCTGTAAAATTGATATGAACTTTACATAAGTCTTTTGGCATCAGTGGGATTTATTGTACCTTTAGGATGGCATACCTGAAGTATAAATTTAGGGTAATCTATGCAGTATAACCTGAATTTTATAAGTTTCATGAAAGCAGAGACACAGTTTCTGCACAAGAAGTCAGTTAAAGACCAAGCTCCTGAGCCATGATTCTACCACAACTATTTTCTAGTAGCATTTTCAAATATGGTGATGAATGGCCAGAGTCTGCAATCTTTTAATTTAGCCAGACAGGAGTTAAGCGCAATGGGGGAAGAATAAAATGAGTAGTTCAGCACTAAAGACAATCCACTTTTAAATATCTCAAGAGAACAATGTTTAGTTTTTATATAGTCAAAGTGAATGAGCAATGAAATAAAATTAGGCAATGCCACAATTAAAGTACAGAAGATAAAAAACCCCATGAACTGTATTGCTCTCAATTTATGCTGAGAATGCATGAGCTGAGATGACAGTACAGCTTACTGCAACATAGACTCAGATCCACAAGGCTAATAATGTAGACTCTAGGAATGATTCACTTGATTTCCTGAAGAGAGTTATAATCTCAAATAACTTTAATTAGACTTCACATTTTATTCACAAACTGAAATCAAATAATGAAATTATTTCAAGCCTTTACAAAGGCTGAGTACTGAACAGCCTTTCTATTTAAAATAAATTAAACTATAAAGCTTTGTTTCTGCGCTGCTTCCCTAAGACATGTGCTTTTAGTCATGTGCATAAATAGTGTGAAGTAATAGGATTAAATTCTGTCATGCTTGTAAACAAGTTGGAAAAATACCATGATGAACTGGGAGTGTTGATGAAGTTGTACTACTGTTTTAAATCAGTCTGGTGTTTTGAACAATGCCAGAGCAACAACCACAGGCTCATTGTGCATGTGTGAACAAAACAGTGAGAAAAATCTAATGTATATAAGAGGCATGCATCAGGTTAACTATAAAAGAATGCAGATCAGGCCCCTTACTGTCCTCTCTTTTTCATCTCTTTCTCTTTTGCTTTCTTTGTCTCACCACCCCAGTCCTGCACCATCCACATGGGAGAAACAATGTGGAGTCTGGGGTGATATTCTTTGTTCTCTCTCTCTCTTGCTTTGTTTGATCCGTACTGAACTTTATTGCAGGAGTGGGGAGATGTGGACATGTGTTGTGGCTTGTTAGCCAGCACCTTTGAGGGGTTAATTTTAGGAGGTGAGAGCTATATTAGTGTACTGTACAAAACTAAGGGCTTGCTAGCCACCACATTTGTGGAAGCAAATCGTAAGAATGTAGAGGCTTGCTAGACAACACTTTTTGATTCTAAACAGTTGTCTGATTGTTGGAGTTAAGGCATGCCTTAAGAACAAAAGCACAAGAGACCTCACTCCTGGTCGGGCTTCTTTGTTCAGCCTGATGAGAACTTACCACGACAATGTGCCCCCTGCCATGGGCTGTGACTGCAGCCCTGGTTGGCAGTGCTGTGCCTGATGCCCCTGAGGACATGTTTGGCCCCCTGGATGCTCCCCCTGTGCTGGATGCTCCCAAGAACATGTTTGTCCATCCTGGCTGCCAGGGCACTGCTGACTCATGCTCAACTCAAGTCCTTTTCTGCTCTCCAGCATCTCATTCTCCAACTGTCTGTACTTCCAAGGTTGCCCCATCCCAGGTGCAGAATCTGGCACTTTGTCTTGTTGAACTTCCTGTGGTTGTTGATTGTTCAGCCCCCTGATTTGTCAAGGCATCTCTGTAGAGCTTCCCTGCCTTCACAGGAGTCAACAGCTTCCTCAATTTCGTATAGTTTACAAACATGGTTAGTATCCCTTCCAGTCCTGCATCCAAGCCATTTATGATGATGTTGAAGAGCACCAGCCCTAAGGTGGAGCCCTACAGAACCCCACTAATGACAGGTCCCCAGCCTGATGCCACCCCATCCACTGCAACCCTTTGTGCCTGACCTGTGAACCAGTTGCTCACCCATCACATGATGTGCTTATCCATATATATGTCCATGTATGCCGGACATTTTGTCCAAAAACACAGACCATGAGAGAAGGTATTAAAAACCTAGCTGAAATCCAAAAAAATTACATCAACTGTCACTCCTTAATCACCTTGGCCAATGAACAGGTGCTAGGTGACAGTAACTAGTGTTTCTGTGGACACTTTTGTTACATGAAATCTATATAGTTAAGCAGATAATCAAATTGAAATGGTCTAAGCACAAATCTGTACTTTAAGAAGTCACTGAAATATGGAGCAGCACCAAACCAATGAAGTACTCCAGTAGTAAATGTTTGTAAAATGATGGCTTTTTACAAAGACTGAGGAAAATCCTCTACATATCATCCTAGAAGGATGAAGGAAAGGAAACGATGAAGGATGAAGAAGGAAAAAGAAATGTCAGGAAAAGAAAACCTATAGATAGCTGGATTGTGAATAGACTGTTAGGAGGACTAGGAGAGTCTGGTGAAGAGCAAAAAGATGAATGATATGGAATCTCAAAGGGAAATGTTGAATTAGAGAGAATTTATAGACACAAGGCAATGCCAGAAAGGGATAGGCAGAAGATGCAGAATGAGGCCTGACAAAGAATGGGATTGTTTAGAGGGCGGAAGAGAAGTATTTGAAAGGAAAGAGAAAAAGCGACAAAAGTGAAATGTAAGTATGCAAACGAAGAATTAAGAGTGTAGAAGATCTGCAGGCAAGATGAGGAATTTGGAAGATTGCAGGTGAGAAAAGAAACTTGGAAAATGACCAGCAGAAAGACATGGAAAAATGGAGAAGCTCCTTTAGAAAAAAAAAAAAACCCAAAACTCAGCATGAATTTGTTTTGTTTTGGTCTAAGAACTGTCTAGTATTAAGAAGTCCAGAAGGGAAATAAACAGATTGTTCTGTGCAGGTCCTCGGAGGCATAGGTAAGAGCACTGCATCAGGAAACGATCCAAAATGCATGACAGTATGTGCAGATGGCAGTATGTTGCACAATACTACAAAGCAGATATTTAAAACTAACATGATGTCATCATACTGTGATTATTTTACTGTTGTCTGAAACTGGGTTTAGTGATCTATTTAACGCTGAGTAACACAGCAGTTAACAGACAAAGCAATCTTTTATTGAATAGAAATATGAATTTATACTCTAAATTATGCACTCAAAGAGATGATGAGTGTCTCTACTAATATGAAAGGAAATGGTATCTGATTTGATATTTCCTGCAAAACCCAGTTTCAATATGAGTGCTCACATTAAACATGTACCAAAATCTTCGTTAGTCAGTCAAGAACAAAGCCACCAGATGTTTTCTTGGAGTTTTTCCCAATGGAAAGTATGTCAACATAGGCAGGAAAAATTGTTCTGACTAGATTTTAAGGGTATCAAGAATGGCAGCATTCAAGTTGTGACTATTACAGTATCAGCAGGCTCATACACCTACAGCTTGTATCAGCATTGTTGTCAAGACATGCACCATGACATCTACCCTATGAAATCTACTTCACAGGGGCCCTAACACCATGAAATCACTTCACCCATCTTCCTGCATCCATATTCTATATGAGTATTTCTGTATCCATCACCAAAATACTTTTGTTGTTTTTAAGGCACTACAAACTTGTAGGGTGAGGGGCCATTCAGTTCCTATTGTTAGCAGAAAGTAACATAAATGCAATGTGACAGAGTGCAAATAGTTTGTGCAGGTCATGACTCTTCCATAGTTACAATGCTCCAAACAATTTCTAAATCTTACAATGATGGTCTGCATAATCAAAGCCAATTTACTGGCATCTGGCCATCAGACAAATAAAAATATTAGCAGCTTCTTGCCTTTTCTTTCTTGACCATTTGTATTACAGTCAGAGCTTTCTAGTTTTCTAGCAGAATTTTAAAGTCACTAAATTTCTCCCCCCCCAAAAAATTACCGTGCTGAAATAGGTATTTTTTTCTTTTAATAGCTCGCCTTATACAAATACATCCACATATAGAAGACTTTTAGTCATTAATATCTCCTAAAAGAATTGGCAAGGCATTTTAATATGCAGAATGTTTATCCATTCCCTCCCCACCCCCTGAATTTTTATTTATTTCTTAGAGGTTGAGGATCACAGATCTAGCTGTTTTAACTCAATCTGTTCGTCTTTTGATCAGTAAATTCTCCCTTAAATCCATTTGGATGCATATAATAAAATTCACTAAATTCTAACATTCTGTCATTATACTTTAAAATTCCAAGTGCCCATCTCAGAAACAGCCAAAGACAGCACAACATGAGCTGATTTCAAGACATCAATCAGATTTCAAGAACATGGGAACAAAATTTTGCAAAGTAAAATTTTCTTTACAGGAGGAAAACCAAATTATCACATCCAACCTAGGTTTTCTCTCTGAAGAGATATCTAATGTAATAAAAATTTAAGCAGTGATAACAAAAATATTTCTTTGAAATGAGTAATTATGTTGTGGAACTCCATACTGTATGTAATTAGAGAGGTCAGGAACTTAGTGGGAATTGAAAACAAGGTTTTAACACGAGTTATGAAGGGTGCCAAAATAAATACTTTGAAAGTGTTAGTAAGCCTCGTGTTTCAGGGCTAATACAATTTTTAACAATTTGATATTATCAATAGTTGGAAAGAATTAATTCCAAATCTGTGCAAATTGCTTCTCAAGACTTTCTAGTAATCACTCTGAACGGGCTACAGAGTTCGGCTACGGCACAAAACTGGCCTTGTGTCTGATTCTGAAGCACCAATTACAATATTCCATGTTCCTGCAACAGTGTTAAGATGCTAAATGTTCATCAGTGTAGGATTACAGATTGGCAGATGCTTAGTCTTTACTTCATATATACTTGCTCTTAACAGCAAGCAATTGTCTAGGTGTAAAATGGAGCTCCTCTCATTAGAAAGGCTCAGCTGCTATTCAAACCTCACTAATAATATTAGTTTTCTTGTGACCATCAAAGACATGCAGATGAGGCCTACGTGTAGGCATGTACATGTATATGTACATGCATATATGTACCAAATATTCTCCAAATAGTTGTAACAAAATATACTGCAGCCCAAATTCAGGTCCTGATTAAGCTCTATAGTATCATAGATAAAGGAGAATTCATTTTTAAGCGATATTCCAAATACTGATTTCCCTGGTAACATGAAAAGAAACACAGGTATCAACTGAATAAAGTGCTGGCCAGACTGTGTATTTTCATACCTGAAATATCTACTTAAAATCTGAAAGACAAGTATTTTTTACTAAATGCTAAAACCAATTTATTAAACTTTTGAAGGTGAATACACAAAATTTCATCTACCCAATCATGTAAAATCCCAGGAATAAGAATTTTTAAGGGCATAATGATATATTAAATTTTTTCCATTTTCAAGAGTAAATATCATCTTGTAAAAAGGCATTCAATATTTGATTTATTCACCATATGCTTTTTTAGCATAATCTAAAGACTTGGAAAAAATTAAAATCATGCAAATTACCAAATGGGTGAATATTCCATTTGTGGTCTTACATCCAACATTAATATTACAAATGGTTATAATACTTTTCTCTCTGTAGGCTCAGTGACTATGAAAGATTTAGAAATTTTAGCCACATTATGGTATTTCTTACTTAAAAAGGGAAACAAACATTACAGTTTGTTTATATTTTTGTCCCTGCTCCTTAAAATACTCAATCCTTTCCAGGTACAATGTAAATATTTTTTCTGCATTTTTACTATCACTTATGCAAAAACATAGTCCAATGAACTGTGTAATTTCATACTTTCAATTACTTTCACTAACATTTTCTGCTTTGCCTCCTAAATTTTCTTCTCATTCTCTGAATATATTAATTTTTTTAAAGGGAACCAAATTTCAGGGAAATATGGCAGTCCAGCTGTCTAATATATAAATTAGCAAATAAATTTGATTGCATTTGATTTTCTCTTTCTCTCCTTCTCTCCTCCTTTACACAACTCTTTTTCCAAGCAAAATCCCTGGAAAAAACAGTCTTCTTTTTGCCAGTTAGACAAAAAGTTATCTCCCAGTTAAGCATTTTGTTCTGTAGAATACCATTCGGAAACCCTGTCCCACTGCTGTACCTGACCTATCCAGACCATGTACTTTGACCTCTTGTCTGGACCAGAGAGACAGGAAAGGATATATTTATTGAGTTACATCACATATAGTGCTAATTAGAATAGCCTCTCTTTAGTGTTGACACAGGTTTCTACACGGCCATATTATTTTACAAGGCAATATGAAAAATTGTATGTTGCCAAAAAAAAAAAATCTTGTCAGAACTGCTATATGAACCTCAAAGGTGGATAAATATAAGCAGATTATCATATGCAAATTCTTCAAGGTAATCATTAAAATTTGCTAATACATTTGAGAAGCACTTATCTGCATTATCAAAGCCTATGGTATGCAGCTGCAATGAGCGAGGAAAGATCTAAACTTCAGTCAGTGGGATTGCCTTTTTCTTCACCAAGAAGCTAATATTAAAGTGGATTACACCTATAAATCCAGTGTCTTCAGGTCTGGAGTAGCTAAAGATAAGCAGCTGTTTATAACCATAAATTAAAATTCTTGCAGTTTAACTTGTACCATGTTATGACTGAAATAACTATGACCTTGAATACAGATCCCTCTATCTTATGTATCGTATGCAAGTCCTGTTGGAGCTAACTAAAGACAACTCTTACCTTCATTTAAATTGTGTCATTTAAATATATAATTTTTTTTTTATTACGGCCATCATTAATACCTGACTGTCAACAACACAGAATAAACTGAAAATCCGTCTTCAACCTAGGAAGTAAGTTAATAGTAAGGCAGAATTGGAAAAACATAAAAAGAATCCTCTGAGTGAAAACCAGTGTGTCCTGATGCTTGGTAAAACAGACACAACACCTAGGACTGGCTACCTGTAACAGTTTGCTTGAGATAGCACTTTAAAGTGCTTATGATTTTGGGAAGCTTTGTAGCAAAGAAAGATATAACGAAAAGCTCTCACTAAATCACACTGTCAATGTTTAGTCAGTGAGATACTCTCAAAAATGCCTGCAAGTGGGCATTTGTTTAAAAACTCTAGTTTGATATTTAAATTGGAAATGAAAATTAAAGTTCTAAGACAGAGTTTTTAAAATTTCCCCAGAGAACATGAGGATGAACTGATTTTTTTTCCCCACATTAAGGTTTTGCAAGTAAAATTCAATGAGCAGATATCTTGATAATTTCACTGATCAACAAATGCCTCAATTCAAATATGTTTGTTTACTGCTACGTTTGCTTTGTAGTGTTAGTATAAGTAAGCAGCAATATTAATTTACTTCAGATAACTCACTGGCATATATACAGGGACCTAATGCACTCAGTTTTACACGTGAATGTACTTTTTAGTGCAAGTTCATAACACGTTGCTGACAAGCATCAGAAGAAGATTGTCATTACAGGAATTTGCTGGAAGTGCTTTAATTAACACTTTTAATATAACCACATAAAGATATTGATTGGTAAAATCATTCTAGATCTTAACGTATAAATAATTTAATTTTAATGGTCTCCTTACCTTCTATTGCTGAGAGTAGAACACGAGAATGGTCGTATGCAATTACATTCGCATATCTATTCTTTGGTTTGTTTACTTCCAGGTTAGAGTGTTCCCATGTGAACTGCTGGCCAGGATCAATAGACTTCAAAAGACAAAGAGAAAAAAAAGGAAAGGAAACTTTCAGCTAGGGACTACATAATTGTTTTATGTATGGTAATTAGAAACTAAAATCCCATAGTTTGCACTGGAAATAATTTCCTTTTGAAAGAAAATTATTACTTCAGGACACACTGTAACATATTAGATCATATTACATTAACCATTTTGTATTTATGCATCTGAAATTTCCATGAGGAATTTAACCACAAGCTTTTAAAATCCAGGGCTTTTTCTTCAGAGAAAACAAGCTATCCGCACTTTTATCTTTTTACTCATTTCAGAAAGTGAGGGGTTCTCGATTAAAAGAAAATGAATAAATATCATAAATCTCAAAAACACTGGGATGAAGGGGAATAAATATTTTTGCCTTTATTAGTAAGAACATGTGTTCAAAAATTTCCCTGTCCTGTTTACTAAATAAACTCCAAAGGTTCCTGAAAAAGCGTTTCAGAAGAAAAAAAATATTTCTTTTCTTTCATTTTGATGCCAGACCAACCCATGGCACTAGTGTTGCTCAGGAAACTAGCTGTGTTTCATCCATGGACCAAACATAAAGAAACTTGCTTTTCATTTCCTTGAATCATAAATAAGTAAGCAATTCAGGCATATTTAAAATTTTAATGATATCTTATTCATAAACATAACTAATCTTATTCATAAACAAAACTACATGTTTCCAGATTTGCTGTTTATTTTCTGTTCCAGGGTGGAATTACAGAAGCGTTCACCACACTCCTTCATCCTTCACCACTAGGGAAACTTCAGGCTCTAGTATTTTTACCTCTATGGTTGAACGATCTCTGCAGCAAAATGAATGTAAAACAGGTAACAGATGGTACCCGTTTATGCTCACTATGGTAGTGGCTGTATGAAAGGTCATCTAATTCTGAGAAGTCATGAATAATCACCTATTGTTTTACCTTCTCTTTCCGTAACATTAGAGACCTCAAAATTGTTTCATCAATATGAATACACAACTATGGCTTGAGGTTTATGCCCTTTGTTTAATCCCAATGACAGCTAGTGGTAAACAATGAAAAAAAAACCAAAAAAGATGACACAGATAAGCCAAGGTGGGCCAGTTCACCAACACCATGCTCATTTTCCACGAGTAAACCAGCAACATGGCACAAGTCAGGAGATCCGTACTGTCCGTACTGCCACTACAGCATCAAGCCAACAGCTCTGATGACTCTTCCCAGGGTATGACCTGTAATCTGTTAGAGTAGGTATCACCTGACAATAAACATGTGTGAAATTAGTTAATGTGATTTTACCAGGACCTACCCCTTAGACTGATAATTTGGCCAGTCTGAAAATTGCTTCATTCTCATGCATCTTTTCATATTTTATACAATTTATTTATTCAAAATTTTGAAAATTAATTTGCTTTTTTATCGAGATTATTGAAAAAAAAATAATTTGCCTGTCTGCCTGATAGAGAAGCATTTGTTTTTGGGAAAACAAATACCTCAGAAAAACAAGTGCTTTAACCTATTAACCAATACCATATGCTAAATTAACTTTTATAACAAAAAAATTATAAAGTCCTGCATAACCTAGCTGTGGAGAGTAGAGGAGTGAGATGGCTCAAGTTCTGGCTCACCTTTACCTTAAGCAACTGAGACAGAGTGCTTGGCAAATCTTCCCTCACAAGGAGATGAACTGGGACCATTTAGAGTAATGAGGAAGAAATTAAATGCTTGGGATCATGATGAAGGCCCTGAAAATTGTACTTATGCTTTGGATATGATTCATTTGAATTCACAAAATTCACAGAATGACTAAGTTGGAAGAGACCTTAAAGATCATTAAGTTCAACCCATGCCCTAACTAAACCATTGCACTGAGTGCCACATCCAGTCTTTTCTTAAACATCCAGGGATGGTGACTCCACCACCTCCCTGGCAGGCTATTCCAGAACTTTATCATCCTTTCCGTAAAAAACTTTTTCCTAATATCCAAGTTATATTTCCCTTGGTGCAGCTTGAGACTGTGTCCTCTGGTTCTGTCAGTTGTTCCCTGGAGAAAGAGACCAAACCCCCTGACTACAGCCACCATTCAGGGGGTTGCATAGAGTGATAAGGGCACCCCTGAGTCTCCTAGTCTCCAGGCTAAACACCCCCAGCTCCCTCAGCTGTTCCTCACAGGGTTTGTGTTCCCAGCCCCTCTCCAGCCTCGTTGCCTCCTCCGGATGCGCTCAGGCATCTCAAGGTCCTTCCCAAACTGAGGGCCCAGAGCTGGACACAGCACTCGAGGTGTGGCCTCACCAGTGCTGAGTACAGGGGAGAATGACCTCCCTGCTCCTGCTGGCCACACTGTTCCTGACACAGGCCAGGATGCCTTTGGCCTTCCTGGCCCCCAGGGCACACTGCTGGCTCATGTCCAGTCGGCTGTCACCAGTGCCCCCAGGTCCCTTTCCAGCCACACCGTCCGCAGCCTGTAACGCTGCAGGGGGTTATTGTGGCCAAAATGCAGGACTCAGCACTTGGATTTATTAAACTCCATCCTATTGGACTCTGCCCATCCATCCAGCCACTCCAGGTCTCTCTGCAGAGCCCTCCTACCCTCCAACAGATCAACACACGATCCCAGCTTAGTGTCATCTGCAAACTTACTAATGAAGGACTCAATCTCCTCACCCATGTCATCAATGAAGATATTGAACAGAGCTGGCTCAGCACAGACCCCTGAGGACACCACTGCTGACTGGGCCCAGCTGGATGTGGCACCGCTCCCCTCCACCCTCTGGGCCCGGCCACCCAGCCAGTTCTGAACCCAGCACAGAGTGCTCCTGTCCAAGCCGTGGGCTGCCAGCTTTTCCAGGAGTGTGCTGTGGGAGATGGTGCCAAAGGCTCTGCTGAAGTCCAAACAGAGAACATCCACAGCCTGTCCTGCATCCACCAGGTGGGTCACTTGGTCATAAAAAGGGACCAGGTTGGTCAAACACGACCCTCCCCTCCTAAACCCATGGTGGCTGGGTCTGATACCCTGGCCACCCTGTAAGTGCTGTGTGATGACAATCAATATAAACTGTTCTGTGACTTTACCCGGTACTGAGGTCAGGCTGACTGGCCTGTAATTACCAGGGTCCTCCTTCCCACCCTCTGTGTGAATGGGCGTCACACTGGCCAGCTTCCAGTTATCTGGAACCTCACCAGTGAGCCAGGACTGCTGGCAAATGATGGAGTGGGGCTTCACAAGCTCATCTGCCAGCTCCCTCATCACCCTGGGATGGTTCCATCTTGTCCATGGATTTATGAATATCTAAGCATCTCAGCAGTCCTCTGACTTCCTGCTCTTGGATAATGAGGGGAGCATTCTGCTCCCTGACACCATTGAGCAACCCAAGAGGACAGTTGTCCTGAAAGTCTTCTCACTTAAAACTGAGACAAAGAAGGCGTTAAGCAGCTCTGCCTTATGCTCATCTGCAGTAACAAAGCTCCCTTCTGCATCTAATAAAAAACAAAGATTAGTCTTACTCTTCCTTTTACCATTAATATATTTGTAAAAAGAGTTTTTATTATCCTTGCAGACAAAAGCTGCCATTTTAAGTTCAAACAGCTTTAGCCCCCCTAATTATTTTCTACATACTCTAGCAGCCCTCTTAAGTACTACCTGAGAAACCTGACCCTCCTGCCAAAGATAATACATCCTTTTTTATTCCTGAGCTCCAGCAGAACCTCCTTGCCCACCCAGGCTGGATGTTTGCCTCATTGACTCCTCTTTCAGCACACAGGGACAGTCTGTTCCTGTGCTCTCAAGATCTCCATTTTGAGGCATGCCCACCCTTCCTGAACTTCTTTATTTTTAAGGACTACTTCCCAAGAAAATCTCTGAATAAGTCTCCTGAATAGGCCAAAGTCTGCCCTCTGAAAATCCAATGAAAAATCTTATTAATGTTCTTCTTGACATCACCAAATACTGAGAATTTTCTAATTTCATGATCACTGTGACCCAAGCAGTCTCCAACCACCACATCTCCCACCAACCCATCTCTATTGGCAGATAACAAATCTAACATAGTCCTTCCCCTGGTGGGGTCACCCACCAGCTGCAACAAAAAGCTGTCCCCCACAAACTCTAAAAATTTCCTGGACCACTTCTTTTCAGCTGTATTGAGTTCCCAACAAATGTCTAGCAAGTTGAAATCACCAACAAGAACTAGGGCTGATGATCCAGAAACATTCTCTAGCTGTTTATAGAATGAATTTATAGAATGAATTCTTCCTGGTTGGGTGGACCACACCAGACTGCCAGTAGGATGTCAGCCTTATTGGCCGTCCCCCTAATTGTACCACTATATGTGATATATGAATTGTATCACTATATGTGTTACTAACAGTTAAAAAGACACTCTTAAATGCAGCTCTGAAAGAATCTGATTTTTTTAAGGTTCTACACAGTTTTTGACACCAAACTCTTTGGGTTCACTATCTTAGAAATTTGAGTGACTATGATCAACATATTTTAAAATGTCAGTAGTATTAGAAGCTTATTAAATTAGCATCTAAGTAGACTAAGAGGTTTGCAAAACCGGTGATGGATTTTTTTGGAGCCATATTGTATTTTGTTTGCCTATAAAGGGACAGTGAATTATCCCCCAACAGTATTTTTCCACATGCAAAGGTAGACATCACTTGTGTGCTGAGCTCAAGTATACACATAGCGATGCTATCCAAGAGGAGCACTTCACCCTTCTCCAACAAAAATATTACTTTTTCTGACTACAAAGTGAAATTCTTACTCATCAATAAAGCAAATGGTACAATTTGCTCTCTAATTTCACTCAGTGAAATTTTTATTCCTTTTTCTTACAATTTAGTTTCATTCCAGTAATGTGTTTCCATGCTCTGAGGATAGCTGGTAGAATTCTGAAGCGGGTATGCATTGTGTAATTTAAAAACATAAGTATTTTATCTTTACTTCTAAGTCCTATTTATTTCATCAAAAGAACAGAGGAAGAATTTGGAGTGCATTTCCATCAGCACTGGGAAGAGTAGAGTTATATATATATATACACACACACTATATTTAAGACATAATATACCTCTTTATCAGCAGGCCAACAATTCACTTAACATCTTATAACTTGAAAAGTAATAAAATTTACATAATGACTTATCTCAGCACAAATCTCCCCTCTTTTCCTTTTTGAGTTAATGGAGGTGAATAAGAAAACTTACACAGGTTATTTACAGGTCAAGTTTTCAGAACTTTGGAAAATAATTTTTATGGATTCATTTCAGAATTCTGGTAGTAATTCAGAAGATACACATAGTACAGAAGATGCTAACTATATATTCATGCATTAACTTTTAAAATTAAATTGGTAACTTGACCAGGAATAATGCATGTCTATAGTATCTTTGACTACCCAGACAGTATTTTTTGAGAGACATAAATGGAAACATGCTATCTAAACCACAGCTCACTGCCTTAGAATGAATCATACTACTCTGCATTGTTCTAGAAACATAACTGAAGCAGACCATCTGTCTTGTCTTTTAGGTTTTTACCTACACTGCCAAAATATCCTGGAAATTACTTCACAATGTAAGATGTCAAGTACACTTTCTCTTCACATAAGAAAACTAGAAAATAACTGAATAAACTGTCTGTCTAACATGCTACTATTTTTGAGTGAGGACTGAAGGACTTTGGTTTTAAATCATAACAACCAAAACAGGATGCAACACATAATGATAAAAATGCTTACAAACAGAAATTTTAAACTGCACTTTTGCATATACAAAGATAATTTTGCATATACATTGAAAACGATGGTCTGAGACTCTTATCTGTTATGAGAAACAGCTTCAGCTCTATATTATACCTATTTTTCATGTGAACTTACAAAAAGAAAACTTCAAATTTAAAGCTTAGATTCAACTGTTCAGCATTCAGTATAATTCTTCCACTTTTCACTCCTTAATGTTTAAGCATTCTAAAACTACTGTTCAATATCAAGAAAAAACCCAAACATACACATTGTGCGATGTGTGGCCAGATGGTGTAGTTTAATGATTAATATTTAGGTCTACATGCAGACATAGTTAACATAAATTATCAGAAACAGGCAAATGGATTGAACTTTAATCTTTCCTATTTTCCTCACCAATCTGAACCACTTTGTGGCCATACCATCCTCCCATAAAGCACCATTTTGTCAAAAGAAAGTTAATCTGTATTTCCTCAGACTTAATAGCCATACTCTCAACAAAGAGTTGAGTGGTATTGGCAGACACATTTCAGAAGTGTGAAAGACCAATAACTCATGAATAACAAGTCTGTGCTAACAGTTTTAATGACTGCTTTAATGGTTTAATGGATAGCACTTTAATAGGATTTCTAGTATTTTCATTCTGAAAGCTTGCCTTCAATAAAGCTGTCATTAATAAAGAAGTGGATTTCTTCACAGCATAACTGTGTAGTATGAGTGCTTTGTGCAAAATAAATAAAAATATTTGTAATACTGTTACTTTCCTCTCATGCTTTGACAAATCTTTCATCTAGTGTGCTCTAAATGACTGGCTACTTAAACAAATGTGATCAGTTAGTGGGAAAAAACTGGAGCAATATTTACTATCACAATGCACCATCCATAAAATAGTTCATTGACTAATAATCATGGTAATCAAAATGTTCTGGTAACCAAACCAGAAGAATTTCAAACAATCCTCCTTTGCTAAATGATGTACCTGCTGGCTCACTGTGCCGTTTTCCTTTACACCACTTAAACAAGAAGCAAATGTTCCCTGTGTGTCTTCCAGGACTAGATCCTGGTTCAGCACTAAGGAAGGAAGGAGTATGACAAAATGTCACCCCTCCTGCTGTGAGCTGGTATGTGCCTGCCTGCTCCGGAACACTGCCCTTCCAAGGATCACTACGGCAGCAAATTAGAAGCCCGCAGTTTTAGGTTCCTGCTGAATGCGGGGATGGATATATGCTGCACAGCTGTCGCAAGCAAGGGGAAGGAAGCATGCCTGTAAAGCATTTTCAAGCACTGTAGCTGCACTGTTTGTGGCTTGAATTAAATCACCAATGACGACTGCTTCACAGAGAAACCTAGGACCAGGAAGGCAAAGTAGGATGGATAAGAAAAACTGGAGAGCCTGTCAGTGCAAACAGACTCAGAACAACTGGTGAAGGTACACAACTACACAGAGAATGAACAGTCTGACCCTCTTTTACCACTGCCAGCAACTGTGAGGAGAGTTTCATACCATAGCTGATGCATCTATAATAGAATGCTATTGTATTATGCAGGAGACTTGCTAATAGAATCAGATTTACATACTGCATTACCAAAATGTGAATGCTAGATGCATGAATGTTAATTCATGATCACGGCAATCTGTCAACTGGAATTATGTTTTTTTAATTAAGACAGAGACTTTCCCATTGCACTGCAAAGGGTATAATTTCCAAGAATATGGGAGGAAACCTCCACATATGGCTAAGACTTCTTTTGAACTCGAATATGAGTTTGCATCCTGGTCCTAAAAACAGTTAAAAATGCAGATAATTCATTTTCTGTTAACTCTCAAAGGGAAGAGACCTAACTGTTCAAGACTAGCAAGATATACAAAAAGCTTTTTTTGCAAAAGCTTTTTAAATTTTCCCTCACGAAAAAAACCCATATTTTCTCCACAGTATCAAGCTAATATTCCTATGACTGAATGCAATTATGCAAAACCTGATTCCAGGGGAATCAAACAAGCTATATAAGCTTACAAAAAAAGAAAATTTAAGGAGGAAAATAAGCATTATTTGAAAACACCCTTGAAGGAGATTCTTTGTTTCAAAAAGCTATAAAATCCCTAGTTTTTAAAAATTAATCATTTTGGTTTGTATTTCTTTACCACCAGTTTTAAAATAACCTACCTGCAATCTAAAAACGTTTGACCATGATATCATAATGGATACAACACCAGTTTTAATGGAATTAATTTTGTATTGAAAATTGGGGATTACAGTCAACTTCAGGTGGAAAATAAGTATCAGGACGAAATGAATACCTGAATAATGAAAAAACTTGCTTTGTTTAAATATTTTTGTGATTAAAGCTTCCTGCTGGTTTGTTATACATAGTGTATGAAATGCATCAGGTCTTATAAACTAAACTTTGTAATTGTCTCACATGAGACACTATGCTACTTCAAATTTTAAACAAACTTTTCATCATGTTTTTAAAGCACTGTCCACATCTTTTATTTCAAGGAAAGAGCAGAGTTAAATTCTTAAGTGACTTTTCTCTATAAGCCCCTAAAATTATTGCAAATTAGTATCTCTAAAGAGCTCCTGCAAAATTCAATTTTATCTAGAATGACCTAGTTAGTTTGTCCTCAAATAATTTTTCTTGCTTCAAGAACACTGCTTTTCTCTTTCTAGACATATCACTGCTATTTTGGGCAAAATAAAACTGATATTTATCACAGTATAGAATCAATAAATCATTAGTGTTGGAAAAGATCTCCAAGATTATTGAGTCCAACCTTTGCCTAACCACCAGCAATCCAACCACAGCACTAAATGTCACACCCAGTTGTTCCTTGAACACTGGAGTCATGGTGAATCCACCAACTCCCTCTGATCCAATGCTTTCAGTAAAAAATTCCTGCTGGTGTCCAAGCTGAGCCTCCCCTGGCAGAGCTGGAGGCCATGTCCTCCTGTACTGTCCCTTGTTGCTGGGAGAAGAGGCCAAACCCCAACTGGCTATACCCTCCTCTCAGGCAGGTATCTGACTAACTAAACTGTGAAATTCCTTGGCAAAAAACCATTCAGCATCAGACCAACACACTGCATCCCAATATGTAACACCACCCTTCTTTTATTTGATTAATTATATAAGCATAAACAAATGCCATTATCCCAATGAAGCATTCACAGCACAAAGGAAGGAGATACTACTCCACTCTAAATCTCTACTAGCAGGATTTCAAATTCCTGCACTATGTCTTCAAAGTTCTTTACCATAACTATGCTGCTGGCTCAGACACTGCCCTAGGTGGAACTAAGCACCAAACAACCTAGGTGAATGCAAGTGCATGGGCTATTAATAAGACAACTTTTCATCGTTCATTGACTGCACTAATTGTTTCTCAATACATAGAGCACATCCTATGAAAGTAAAGTCAGAAAATCCCAATGCATTATGTTTGTAATATTAGAAAGAGAAAACCATTATAAGGAAAAAGAACAAAACCATAATTTCTCTGGAAAAAGAATTGATTTTTCCACGAGTCGCTTTTACCTACAATGATATAACAGTTAAGTGCAGCTGTTTCTTTGATAGAGATTCATTCAGTGGATAATTTGTTTTTCCTGGACTTCTAAAATATATTATATTGATAATAAGTTTTATATGTGGTTCTACTGTACAATATTTACTTGTTTTAGTACCCAATGTTTATGTTATTGCAGCTTGATATACAAAAAGAGAAATGTAACTTATTCAGTAAACTGTGTTCCCATCACAAATTTGACCAACTGATTCTGAAAAGCTACAATAAAAAAAGTCAAAAGTTTTCCAATATTCAGTTTTAAAGCAAAAGACTGGCTGCAATTTACAGAAAGAAACCTGATGAGTGAAAACATTAAATTATATACAACTTCTCATAACATTTGTTAACCAGTGCATATATACGCATTCACAGTAAATCATGCAGAGTCTGATAGTGTAAATTATGTGTTGTAGTGACAGATTCTCATGCAAATATAGTATGAATCTGAATCCACTTCCTTAAGGGCGCAAAGTTCTATGTATAAACCTCAGAAAAGAACTCTTATATTTTTACAAGTCTCGGAAATCTGAGGAGAAATATATTGGAGGAATATATTTTCTGTTCTGCCTTACAGGAGGAAATTACCTTACAAATACATCATAAAATAGGCAGAACATTATTGGTTTTATTCAGTTTATCTCCATGACCAATTTTTATTTTTAAATTCTGAAGTCTAAGATAAGAAGGAGATACAATATAAACGTCAGTATCTTATAAACACAGATTTTTGCTTAGCAGCTGTCAAGTCCATATGGACCCTTACATTACATAAAAATACCAATGAAATTGCCAAAGTCAGCAAAAGCTTCCCAATAATCAGCTGGGGTCAATCCTGCCTTTAAATTAGAGAACAGAAAATAACTGTGACATTAATGGTATGATATTTGATATTAACAGAGTAAATCAATATTTTTTCTGGTTTGGGAATTGTGAGTTAACAAAAAATTAATGAAGGACTATGAAAAATTTATTTTGAAGCAAAAATGAACCTCTTTGAGGAGACATAGCACTATCATGTGTTAACACTACAGAACCACTTTATGTAACACATGAATAGTAAGTTTATTTGAATCTTGCCGCAGTAATAATCCTTGAGACTTGGCCCCTAGAAGGTGGTATTCAAGGTAAATTTGTGAGAGAAGTACAATGGAAGAAATCTCTATTGTTCTGCTGAGATGCTGTAAGAGCTGGGATAGATGCCCTCAAGAAGGCACTATGGAATAGTTTCTGAAACTTTTAGCAGTAGGAACTTGACCAGTTGATGGCACTGAGCCTCAGAAAACATATAACTAGAGGCTGTTCTACACTAGAGAATACACTGTTTTCAACAGACAGGGAAACTTTGTCCTTCTGAGAAGAAAGTGGAAAAGAAAGAAGTGGAAAGGAAAGAAGTTATATTCTTCCAAAAGGAATAAACTAAACTTGTATTGACTTTTGATCAGAAATTCTGATCAAAAGTAAGTGGATGGAACATGAGCAAGGATGGAAGGGGAACAAGTAATCAGACGTTTCTTAGAAAATTAAAAGATGTGTTGTGTGGTGATACCAGTAATTCTTTTGAGGTGGCAACTGAATCAGGTTGTGCTAAATAAAGAATTTAAACATCCTTTTGAAATGGAGCTAACTTCCTGATAGAAGGAAGAGAAGTCAGAGTCTATCAGAACACCACCAAGATAATACTTTATAGTATCACAAAGTTATCACTTACTACAGTGATACATACAATCAATACATCTTTGAAGAATTCCATCCATGCAATGCAAACAATTACATAAAAAGTAAAATAAAGCAGTTGACTGCCAATGAGGAAAGAGCATTATTAAAAAAAAAACAACACCAAAATCATCAGTGGCAATTGATGAAAACTCTTTGCTTCCCTAAACAAATTAAAATTTGCTTCCCTAAATTAATTAAAATTAGGAGGATTTTGCTGGTATCAATGAAGGTCAGTAGTTTTGTGCTGCATGTTACACCTTGAACTTTTGAATATGAGAAGTATCTCTTTTTCCTTCTGTCTCACCAGCTCTAGTGCTATCTGAAGTGATAATGACTGAACCGTTACCATCTGTACCTCTTTCTGCCTTGCAATCAGATTTAAAAAGATTGTTTAAGGGATATTAGTGAGAACTGCTGCTGAAGTAGAAGGTCCCAATCCCTGACCACAAATATACCCACCACTTCCCGTTGCTGGCACTAAAGCTTAAGCAGACATGTGGTGAGCTAGTTCAGGGAACTGATCCAATTGAAAGCAGCAAAGAAAAATAAAACAATTAGTTTTCAGCTGAATCTATTTCCTGAGATAATCCTTGAACAGCTGCACATCTGCTAGTGCCAGGACTGGCACAAGAGAGACAACAGGAATGCACAGCCAAGACACGGAGATGACTTACAGTGATCATCAAACTTCAGCTTTAGTCCACTGCCTAGCCTAGACCACGAAACCAAACAGCAGTGCTTTTCACCAATTCTGTTTCAAAATGGATGAATCTCGGACTAGATGGAAATGAAGCGGTATCTCTAAAGCTGTAATTTCAAAGATAAATGTTGAACCTTCTTGGGCAGAGCAATATGAATGAAGCTTGATGTTGACCCACAGTTGCCCATATTCTAATCTTGAATGTCTGACCATTCTGCTCCAGATGGCATGTCTTGTAAAGATTTTTAAAAAAAAAGAAAAAAAAGGAGGAAAAAATCCCAAATAAATTATGGGAAGAAAGAATGTGAAAGTTTTCCTGCTTACGTAGACTAGAGAAACTTCTGCAGGATCAGAAGATATTAAGAAATAAACAATGTAATTTATTTTTCAATATTGACTATAAATTATTAAAATACACTCTCACAATGGTTTTAATTACTTAAGTAAGAAAGAGGTAATACAAAAAAACCAAAATTTTTAATTTCTAATGCAGCATAAGAAAACCATGTCATGTCCCCTCCATGTTCAAGATGTAGTACAGCCGAATTGTTTATTTCTATAGAAATGATACTATATTATATGACTTGTAAATGGTTTGGGATTTTCTACACTGAAAAAAACAACTAATTTGCCCATGGTACAACAAAAAATGGTTCTAAAATTTGTACCAAATGTTATCTTTTATTATGGCCTGATTGTTTATATGCTACAATCTTCATACTTAAGAACATAGGGTTTACACATAGAAAAATGAGAAGATTCTCCCACATTTTTTGTGTGACAGCAATCCTAAGTTGTTCTTCAACAAATTTATTTCCAGGAATTGTTGAAACTGTATTTTCTTTTTAATTTCTAATTAGATTATTTCTTAAAGAGGTCTTAAGAACTTTCTGAATACCACATTAAATTAAAAAATAAGGAATTGTAGTTCTTCATCACAGTACTTAGTATTAATTTTTAACATCTTCTGTCAAGACTTTTAAAATACAATGGAAATATATAGGGCTTCCATGTACCCTGCAGTAACATTTTACTATGAAACTAAAATGTGAATGTCATCTTGAGTGTTTTGTATAGCTCTGCCACTGTCCATACAAACTTTCAAATGCAACTACTGTGCAGTCCCTAAAAAATAAGAGCAACTCAGGCTTTTACTCCACCAGGCTGAAAAAGTGTTGAAGGATTTTAAGCAAGGATTAGTGACACAACAGACCATAAAGAAAATACTGTGTTGGTGATCCCTCTTGGGGATGTTAATCCTATATGATCACCTATAGCTGATCTATAGAAGCACTTCTTTACTGATGGTCCAGTGTATACTTGATCTAGGTATTTTTGACATGGACAATATTTTGGCATTAAAGTAATAGCTATAATTTACCAGTTTAATGGCTGGCTCCCTATGTCCATTTCACCACAAATTACTGACCTGAGAGGCTGTTACCCTCCACTATAGCAATACCTATATACTCTGTGGGTTACTGACAAGGTGGCTGGTAAATGATTACTGTCTTCCTGTTACATTCTTTCATGCTCTTCTAGACCATCACTCCCAATTTATCAAAGTGGTATTGTTGACAGGAGGAAAATACAATGTCCTGAAACTGCTACAGTAGAAGAGACAACAAGCACTAGCAAACCCTTTTATCTCATGTAAAAAAATTAAAGCAGTGAACTGAACCTTCTTTGGAGCTTTTGCTCTATGTGTTCTGTCAACATTATACATAATCTAAGGATCTTTAAACTGCAGGAAAGGAAACTGTCTGTATATTAAAACAAGTCTATGCTGTATCATTCACACATTATTTCAAGCATGTGTCCATGGAATCTGCCTGACATGTAATCCTTATAAAAAGAGTACAGGATTTTATGAGCAAAAGATCCACCCCACCATTGTAGCCATTTTACACCATTTTTTTTTGTCATGGTTTTAATATCATACAAACCTGGTACCATATCAGAGAGAAGTCTTGGGAAACAGCAAGCATGACACTTAAAATTTGAATGGTAAAGAAGTGGGGAAAATTACCTCATATTCCTGTGAGAACTTCAAATTGTCATTTGCTTTCAATCTTTCAATGTGATCTGCAAGTTCCAAGATAGGTATTGGGGGATGACTGGCCATACCTGTTGAACAAGAAAGAAGAACAAAATTTAACGTAAACTACAGTGATGACATTGCTCTAAAATTTAGAAAATGCATTAGTTAGAATGTCAATAAATGTGTAAATAGTAAAGATGTCATATGTGAGAGAAGCAGGCAAATAGTTTGGTTACTCAAAGCAGGACATGCTCTGCATAGATGAGCTCTGAAGCCAAATTAAAAAAAGTCACCAAACGTATTCCCAAAGCTAACATTCCTAGTGTAGAGGAAAGAGCTACTGTCATATGAGTCAATGAGTTTAGCTAGGCATGGAAAAATGAAACAGTTAGACCTGATGTTGACCTCTGCTTTGAGTAATGACTCTTAATGTCATTTTAAACCCTTCTACTGCAATGCATGAAATGAAAACTCTATTGAATTAGATGAGGAAATGTGAACTGAGAAACAGACACTGAAAGAGCCCTAAAGGGGAAACAATAGTGTTTTGACAGAAAACAAAGTGACTTATGCATAATCAAGAAAAACAAACTTGAATAATGAAGGTTACCAAGGTAACCAGAGACACCTGAACCTGCAATGGAAATAGTAAAAAAAAAGAAACCTAAACCAACATAAAATTTTCAAAATAAAGTATTAAATAATGAAATGGAAAGATTGAAGATTAATAATAAAAATAGTAATAGTAATAATAATGCATCAAGGTATAGAAGACTGTGTACTCTAAATTAGAAATACTTAGGTATTTTACAGAATTCTGAGGTGACTGACATGCAGCTATGAATGGCTAGAACAACATGCATCACTTTTTAAAGACAACAGTCACTGAAGACAACATTGGACATAAGACAATTAGAACTTCAAAAATGTTTTCACTAGTAGCAGATTGTAGAGGCAGGGGTTGTACAGTTTGGCTGGACTCACATGCTGACTGCACTAGTACCTTAATATAAGCTTAATCTGAAATCCCATTTATCAACCCCTAAAAGTACCTACAATCTACTTCAGGTGTAAACATCTTTGTCCACTGATGAAGATATTAAGTGAAAAAGAAGAAGAGCTTGGAATTGGAAGTACAGATGGGTGTGTAAGGGGGTACAGGGACAGCAAGGCAAAAAAAAAAAACAAAACAAAACAAAAAAAAAAGAAAAACCAAAAAAACCAAAAAGACAGAAAAGATGTGGGGTCAACTAGAACAATCTGCCAGCTTAAAATTTGACAGGCAAAATTTATTTCAGTCTTCATGAGCTTTCTCCAAAATGCTTACATTCTTCTCTTCATACTTTAGACTATCACACCTAAAATGAAAGTGAGGTTTCAATAGCTCAGGGAAGAGATCAGAGCTGGCAAGAAAAAGTTAAGCTAGTGAACCCCAGGATCTCTTGAAATTACAAAGGGAAAACACTGATGACTCAAGGGGGCTCAAGCTGGAAGGCATGTTGCACAATGCAGTTTGCTTTGTCACCGTGACCTTCAAGAGCATGCCTAAGACAGTTGACTAGCATTTTCTTTAAACATAGCTGAAAATGACCATGTGGCTACAACACAGTCACACTACAGTATGTGCTTTAATTCTTTAAATTCTTCTAATTTTGTTTTTAATTCCTCTTTTCTTTTGGATTCTTTGACATTTCGAGCATCATAATAGACTCCAAAATAATGTCCAGCAGCACTGGCCCTAATTCTTCTGACCCTATTAGGGAATCATAGCACATAGCACATCTGTGATGGTAAGCCATTAAACAAAGCAGAATATTCAGATCAGTGGGGAGATTCCTTAAAAATTTCAATTAAAAAAATTAGTCTCTAAGTACTAATTTATTTGCTGCAGCTCTGCTTCTCTCCCATTTTCTTACAAATTTTACTTAGGGCTTGGCTACTCTCAAAATGAGATCAGTCATCTAATAATTAGACGGATTGATCCAGATCAAGCACCCCTATGGAAAATATGTGGGTGAAAAGGCACAGGAGAACTCTAGATTGATCCAGAAATGGAGGTGGACTGATGTACATCTAAAACAGTGCTTGAACAGAGAAAATAATAGAGACAAAGATGTTTAGACCTTTTCGAGCGAATCGTGGGAGAGAGTTATTATCATATAAGGACTGAGTGGTAGTTTGGCTAGAGAGGGAGGACACAGAGCCAATCAGGGAGGCGTAGGGGACTGAATTACTGCTCAAAGCTGTAAAAAGTAAAAGCCAATCGGAAATGGGAAACAAATTAGTAACAGCAGTAGACCATCATAATCAATCATCTTGTACATACAGGCACTTCAGACATGCACAAAACAGCGTCTGGCAACTCAACTAAGATATTTAAAGGTGCAGTTACCCTACTGTAAATATAAAGGTCATAAAACCAGTGAGTATGAGACTCACTCATCACACAATGAACCTGACTGAATCACCAGCATCATGAACACAAATCATAATAATTAACTTACTGTGAAGGAATATTTTTCTAAAGATGCTGAACACCCATTCTTTTTTCAATTGTTTTTATTTATACACTTCTCTTTATGACACTTGACATTTCCAAGGGGAGATTTCACTATAAACACTTTGTGTAAATAAGAAATTTGAAGGTAAGTTTTGCTAAGGCAAAAAAAGGAACTAACAATTTCAGAAACTGACAAATTTTAACTGCATTTAAACCCTTCTCTACATCTCATTTTCAGCAATTACACCTTGAATTACTTTCCTCAAATAATATTTGGCAGTTAACTTACAAAGTAATTGCATTTGTTCTATTTTCATACTTTAAATCCATAAAATTGGCTCTACTGATATGATAGAAGTAATTATTTTTTAAAAGAACTGCTGGAGGGCTTTTGTTATGTAATCAGTCTGTGAATCATAACAGAATATGCTATGAATAAACATCCTAAGATGTCATCACACCTCATGCAAAAGCATGAGGTTTCAACTGAGCAGGTGTAGAACTAGACTCAAAATATCCCAGTTAAAATACAGTTAAATTCAGTTCTTTTTGTGGTTACAAATAAGAAAATACACTTATTTGATGACACACTCCCACACCAATCAACATATGTCATGACAACACAAAAACTTAAAGACAAAATACAGCTAAATTACAACAGGTCCTGTGACATGCTAAAAAGTCAAAAGAAATACCATGCTGAAACATGCTTTCAAATTCTCTTTTAAATATGGTATCTCTTTTTTTTTCCCCTTAAAAAAAAGAGATAAAAACACCTGAAAACTCAAAGAAAACAAAACCCCCAAAACCACCACACGCAAAATACAGTTGAAATTGTACCCATTAAAAATTTTTATAACCAGGTTTGGTAGAAGATTGCCAAATATAATTGATCTTATGCAGCCTAGTAGTAATTCCTTTGCATGAATTAAATAACAAAGTATGGTTTGATTACAGTGTAGAATTATCCTCTGGTTAATCTGTGGTAAATACATCACTAAGGAACATGAAATACTATTTCTGCTACAAGTTCAAGGAAAAAGCTAAGAGAGCAAGGTCAGAAAACATCTGCATATTAACAGACATTAAACCTGTTAATTATATTTCCTTATCGCAGCTAATCAAGTGGGTGTTTTAGGCTTGTCATTAGTGCGTTAAATTAGGATTTTGTTTGTTGTCAGGGTTTTATGATAAAGGCTTTTAGAAACATTTATGACACATACATTTATTTACCAATTTGGAACTGCAGGTTCACATACCCACAATAAACAAGAACAAAGTTAGAAATTAAAGAGCAAATCTGCTAGCATACAGACGATAATCTACATGAAGTGAAAATGTGACACATAATTGTCACAGAAATTTCTTTAGGAAATGAGTGGTATGTTAGGTCCACATTGAATTAATTGTCTGTGACTCTACAAATGTCTCATTTTTATTTGATAATTTACGGAACACTCTTTTACAAGTGAATCTATGCTGAATAAAATGTCCCTTTATAGAAAAAGTATGTAATAAGTAACAGTGGTTGTTGAGACTTATCCTTATCAAAAAGATAGGAAAAAATACCTACTTTGAATTCGGACATGGAAAAAGGAAAAAAGTAAGGATGACCCTTATTCAGTAGGAATTCAACATTCATGAAAACTTAACAAGAATGCCTTTAGTACATGAAAATTACTGTTACTTTAAAATTTCTTCTTCACAGAGCCAGAGCTAGGCCAGAGCATGAAATTACAAAGACAAATTTATAAGACAATCTCTAGAGAAATATATCATTCTGCAACAGCTATACTAAAATAATTGCAAATGCATATATAATATTGCAAAATTATGCCACTTTTATTCAAGAATATTTTCTGTTCTTCAAAACTTGATCAATTATTCTGGAATGAAAATATTTTATATTTTTCTGAAACAAAGACTGAGCTTTAACAAGGAGCACTGCAGGCTCCACAGCCTCATAGCAGAAGCACCACCTCTGAGTGATTTTTAAAAGTCACCCATAGTGAGAATAGGGGAAACCTAATTTTCAGATCCTGATATAAAAATGTCAAATACAATAAGATGTTACAAAAACTATGGTCTAAAATCCAGAGGAAAAGAAAGGGATAACTTTTGTGAAGAGAAGACTTTTCAACTTCATCTTCTAGCTAAGCAGGTTCTGGGTTCCTCCAGGTTTCAAAGCAAAATGGGACAGCAGAGAAGTGCTGTTAGCATCGGACGCTGTGCCTCTATTAGGTGCCTAAATCCTCCGTGTTAGACGTGCATAACCAGAGCTATATGCATGATGGCTCACTATGAGAAACATTTTAGTCTGTTTTTGCCATGGAGACAAAGCACAGTACTTCCTTCGACACTGTCATGATTCTCATAAACAGATGTTGAGTGGATAAACTGCACAAAAAAAATTCTGCTGTCACGCAAAGCAGGTAACTAATTCCAGACATCACTTTTTCCACCTTTTTTTTTGTTTGCACCCTTTTCCTCTGAACATGTTTTATGCTTTTTCTGCTTTATCATGGAAATAAGTTTGTTGAAATTCCTTAGCAACTCAGGGAATAAGTGAGCACTTATCTAATTAAAAAAGAAAGGTCTTTAATTTAGAGCTGTAATAACTCTATTTATTTTTCTTGTATTTAAAAGCATCTTATTTAGTTCATAAGATATAATGAGATAATTGTTTAATTGGCACCCAATTACAAAAATTACTTATAAGTGTGACACATTTTATAGTTAAATGGGGATAAAAAAAATCAGTCACTTTTGAGGCATGATTCAATTTATTTCTCTGGCTGATTGGCAGATTGAAGTCTGCCTGAGCCTTGGATCTCTCAGAACCCACTCAAACTACTTAATTTCAGTTAATTTTCTTCTGCACAACCAGGCTGCCATATTTGATGAAACCTTTTGTGAGGCTTAATTATTACCCTTTCTTTACCTTAACTCTCCCATGTGGCATAGAGACCTCTAAAATTTGTGCACCAGGTTAATGATTTTAATTCTGCATTTCATAGGCAACTTGTAGAAAGGTAAGAATGTGACAGACTTTTCTTCAGCTATTCCAGTTATGGAAGAATAACAGACTTAAAAAGGAAATCCTACTGAGAGATTGGGTATTTTCATGTTTACTCAAAGAGAACGTGGCACTGCTGTGACCCACTCACTGGCATATGGGCTTATCTAACACATACACATTTTTGGATAACACACACGGACCTGGGACCTTGGTCTCAGTTACAGAACTGTGGGCTATTCCAAATGTCAAGGCAAAGTGTGAAATTTATCTATGGAGTTACTTCATCCAATGAGGAGGGAAGCCAGAAATAAATTTGATCCTTTCTGAACAAGGTAAGATAGGAAACTCTTTAGGTTAGAGCCCTTTAGATCTCTTTATGTTATTGAAGAATGTAGACAATAAGAAGTGAAAGGAAAGCATACATTTCCTCTGCTGGTAGTTTAGACTGTGAAATTTTATAACATCCTCAAGCAGAATTGAAAATTTTATGACAAGTACAACATATTTGTACAAAAATGATTGTCTAAATATCACCAAAGATAAAATATTGCTTTCTCATATTTTGTGTCAAAAATCTACACTTAATCTTCTGCATTCGGAGTAATTTTAAATTGTGGTTAGAAATTCAAATTCACCCCAAGGAGTTAGGTTTCAAATGATTTTGATACCTGTATCCGATCAGGTCTTTCCTTATACAAAATATATGATTGATAGGATGTTTGGAATGGGACTGTTTAGAAATCTTTTAAAGTACTAAAGTTTATGACAATCCATAATTTTATAGGAGTGTCTCATTCATCTCTCCAAGTAAAAACTGCCAGTCCAGATATGCCAATGTAATTTAGAATTTTTTTCTCTAACACTTCTGTACATTATGGATTCATTCAAAATTGTTTTCCTCTCTCACTGGAAGCAGTTGGTCTGCCTGGAAAGCTCCAAGCAAACTGCAGATGCTTTCATAATCTAAAGAAATAAATCATTAGAATAGCAACTATGTGAAATCATCTACCTTGATGCACTTGTACTGATAGTATATTCACCACTCTGTCCTTTGTTCTCTCTGTTGGCAATGTTGGAAAATGCCTCATTTTATGAGGGCAATAGCAGATTTCTCAGTAAAAGGAACCCAACACATAACCACATCAGCCCTATCCCCTTCCCTTAGTTACCTCCTTTGCAGTACCCCCCTATCTAGTTCTGCTACCTTGCAGAAAATAAAACCCATATATTTGAAAGTGAAAGAACAACAAACCCAACAAAGCTGACATCCTGAATGTATAGCCTTTCTGTAGTTTCTCTATTTTCATTTAAAAAAAAATGAAATAATATGCAGTAGCATATTATTTGATAGTGTGTTGGCGGTTGGGAGATGGATAAATATTCCAGTAGGATCTAAAAACTTAAATTTATTCAGATTTTAATGACATGGTAACCCTAACTGAAGTTAATTTAAGTGAAATTCTGCTTTTACTAACAAAAGAACTGTAGCTTGATTTCACTGTGACTGTTTACATAGTAAGAATGGGTTAACAGAGTAAGTTAACAGTGTAACAAAGTAAGACAAATCTACTGGGGTAAGATTTTTCTCCTTTGGTATTTGGTTGAGTAGTACAATGGCCTGACCTGTGTCTAGGGACCTTAAGATGTACAATAATAAGGAAAAAGAATATCATTTGATGTGTTTTGCTTTTAATAATAATGGTAATACTCCAGTCTGTGAAAAGGATTATAGCGAAGGAATTCCTAGTAGAAACAGATCACAGATGTTCTGCTCAAATAGCTTCACAGAAAACTGCAAACTTCACAGATAAACTATAGCCCTGCAAGAAAAAGTATGCCTTAAATCCTCCCCAGCTCTTTTCAGATCAATGACATGGAATTACTGTGTCTACAAGTGCCACAAATTCTGCCATTTCTAAATAACTTTACTTTCTCAATGTAAATTAAAAATTAATTACAATAAATTAATTTTATATGTTAGCACTTGGTAGCGGGGTTTTTTTCCCTCATGCTTCATTTTAATTATGATGAATACTAAATAAATAGGTAAGATTTTGCATCTAAATAAATGGAGTGCAGAAAATTAGGCTTATCTATCTAGTTATTATTCCATTATTTATTGGATGAAGAGGGAAATATAGTGACAATTGATGAGGTAAAGGCTGAGGAAATTAATGCCTTCTTTTCCTAAATTTTTAACAGCAATATCAACTGTTGTGGGGGTATCCAGCCCCCTGAGCTGGAAGACAATGATGGGGAGCAGAACTTAGTCTCCCTGATCCTGGAAAAAAATGGTCAGCAACCTGCTGCAGCGCTCAGACATGCACAACTGTGTGAGACTGGAGGGGATACACCGAAGGGTATCGGGTGCTGATCAAAGCACTCCCTGAGCCTCCTTCCCTCATCAGCAGTCCTGCCCAACTGGGGATGTTCCTGTTGACTAGATGTTTCCAAATGGGACATCCATCAACAAGATGGGCAAGAAGGATGATCCAGGAAACTACAGGCCTTGATGCTGGGGAAGGTCATTGAGCAGCTGGCTCATCCTGGCCTGTGCCAGCAATGGTGTGGCAGCAGGAGCAGGGCAGGGATTGTCCCCCTGATTTGTGGTGAGGCCACACCTCAAATCCTGCGTCCAGTTCAGGAGCACTCACTTCAGAAAAGACATTGAGGCACTGGAGCAGGTCTGGAGATGGGCAATGGACCTGGGGAAGGGTCTGGAGAACAAGTCCTGTGAGAAGCAGCTGAGGGAGCTGGGAGTGTTTAGCCTGGAGAAAAGGAGGCTGAGAGGAGACCCTGTGCTCCCTACAACTGCCTGAAAGAAGCCAGGTGAGGGCAATCTCTTTATCCAAGTTAACAAGTAATACAAGGAAGAAGAAATGGCCTCAAGGTATGCTGGGGAGGCTCAGATTAGATATTAGGAAAATATTCTTCATGATGAGAGGGTCATGAGTCATCGGAACAGGCTTCCCAGGAAAGCGGTGGAATTACTGGCCCTGGAGTGCTCAGAAAACATGTGGGTATCACACTTCAGGACATGGCTTATTGTTGAACATAAGGTGCTTGGCTTGGTTAATGGTTGGAGTTAATGATTTTAGAGATCTTCTCCAAATAAAACAATTCTGGGATTGTAGTAAGCCATTTACTCTACTCATTATATATCTGTATACAAATAATTACTTATTTTAGGCATAAGCTAGACTTCCAGAAAAGTATTTTTTCTTTTCATGTTTCAAAGATTTGCATGTATATTTCTTTCACTGTAAAACTCTTTAAAGTTTTTACAAAAGTGCTGAGTAACAGATAAAAACTCCACCTGGAAACAAAGAGCCACCACTGAAATTGTAGCCTTAGAAGGACATTGAATAAAACCTTTCAATTATTTGCATTTACTGTATTTAAGTTCCTATGCTAGGCAGGTCCCAGAGCATGTCAACAAGATTCCCACACTAAGATGAAATTAAATTAGAAGATGTGCTCCTGAAACACACCTGATTTGCCCCAGCTGATAGGAGCAGTGTACTGTAACAGACTGAAAAAGCAATGCTGGAGCAAAACTCAAGCCTCCAGACCCTTCCCTTTCTACTCCTGCCATGTGCATGAAGCGTGGGTCTTTGGCCACATTCACTGCTCTGCAGACACACTTCTTCTGGAGCAACATCATCTCAATACAGTCATTATTTAGAAGATCAGGAATGAGATTTGCATGTTCCCTTAACCCTTCATTTATCCTGTCAACTTCAGCAGCTAATTCTCAGCATCTCAAGCACTTAATTACCTGCTTTTATGAACTTGAATTCACTACCTTTTTTACTTAATATAGTAAGCTTGACAAAAACAAGAGGCTCAGGAAGATTTAGCATCTAATTAGCATCAGACTCCATGCAAATATATTGCAGTAGAAAACAAGTCTACTGGGGCAAAACTTAATCAAAACAAAGCCAATTCAAGTAAAAGTTGACTTCTGCAAAGGTGGTAAAAATACTAATTTAAATATTTCTCTGTTTGTGCTTCTTTACTATCAGATTAAACAGCTTTAATAAAACAGTGATTAATAAAAAAAAATTTAGGTATTTGAGAGTGTGTTCCTTCTGACCTCAAACTACTGACATAATTATGTCCTCCTTGACCATAACATACAGCCTTACTTTCAACATCAAGACCATCTATCTAGTTATGTATTTCCCTTCTGTATTGTACATTTGCAAACCAGTAGAATTCACAATGATGTTGATATATTACCTGATAATGCAGTAGATAAAAGAGAAGCTTATTTTCAAAGAAGCGTCCATAAAAATATCATTAATAAACAGAGGGATGTAATTTCCCAGTAACATTTTCTAGCATAGTTAGGTTTAAGTTGGAATTTTAGCAAATAAAGCATACCCATACAGCAAACGTGTCTTTGGGCTTTTTTTACAAACTTCAAACTTTTTTTTCAAGCAGGCTTTTTTTAAAATATAGAAATTAATTATTTCAAAAGCTAATGAACAAATATATTTTGCAGCAAAAACCAAAAAAAACCACCCCCCCAAACCCTCAATCAAAATACGTATTTCCAAACAATCCCTGCTTCTTTTCTGTAATAGCATCAGTAACCAGCTGCAATCACAGAGGTCTCAGTGAGTTATTGTTGTCTCTTACCCGGAGTTTGAAAGTTAAGGCGTCGCAGCTCCACTGGATCTGTGGGATGGTGAGAGGGGACCTCCTTGCTGTTGGGTATGCTGCTCTTCCTAGAATCAGATTCAGCCCTCTTCCTGCATGGAGAAGGTGAATACACATAGACAGACACATTAGCTTCACAAAGGTGCCAAATAATGTTTGGCATTATATTCCAAAGGCAAGATGTTTATTTCTGAAAAAGTATTTGATGCAGTGCAAAGGTAATATAATCATAAGTGGTGGGTACGGTACCTACAATTTGCAGTGGTAAAATGGTCAGAGAGAAAATAGCTGCATTCTGCCCTAAACTGCTCTTCCAGAACATTCTTCTGGTCATCCTAATACTTTACTTTTATAACATTAAGCCTATAAAAATTCAGACGATTCTCTGATTTTAAATGCTACCTAGCTATACCTTATACTTTTATCCCTTTATAAAAAAGCAGCAATCTCTTGAGCTAGACCACCCCAAGTTACTGTGATTAAATGTTTCTTATCCTATACACATAGCTCTGCATGCTATACAAAATAATTTGCATTCTTTAGGTATTTTTAATAGGAGAAAGAACATTACAGAAGACACCAATTAAGAAGACATCTATTCTTTTCACTTTCTAGGATGTAAGAATTTGCTCTGTTTCATCTCTGGAAGAGCTGAAATAGGCCATCCTCATATGTCTTATCAGGTCTACATATATTCAAGGCTTAGATCTGTATGAATATTTCTAATCAAATCAATGCTTTTACTGCAAAGGAAGGAAAATAAAACAAAAAAAAAATCAGACAGAATTAAAGAGATAAAAGAGAATGAATGTTGCCTATGTTTCCCTTTCTCTAGAGAGAAGCAGAATCCATGTGTGTTCTCAATGACATTTTTGCTAAAGCTGACTTTTGTTATCTGTGTGTATCTGATGTAAAACATGGATAACTGTGTTACATGAAGAGTAGCTACCACTCTGCATCTTTATATGTGAAGTGGAATCTTTCTTCACAAGTTATTTGTGTCGTCCTGAATGAGAACACAATGGGGCTGTTATTTTTTATGTAACATAAAATGAAGAAGCAAACAGAGGAAGAGTTATGTTGTGAAAACACAACTGAGATTATTTTAAGAGTAATGATAGCAGTGTTTTCCGGGTGCCCAATATTTATTTTAACATAACACTTTCTTTTTTCCTCATTGACTCATAATGATAAATCTGTCATTACTCCAGTCAATTTCTTGCTGTTTTTGAAATAATGAAGACCAGGTGATATATTCTGAGATTCCAAAACTTATGAAAAAATACGCCTGAAATTTTGAAAGTCCCTAGTCCTATGGTTGTACTGGAAAAAAGAAAAAGTTTTACTGTAAAAACACTCCACTTGCTCTCCAGCACACACCTTAACATATGTATTAACTTCTCTTTAGTGAAGCAATAAAAATTTAAATCTGATTATTCTGTTTTACGTCTTCTTAAAACAAAATTAGTACACATAAACACAATTGAGGTTCCTTTCTTTTGATTTTGACTATTGAAAACTCCTTTCACAGTAGCACTTGGCCCTAGTGCTCTTCCTTCTTACTGAAGATGTGTGACATAGCTTTCAATAAGTCTTGTGTCCTGTACTTCCTTCTCTTTAAGTCTAGGAGTTGTAATATCCTTAAGTTTCTGCAGCTGTCCAGGGACAAGCTTCATTTAACTTTTTTCCACTTGGAAGTTAGTACCAGGCTGCAATTTCATATTAATCTAATAAAACCACTAAAATATCCTCCAATCATGTACCTGAATATTTAGAGTACTTATATAATAACAATGGTTTATTACAAATTATTAATTGGAGGAACATTGTGGTTTTTTTAATCTTTCCAGCCTGTAGAAGACATCTCAATTCTTCCGGATTATGCAACGATTCTGAGATAGGTGGGGGAAAAAATTCCAGAAAGGAAAAAATATATCACTGTATCATTGTCACTGGTAGAACTGTAAGTCAGTGTTTATGTATATGGGACATTATGAAGATTCAGAGCAGCTAATGCCTCAACTACAACCATGGATTCCTTCAAGAACTTTGATTATTGTGTACAACCACTGCTTGCACAGCACTAAAACACAAATAAAATCAAATGAGCATTGTCAGGCTCTGCTATCTCCTGAAAATTAACCCCATGGAGACATAAAAAAACCTCAGTGAAAATTTGCTGCTTGTATTACACTGCTTTTCAGCACTGTAAATAACATAGCAAATCTTGAACTTGCTCTCATTGACAGATTACTGCCTACATTCACTTAAGACTGACAGATGCTTTGTCTTAGATCATTATCATGATGGCTTTTTTTTCTTTTTTCTCCTTTTCTGTATTAAATGAAGAGTGATTATTTTTCACTTCTCACCTGTCAGGTTTACTGCTCCATTTTAATGCAGCAAGGAGGGAAGAAAAGGTGAAATGTTAGTTGACCAGCAGCACAGAGAATAATCATGAAAACAGGAGATACAAGAAATTTTGATTTGCAGTAAAGATATGTAACTAAACAAAATTAAGCTATGACAGCTCATCAAAATATTCAATGCTTGGAAATTACAGAATAAATGGAGGATCCAAGGTCATGTCCAAAGTGAATCTTCTGTTGAAAAATACACCTCTATCTGCCAAGAAATTAGACTTCAAATTTTAACCAGTGAGACAATGGGGAATGGGTGTTTAATTTGAGCCATGAAAGTAATCTTAACATTACATTGAAAAATTACTTCTCACTGAGATGTAGCTGCCTCTTACTTTCTAGAGAGAATAGAGATGAGAGGAGGGAAGAGAGGAAAAATGAAAGTGGAGGGCAGAATGGGAAGGAGAAAAAGGGAGAAGCGGAAGAGAAAATAAAGTGACCAACAAGGTTTAATTATGACACACATAAGACCTGCACTAAATTTAAAAAATAGTAACAAAAAGAAATTAAAATTTCTAAAACTATTTAATAAAACCAGGTAATAAAATAGCAAGAAATTTTTAACAGTACCCTGGAAATAAAGGGAATCATAAATCTTTTTCCAATGAAGTATTACACGCCTTTTTAGATTTAGAATGAATGCCATTACTAGGGATCTACTGTGATCTGTATAGATCTGTAGTGATCTATGACTGTAAAGTTTAGGTAAACAGGAAAAATAATTTATTATCTCTCACCAATGTGTTCTATTATACACAGACACTATAACTATAGTGTCTCTCTTTCTCTGTGTTGATTATAACAAACAGGGGTTCAACAAACATTTTAATAGCTTGTACTCTGCAATGACCACATTGCACACATAGTATGAGAAAGTCTTTAAAATTCTTCATCATCACTTAAGATTTTCCATTTTCTTGTTTTGCATTTCAGTGCTTTTTAACATCTGGGGTTTTTTCTCTTGGAAGCATGTTTCTTCTTATAGCTCAAGATTCAGCAGGGGACCAGCATTCAAAGAAAGAGATTCTGCCTCTATACTCCACATTGGCGAGACCCCATCTGGAGTGCTGCATCCAGGATTGGGATCATCAGCAAAAAAAATACATGGATCTGTTGGAGTAGATCTAGAAAAGGGTCACAAAGATGATCAGGGGGATGGAGCATGAAAGGCTGAGAAAACTGGGATTGTTCAGCCTGGACAAGAGAAGGCTTTGGAAGACTCTCTTGCATCCTTCTGGTACCTGAAGGGACTTTCCTGTAAGAAAGATGGGGATAGTAGAGCCCATAATGACAGGACAAGGGGTAATGGTTTTGAAGTGAAAGAGGGTAGATTCAGACTAGCCAGAAGAAAAAACATATTTTTTTTATGATGAAGGCTATGAAGCACAATTTAATTTGATTCCCCAGAGAGGTGGTGGATGCCCTATCCCTCGATACTTTCAAGTCCTGTAGATGGGGCTCTGAGAAACCTGACCTAGATGAAAATGTCCCTGCTTATGGCCAGGGGTTGGACTAGATGACCTTTAAAGGTCCTTTCCAACCCACACTAATCCATGATGCTATGATTCAGAGTGCTGGAGCTACTGTGTTCAAAAGATTTAAGTTTAAGCTACAGTCTTCTGACCCAAATCAAAAAGCTGCACTTGATAAAAGCAAATAATACAAAGTCTGTCAAGATGGCTTTAACTTCCTTAGATATGGAAAAATCTAGAATGAGGAACCTTTTGCTCTTTGTCAATGGAAAACTGAAATCAGGGATTTTGTGATTTCTTAAAAACTACAAGGAATATCCACATAAAGTAATTTGTTAAAAGAAAAAAAAAAAAAAGAAAGATACACCCTAGACCTGAGAATGAGATGACAGGATGCATCATGGGGACAATTGCTTTTCTCTCTAGTTTGTTTATTTCTGAGAAACACCACACAATTTCTAGAGCTCTTTAACATTCACTAATTAAGTTCCTAATCAACCTAATCCTATGTAATTGAACATGTATCAAACATATAAAATATATGTAAACTGTGACTCAAGCAGACCTCCTAATGGTTAGGCATTTCCTTGAGGACACATACCATCTATCTATCTATCTATCTATCTATCTATCTATCTATCTATCTATCTATCTATCTATCTATCTATTTTTGCTTTTGTTTGAGATTTTGGATACAAATCTTACTGCACTGAGTAAGACACTCCATCTTTGAACACAGATTTATTTTCTTGTCAACAAGAAGATGGCCAAAAAGGAAGCAAGATTTATTTAATTTACTTGAATCTCTTGATTTGATTGTTTATAAAGTTTAATAGATGGAAAGATCTGCCACAAAGTAGGTGTCTCTGTTTACTATGACTGCAGGGTGGTTTCACTGCTGCAAGGACAGAGAACACTGAACTGGTTAATGGCCAAGTCAGTTCCATTTGCCAAGACATAGTCAAGTGTAACTCAGGAAAAAATAGGTTTTACTGTGAGGACAGTTGAATATGAGAACAAGTTGCCCAAACAGGTAATTGGCTTTTCATTCTTCACTATACAAAACTTTGTCTCTGAGCAAACTGCTGCAGGTGACCATGCTCTGAGCAGGGCTGAGGTGAAACACACTCCAGAGGTATGGCCCTTTGATTCTGTGAATCCATGGATTCTTCTGCACACAGGAGTGTGAAGAATTGGTATGGAATATGGTAAAATTCCATGAAATAGATATGGAATTATGTTCCATAATTGGCCTAATCTGTGTTGGCTATAATACCAATGACAAGAAAAGATACTCTTCAGTATTGTTCTCATCTATTACTGTTTCTTACTAAACTGGAATGACCTTTTGGTTATATTCTAATATATGATCCAAAAACTTGTCCATGAAATACTTTTGCTTTCAGATTTTAGGAAAAGAAAATACAGAGGCAATAACCTTTTTACAGCCTAACAACAAATAATAAAGAGTTCAAACATGCATTTCTTGTCTTTGGAACAGTTTAATATACTCCAAACCGACCCATGAAACTTATCCACACTATCTAATAATGCCTGTTTTAAAGCAGGGGAAGACTTCTCCCCATAAAATTATTCTTTTGGAAACTGCAGTCGTAATTTCTCTGTGATTGTAATTAAATGTATAAGTAGTATTGTAAATCATGAGCTTAGTGGTCCAAGTCTGATCAAAAAGGTTTCTATGGACAAAGGGAATTAAACATAGTTGACCTTTATTTGAGTTACTACTCTTTGCACTTCAGGAGACACAATCATTTACCGGTCACCCTCTTTGCACTGCACATTCTTTAACAAAATCATCTGTAATTTTTTTTTGCATATATGTTCATACCTGGACTGATGCCCTCTACCTTAATTTTCTTTTCTCACTATCATACTTGCTGCACTTATACCCCAATATAGGCTAGATATATACTTGTAAAATTTTCTGTATCCACAAACATTACTTGTTTGCCAGTTTCTTTAATATATTTCATCCAACTCCTGTAGCCACATTAGGTCCATTTAACTCACAAATTAAACTTCACTGTTTTCTTGAAGCAATATGTTAAATACCCCAACTGTCTTGTCACTGCTCTTCTACAGTCAGCACATCTATCAAAATCTAGCAGTAAACTTGCATTCAGGTTAACTTCTCTTGGAAAAGATATCCTATTATATACTAGATTTTTACAGAAATAAAAGCTCATAGAGGAGCACAGACTGCTAAAACTGCAGTCATAATTTCTTGGAGGTAATTTGCCAAATCGGTGCAGTTTAACAAATTAGAGTAAACAGCTGAAAATAGAAAAATAAATAAATACATATGGACAGTTGCCCAAACAGTTCCAGTACAAGTAGTAAATAACAGATGGTAAACATGTCCCCCATTCTTAGTGAACGACAATCTCTTCACACTACTGATGAGCAAATTTTACCTGCTCATATGAGGAATATTCCCTTTTCTTTTTTTTTTTTTTTTTGGTAATAGACTAGAAGATTGTTATTTTAGTTCCATAAACTAAATCAGTAACTCTCAAAGTAGTTGCACATCTGCTTAATATACTAGTGTTCAGATTTCTTTTGCAGTATGGGAGAAGATTTGCTTTTAAAATAATTAGAAGAAAGGAGTATTTCACTTTTAGCACATCTCCAATGACCAGTTTTTGAAGCGACTGACAAAAACAGAGTTGGTAACTAATTTGATGGGCTGAGACACCGTTTCTGAACTACCAGAAACATTCAGGAGACATGGTATTTGCAAGCAACAGATGCTGCATGATTCTGGCCCTGAAACCATTCTATAAGTGTATATCTATTCGGAATCAAAAGGTGAAGTTAACTCTGGAGTGGTTACTGACTGCCAAACAGAGAATTCTTTCCAAAACCTGAAGAGAGCTCTCTTCATGAAACTTAAGAGGTATTTGACCAGAGACACCAAATGTGGAAAGAGCATACAGGCTCAGATTTAAATATTTATATGCCCGTAATAGCCTCATAGCCATTGGTTTTAGAAGACATACTTAATTTTATAAAATTATCCCTAGTGTGCCCCCTCCTAATAAATTGGCAGCAGCTTTGTAATATTCCTCTAATCTACTTTATCAATATATTTCAAAAATGTACTAGGAATTAAATACAAAGATTAAAAATAACCTTTTTGAGTTTTATTCTTTGGTTTTGGTTTAGTATCTTGACCCATGTTAACTCATTTGCACTGTAAAAGCCTGCTACATATAAATTATGGGATCATATTCACTGAATATGTTGCAAGACAAAGGGAAGTCCTTTGTGTAATAGCAAAACTAAATCTGTGTCATAGAGAGTGAAAGAAGAATGAGTGAAATTTGATCTCATTGCAAGATTAGTACAAAACAGCTATTTGATGTCTCTTTAATCTCTCAGATCAGAGCTCCAAATTCATATAGATACATTGCCAAATTGAGGCCAACTGTCAAAAGTTGAAATTCAAATTACTTGAGTGGAGATGAAAATCACATTTAGCAACAAGCTGAATGTAACCCCTAATGCATTACTATTATACAGCTATAAACAAGTTCTAAAAAGTCAAATGTGCAAATTCCATACATATTTATGTGCGAGCTCATATTTACTTTCTTCGCATACAAATGTATCTTTGCATACAAATGTATGCAAAGTGGAAAAAACATTTAAATGCAATAGTGTTAATATAGTATAATCAGCATAAAAATGTACTCATATACCTGTAATTATTGAAAACTTTCAGTCAAAAATTTGTGCAGCATGCTGGAAGCCATTAATAAATTTCAAAATGTTCCAAAGCAATGACAGTTAAGATTGTAGTGCAAAAATACAGTGTGGAACAAGTACTACAAAGTGACCAATATAGAGGAGAAATGACATACCTTGCAAGAAAGCTAAAAGGTAAACCTACCTTTTATAAAGAAGTATAGCTATAACAATACAGATGATAAACACCACTGCAAGAACTGGTCCAACAACCCAAATCAAGCCTTCTTCCTCGTCTGTAATTGGTTGGGGATCAAGATCCATTGACACAACAGGATCTGAATATGGGCTTGTTGCATACATGGTCTGGAGAAATAAAAATAGTTCTTAATCAGAAAGCAATTAATATGTTAACTATCCCACATCTAAAATAAATGTATAGAAGGTAATGATGCAATGAGGACAGCAAACTGGAAATGCTATTTTTCTTGAAAGAAATACATAAACTTGAAAATTGAACAGTGTGTTGTTATTATAACTTTTATTTTGTGTTCCACATATTAGAAATGACCTGCAGACAAATCATGTAGCACAGTCCTCACAGAATACTTTGCAACCTAAGGAGAGAATGAAAAACTGAATAGGACACTGAGAAATATGGCCCACCAGTTACCAATTTTTGGGTTTTGTTTTAGTTTCATACTGGTTTAACACTTTGTTCCTGCGGAATATGAAAGGGTACTTGAGACATAACAAGACTGCTATAGATAAAAATAAAGGGGACTGAATGTAGGAGGTTTTCTGAAAAGGGTCTTGCAATGACAGTACTGTTTTTGACCAGTCAAAAACTGTCTGACAGAATGTACCTACACAAGGTGGAGACAACTTGAACTTAAGACTGAAAAATGGGAGAATCCATTGTAGAATATAAAGGGAAGCTAAACACTCAGCGTTTCATAAGGATTAAAATAAAATTATGAACCAACAGAGGTTGTTGAAAATCTTTGGTTTACTACATGATGTAAAGCCAGCTGGCCTAGGATAAAACCCATGATAAAGAGAATTCTTTTTTATTCTTGTCTGACCTGAGATGTTTCATCTGTGGCTGAGTACAGAGTTAAAATTACAGACTGGAGAGGCTGAAGAGTCAGCCTGCTGAAACTGGATCATTTTAAGAAGTCTAAATTACAGTAAAGTCAGAAGTGCAAAATTGTTTGTACATATTTCTGTTTGTGCTAGTGTGTCTTCATCTAGGATTTGAACAACAGATCTTGCAAAAGACTTAAAAACTTGATTCCATGGTAAATCAGAAATGTCAGCTAAAACAGAATAAGATAACTGGGAGAAGAGATTAGCTTCCATTTATGTTTGCACCACATTCTGAAAGATGCCCTAAGCCAGGACAAGTGTTGTCAAAGGAGACATGTTTTTTTACACTTCATTTGGCCCTGTTTGGGCTCTGGGCTATGATAGTGTCTGGGTTTGAGACAGGATTAGGACTGGAAAAGCTGAGGCACTTACTTACTTTGTGTTACTGAGCTAGCACCCATGCCAACAATCTCCAGTTATATTATAGCATTTTACTACACCTGGCATCTGGCACCAAAACCTCCCTATATTTTGCGCCTATGATCATGGTCTGGAAACTGGGGAGTCTTCACGTTCCATTCCTGAGCCACTCAAGTAAACTGATTTTTTTTTTTTTTTTCCCTCAGGTTTAGTACTCTTAAGAAATAAAAAAGGTTCATTGCTCCAAGAAGAAACTTTTTGTATTTCCCCTCTTCCTTTGGAGTGGATGGCAAAAATGCCTGGAAAAAGATATAGAGGGATATTGAGGGTAACAGTGTAAACACTTACTACCATTTCTTCAATAAATAGGACTTCACTTTCAATTTTAAACCATCTTGTATTAATGAAAAATTAAACTCATTTATTATTTTAAAATTTTATCTTATTTTTTTCTTCCTCTTGATGACATTCTTAACATATTTATAGATTTTAATCACAGCTCTCCAGCTCCCATTTTACTAAGTTAAACAAATTCAGACCTTCCCATGACCTTTTTTAATTCAAGCTCTCTATTCTACCAATCAAGAGAGAAATTTTGTGCTCTCTGAATAAGAAGCCTTCTGTAAAACGTAACATCTGAATATCAAGAAAAATGTCCCTTTCAAGTTACATCTGTAGAACCTGTAATGCTAGAAGAAAATCAGCTAAATATGCTGGAGCTGATACACTGGAGCATTGAAAGTCATGGAAAGCTGAATCTGACACCCCTAAATAATTCTTCTCAGTCTGTGGCTACCTCACGCTACTCAAGCACATAAATGTTTCAGATGGCATGCTGAAGTGTCTTATTGATAGCCTAAGTTCAGTAATGCCTTTTGAAGTCTTTCAAGAGCAGGACCCTATATACATTTTGCTATACGTGTCAGTTTACAAACCAGTTTCTTCCTGCTTTTTCATCCTGATGAAACAACACAAAACAATACATTCAGGTCATTTATACCTTAATTAATATAAAAACCACAAGAAACTGTACTTTATATTGAAAAGATCCATTTTAGTACAGGTAATTTATGACATACAGATTTATGGCCTCTAATTTATAGTAAAAAGCTGTCTACCTTCTCCAATCTGAACCTTTGTGATGCAACACCTTCAGAATTATCTGTCTATGCAGCCCATGTCAAAAAGTGAAAAGAGAACTTTTGATTTATGTTACAGCTTGCAGGAGGCACTTTATTTTCAAATGAAGCTAAAGTGTCTAAAAGTATTCAAAGTGGAACTACCTCCTCACTGTGCCTAAGTAGGCACATTCCATTGACACCAAGAAAGCAAATGCGGCATTATACACCACAAGCATTTGACTAGAATTCAGATTATTGGTGTTGGAGTTTCAAGTGATTGAATCTGCAAATGTACCTGTCAGGTTAAGATACAAATTAGAAACATACTGTATTACACACTGTATGTTAAAATGCTAATGTGTATTGCATCTTTCAAAAGTCTTACATCTGTCTTTTTGTCTTCTTTTTTAATAAATTACATGCATTAGGTTAATTCATGCATAAAGGGATGTGACTACAAAATGAACTGTGTAAAGGGAAATGACAGCTCATTTTTTAGTTGGTTTCTTTTTTTAGGAATTTTCCCTACTACTGAATTATTTTCTAACTTTCTAACAATTTACAGATAAAATTGTTATGGAATGACTGTAGCTAAAGAGGGTAGCTGTGCACGTCTCTAGTTCAATGGATCTTTACAAGAACCCTGTATATCCTATACCATTATTCAATGGTAGCATCAAAAGAAAGCTTTTAAATTCTTTTAAATACATAGAGAAAGATGCTGCTGTAAAGATCATGTCTCAGAAGCTGTGTCCATAGTCAAAAATAGTACACAATGTAATTTTCAAAGGATCATGACACAGTCAATAAAAGCTGACTCTTAGGATTCAGTTATACACTGAAGTAATACACAAAGGTGCAAGCAGAACAGAAGAGCTCAAGGAATTAATGTGCATTGAGTAAGGAAACACTCACTTTAAAGATGCTCTGACATGTAATATTAAAACAAAGCTTTAGGGAAGTGGAATAAACGTTGAAAAAATGCTTCCGTGATTGTGTAAGGTAATTTAGATATTGAAAAACATGAACTAACTTACAGATTCTGAGTGCTCCATTACAGCCAATACAAAGAAGACATATTCTTGACCACTCTGCAGTTGCTTATTCTCAAATCCACCATAATGCTTCTTATCCCCCAATGTGAATTCCGTGGGAAGAACTTCAAAGTGAGCTGCAATATATGGCTTTAATTCAACTTCCCTCCCAAGACGAATGCTTCTGCGTTTCCTAGCTATCTCCTTAAGCAGCTTTAAAATGAAGGAAGGGAAAAGAAAGGGAGGGGAGAGAGAGAGCAAGCATGAACAGAACGATAACTGTAAACAATTTTAACGTAACTTATTGACAGTGTAATGAGAAAATTTAATGCATGACCAGGAACTACAAAAAAACAATTTATCCACATTTCATGGGATATATCAGTATCACTAAATCAATTGCAAAATCTTCCAAATTCTTGACATTCTTGTCAGGATAAAATACAAGGAGGCAATTGCACTGCTCAGACTACAAACATAAAGCAATTTTGAGATACTGTTGCATCTAGGAGGAGGTTGGGAGAGGATAAGAAAACAATCTATTTTCTCTAGGGACATATAAATACACATAACATATTACATATTATCTATCTATCATCTGTCTATCTATCTATCTATCTATCTATCTATCTATCTATCTATCTATCCATCTATCTCTATATTGAGTCATAGAATAGAATCATAAATCAATTGCATTGGAAAGGGCCTCTAAGTCTGGTTCCAGCCACAGGCATTAACCTAACACTGCCATGTCCACTCTTAAACCATGTACCTAATCGCCAAAACTACACATCTTTCTGAATACCTCCAGGAACGGTGACTGAATCAGTTCTTCTGATAAACAAAGCTAAAATTTACATCAGTACAAGATTAGATGCTAGGCTCAAACTTGGAAGACATACACTTATTGATAAAGGAACTTAATCTCAGCTAGTATAATCTGTTGATGAATTACTTATTAAATCAGACAAATGTTTCTTCAATACCTTTTTTTGCTTTACATATACTGGTATTCCACAAAAATTAGTCTGATCTGATTACAAGGAGTCAGAACTTCTCCTATGTGATAAACTATGACTTCTAAGGTTTCTTTGTGACTCCCTTTGTTTTTTGCTTATGAAACTTACATAATGTCCTGTAGTCTTAAAGTTAAATCACAAATTTTTCTAAGAAGTTTAGTCTTTTCAGCACACTAATGCTTCTAATACAGCAGATTAGCGCAAAATTCATTTCTAGAGAAGGAGAAGGAGACAAATCTCTGGAGTGAGAAGTAGATTAAGAAAAAAGATACTAAAATCCAATCTTAACTACATATATTAATTTCAAAGTACGTTTAGTCAGGGAAGTTCTCCACAGAATCATGGAATCACAGAATATGCTGAGTTGGAAGAGACCCTCAAGGATCATTGAGTCCAAGTCCTATCTCGGCACAGGACAGTCCCAAGAGTCATTCCCTGTGCCTGAGAGCTCTGAACTCTGTCATGCTGGTGCTGTGACCACTTCCCTGGAGAGCTGTTCCAGTGCCCAACCACCCTCTGGGTGAAGATTCTTTTCCTAATATCCATCCTAACCCTCCCCTAACAGAACTTCAGACCACTCCCTCGGGTCCTGTCTCTGGTCACCACTGAGTGAAGAGATGTGTGCCTGCCCCTCCACCTCCCCTCATAAGGAAGCTGTAACTGCAATGGAGTCTCTCCTCCGTCTCCTCCAGGCTGAATAAACCAAGTGATCTCAGCCACTCCACATATGGCTTCCCCTCAAGGCCCTTCACCATCTTCAATGCACTCTTTATTTAGGCCCTAGCTTGGTGACCACACCTTTTTGTCTCCCGTCATGGTATCTTGTATTTTGCAATTACACAATTAACAATTGCAATGCATGTAAAGCAACATAATATTCACTCTGCTACTCAGAAAGGAGCTTTTAATACTGAATAATTTGATAACCCTTCTCACTGACTAAATTTAAGGTTACAGATACATATGAAAGCAAGTCGTGCCACTTGAATCCAGGCTTCCTTAATACTGAGGGCATTTGGATGTTATACCTTCAAACATCTATGCAATAAACTGCTTTCCAGCTCTAATGCTGTGTCTGTGCCCTGTTGCAGAGATTTTACATCCAGTTACTTCTATCAATTTCAATGCCATGACACAAAAGCTGGTACAGTGCAATGGATCCCCTGAGCAAAAAAAGAACTGGCCATAATTTGAGACTAGAAATCATTATTCATTACTCAAGGACACTATTCCAATCAGCAGTCCATATTTCTCTTTCATTCTTCCTAAACAGTTTAATGAGCAGCTAGAGTCTATTTGCGTCGTATAAAAATGAGGGCAGCAGAGAACTGTAATATTGAAGAGATTTCTATTTAGTTACTTTATTGAAGGTGACTCTCACATCTGTTGGTAGCTTCCTATGCCCTGGGAAGAGTTACTAAATGCAGAACATGAGGCAGAGAACAATCAAAGTTTGTTCCAGGTTAGATCAGCCCTGATAGGATCTGCTGAGGGAAGCACTATGAAAAGCTTATTTCTGTATGATGCCAAATTTTATAACAATGCCTATGCAGAGGGCTGAGCACTGGCTATCTGGAAGTCTGCCAAAACATGAAGCTAAGTGTTGGGGTAGTAACAGTGCACGCTAGCCCAAAGTCAGGAGCCACAAACACAACAGCTCTAGTAGAGGTGTATGGCTTGTGCTATCCCCGAGGGTAACTGATACTTCCATGCACCTCTTCCACTGGAATTAAAGTTGTGTGTCTGCCTCAATTAAATTAATTGTTCTTTATCATATGTTTGCAGATTACAGTGTATTTACAATTTAGATTATAAATAACTCATAATAAAATGTCAAAGTACGGCAGGAGTACAGCAATCAAAATTAGATTGAGAGGCAAAGAAAAATGTTTGATCTTGATAATTTCTTGCATTTGAAATAGTAACAGAAAACATACATATTGGAAGAAAATGGAATGATGAAGTATAGTATTAGAGTGATCAGGAACTGAGTTTAGGCAATGAACGCTAAAAGTTAGTTAGCCTGAGACAAATAAAATTAGTTAAACTTTTCAAAGGTGGTTATACATCACCTAAGGCCAGTTAACTTAGGTGTGTTTGTGTGTAGATAAAAACTTTGTAAGATTGATTACACATGACTGAGTAGATCTCAGGTGAACCTCCAGCCTCAGTAATGTTTCATATGGAAATGGGGTTGTTGCCAAATATGATTACTTCTTCATCTATCTCCTATTGTAAACTATACAGATTTCAATAAAATTACAGAATTCATTTAAGACTTAACATGGCAACCTTTATTTAGGTTTTACTGCTTACAGATATAAAATAATCCCAGTAGGTAATACTTACTGCAAATCATAATTTTTTTGTTTTTCATTTGGTTGCATGATGTGTCTATTTAAAGTCACTGAACCTCATGATATTAAAAAAAAGAAATTTTGAGTTAGTAAAAAAGGACTGTATCTCTAATAATTTTTTTTTCAGATACCAAACATCTAGTTCATTATCTGCTATTTTAAAACTATCTTAGTTTCTTTCAGAGTTGAGGTTCAAGGAGCAGGTAGATTAGGCAACTACAATAAGGCTGAAGAGTCTTTTTGGACTGCTTAGTTATGTAATGGAGTTATACTCAAGAGCTGCGTTATTAGCAAATACTTTCCTTCTGACAATCTATGAAAACTATTTGCAACATAGTTCTTTGAAATATCTATTACCCAACCAATTCTGATACCAGACATATATCTGAGACCATACTAAAAATATAAATATGTACAAGTATCCTCACTTGATCATCAGGAACTATTTCCCCAGACAGTAGTGGTTTTTTGTTGTTTTTGGGGGTGTTTTTTTTTGTGGGGTTTTTTTTTTTTTTGGTTGGTTTTTTTTTTGGGTTGGGTTTTTTGGGGGTTGTGTTTTTTGGGGGGGGCTTTTCTTGTTGTTGTTGTTGGCTTTTTGGGTTGCTTTTTGTGTGTGTGGTGTTGGTGTTGTCATTGTTATTATTTTTTTCCACATGTATTTATTGTGGCACTGTGTTCACAAACTTGTCAGGAACAGCACACTTGATAAAATACATACTTTCCAAAGCTGGAAGAAAACCAATATTTTAAGTAATAGAACCTGAATGAGTTAGAATGATATGCAGTTGCTGCCTGCTTTTAATGTTTTTCTCTGCTCAACTCTTGCTATATGTATTGGTGGCAATTGTAAAAGATATATCAAGGGATTCAGTTCTTTATCAGAAATAACTTCATTTTCCACTCAATGCATATTTGATTTCTTCCATCATTAATTCTACAATGTGGTCTCAATTATATCAATAGAGATGGGAAACAATGCATCCTGACGCAAATATTTCTGAATTAATAAATGTTCTTTATCAATCTGTTATACCGACTAAGGCAACACAACTTGCAGGATGATTAAAATGACCCTTTGTTATGGGAATCAGCAGGAATCATAGAATTCAATTGCCAGAAAGTTCAATGTCATCTGGCACCTATCCTTTAATCTATTAATGCTGCTGAATGTGACTACAGCCTTTGGATGTTAAAGGTGGGTGGTAATACTCAATCAGTTTCCATTACTGTATAGATGTGGCTGTCAGAGTTTTACTGTTTAACTGTATTTGATGTCACCTATGACTATGATCATGAGCTGATGGTATTTACAGTCAAAGTTCTTTTAAAGGGAAGAAATTAATAGATCAAAGTGAGGCATTGCTGCAATTGAAAGAAGAGAGATGATCACACAAATGAAACTGGTCAAGAAGAAACATAGGGGTGAATCAGTTAGCCATCATGCCTTCCTCTGAAAAGTTGTTTTTAATATTCTGATTAAGGATTTACCTGTTGTTGTGACAAGGACTGAAATAATTCCATTTGTATTTCGAACACTTTCTACAACACTGTTAGTTTGGTGAAGATATTTATTTTCCCTGTATTTTGGGGCAAAATTTGAAATTTATATCCATTTTGTCAATAGCAGGAGAGAAAAGAACATTTATGCTTGCTCACAGGTGATCAACACTTCCCAGTAACTGTGTTATGGAGAAGCATATGGTAAGGTTAGCTCTGTAACATAAATCTCTTGAATCCACCAAGAGAAAATAGAAAAATAAATTGATAAGGTCAAAAGAACACTATCAGGAGTGAAAAAAACTGATTCTGGTCTTTTAATTGCAGACATATTACACGTACAAAGTACCACAGCATTTAAATGTTATCTAAAATCTTGGCCAGATACAATGAGAACAATAATAACACCATCACCTGCTTTTTATAAAAGTCTCTTATAGGGGGCCCTTGAAAGCGTTTTAAAATCACAAAAATTAGCATTACTACAGCTTTACGGACTGAAAGAAGAAGGACAAGTTTGCACGAGCTATAAAGTCCTTCAGTAAAACAGAAAATGGGGGTGAATATTGTATTTCCTGTAATTATTACTATATCAATTATATACTGAATTGATTTCCAGCATTGCTGGGCTTATTTCTAAAATGAAAGTAATTCTTCCCCTTGGATTAAGGTCATTTAAAGTTTCAGACGATGACACAATGCTGCTCTTTCCTTCCTTGTTCATGCATTTATTTCTGATCACAAACTGTTGGTGGAATGGAGGCTGTGTCTCACTAGAAGTATTACAGTATATGACAATGGTGTAAAAACACCACCAGAAGGTCAAATGTTAAACTGAGGTGCAAATTGCAATTTAGCATTTGTTACAGACTTAGTAAACACCCCTGTAATGAACCAGACCTTTATTACAGTTCATATTGTTGGTGATTAAGCTTTTGCTGACAAGTCATTTCACCTCCTGCACTTTTGCATCACTCTTTAGAATAGAAAAAAAGAGTAAAATATTAGTGTCAACAAATATAATACACTGTGCTCTTTATTTCAACTTAATGTCTTTACTGTCTTCTCATTTAAGTAATCTGAATTTTTGTTTTAGTCTCCACAGGCTAACACAAATATAAAGTATCCTGACAAAACTTTTAAAACTGGTGAGTTAATTACCTAAAAGGAGAAAGATTTCTTCTTTAATAAAGGCGAGGAAAAAACCCCAAACCATATACAGTACCTCATCTAATTCCATTTCATCTGGACTCTCCCATGGTTTGATAAACTTTCCACGAGACCTCTTCAAAGGCACAATAACTATGTAATAGCCTCTGTAAATGACAAAGTTGGACAAAAGAGAAGGTGAATGACAAGGAACAGATAAATTGATGGAGTGGGTCTGTTCAGAGGAACTAAAGAGAAAAGTGGTATGTTGAGAATAAACTTCTGCACATTAGTATGTCACTGCAGTCTTCCAAACATAGCTGTAAACGTTCACACTTTTGCAATAACATCAGTTGTAAAGCATTTGACAAACAAATGGCACCAATTACCTGCCTTTTTGTGCAAACATATAAATATTTATAAAAAACTTTAATTACAATGTACTAAAATGCCGACATGAAATATAAGAACCATAGGTTATGTGTGCCCTGCCACCATCACACTGAAACAAAACCCCAAAGCCCTAAATTGAAATATATTACCATATATTTAAATCTCAATTACCAACCTATCTTCTCCCATTTTAATGTATAATCAAAATAGTAGGTTTAAAAAATTTATTTTTTAATGCCAATACCATAATAAAGGGAAAAGAAAGCAAAGAGGACATACACTGCACCCATACTCTCTTTCCTTTTGACAATCAAATGCCATTAGCTCTATCTACATAAGTATCCTGTTCACAGTCATAGTTAAGAGAGCTTGATACATACTCTCTTTATATCTAGGATTTGCAAATTATATATATCAGTTTTGCTCAGTATTTTCCTAATAATATTTTCTTCCTCCCCACCCATGGAGACTAGTAAATTGTATTTTCTAGTGTGATGGAGATCTGCTACTTTTATTGCTTACTTCACAAAGCCTGCATATGTGTCAGGCAGATCCATAACTTCACTTTAATGTGAGGGAAGAAGCAGTGGAATCACAGCAGCAGGACATTCAGGGTAGTATATGTCTTCTTGATAAACACACTTGTCACAAAGCCAAGCTCCCTCCATATCAGGGGAGAGGGAAAGAAACATTTTCTTTGTTTCTAGTAACAAAAGCTTATTAAGGTATTTCTGGGTCTCATTATGGAAGATAATTTTAGTGTCTCATGGGCCATCTCCTTTTCCAGTCTGCTTTTTTTTTTTTTTTACAACCCATTCAACCTTCTGCAAAACTATTAATTTTACTCATGAAATGCAGCTGAAAATCCTAAGTAATTAATGAAGAGTCTACAGAAAAGGAGCTGCCAAAATGCTGGCTCAAACCCATCTCAGTCTAAGCCAACACTAAACTATCATTTTTACCATACCATTGCAAGCCATTGATCCATTTTAATGATCTCTTCTTATTTAAATCTCTTTCCCATAAAAGAAATGTAACAAAACCATAGGTTTTAGAGAGTATGTGTATTCGCTAATACTTGTGTTAAGAAATTTGAGGAAATTTTCAGTGGAAATGCTAAGCTCCAACAGGAGCACTGGAAAGCAGTGTTGCCTATAGATTTTAAACTAGTGTCCACTTGCTGTATTCCAGTATTTCAAAAAACATCTGTGGCATGCATTCTCATAGTGACGATATTATAAATAATCTTTTAAAAATATTAAAAACTGTAAGGCTGGTTGACCCCAGGTTTTAAACCTGCATTTGTCTATTAAAAATACTTTGAATTTTAAATCCTAGTAAACACTGACTGACATACCCTTTCTTTAACAGATGTCTAAGAATCAAGACATAAAGAAATGAAAACTTTCAAACATCAAAGGCACATACTTATCCCCTTCTTTTTCTTCATCTTTTTATTTTTTAAGCTAACAGAGGAGTCATACATTTTTCTTTTCAATCGAAGAACATCCAGCACATAATTGTAACTTTCCCACTCTTTTTCACTTCCCTCATGAAACTCTCCCTCTTTTAACTCTGAAAATCTAATAAGACTTCCAGCACACACAGAGTAGTTTAAACTGAAAGAATAAGCAGATAAATAGTAAGCACAAAAATGAAAATTTTCACACTAATACGCAGTGCTGCAAATTGTGAGGGATAATAAAGTTCTGTGATTTTCAGTGAATTGCACAAAATGTAGCATCTCCTGAAAAACATGTCTTATAGTTTACTTTCTTATTTGCTTGTTTGTTTTTTGGTTGGAGGTTTTCCTGGGAGAGAGGAGGTAGGAAGGTGAGAAATAAAGGGTTTATTTGGATCTTGTTCTATCTACTGAGTATTTGAGAGGCCAAAGTCTTCCACAAAACTCTGTTTTTACTTAAGACTTTTCAAAGATGTAAGAGATTCAGAGAAACATGAACTGTCCTTTACGCATAAAAATTGCTTTGGAAATAGCCCAAATTACTAAGAGAAAGAAAAATTAAGAACTTGCTCCCTTGAGATGAGCAAAAGAGATAATTTTACTAATCATAAGGTGAGCTCTGCACCAATTTCTATCCTGTATCACCATCAAACGTTGATAAATAATACCTTCTTTAATTATAAATATTACAAAGGCTTTTATAATATTACCCTCAATCTCATTACCTATTCTGCATTAGAGCAAACTATTACCTGTTTCACTTTGTGTGTAATTAGAATTATTCAAAAATTCTCAGTACTTCATTGTAAGCTAGGGACAATCCTCAGCATATAATGTACCAACAGAGGAGCAGCATGTCTAAAAATGTCAACATGACTAATACATGAAATTGTTCTTCCCATATAAAGACTAATGCAGAATAATCTTACTTATTTTATTGGGGCAAGCATCAGGTCAGGCTTACTGTTCAGTATGTACTTGCTTTGGTATGCTTGCTCCAAGGGTCAAGTCAGTCTTCGTTGTTGTGTTTTACTTTATCAAGCCTGATCAAATCTTAGAAAATAGATGCAAAAATAGGAGATACATTATTTGCAAAATTGGCAGTTGGACCATATAGATTAAATATACCTTTTCTGATGTCACTCAGCCTTTTTAACTTTTTTACACTATATAAAAAGAAGGGAATTGTCTTTCATTCCAGTGCTATCTTCTGCTGCTGTTAGATCAGCTATCCTGCACATTTTTCTCTCTGTGAATGCTCTGCCTCATAAATCTTTTTTGACTCATTCCATCTTCAGTCTTCCTTAGCTGCATTTGTTACTGACCGCATCTTACTCAATCTAATGATAATGACTACATTTTTCAGTTTTTCATCCTTTTAATGTTTCAAAGTCATTTATTTCTTGACCTTACCTGCCTCAAAATCTTCAGTCAGTAATGAAAAAGGGGGCAGCTTTCTAGAAAGCTGTAAAAATCCACCAGGGAGACAAAGTTGAATTCCCATCATTTAGTGACCAGCTCATTTTCCTCCCCATTTCCTTTACATTATATATGGGAACCTTACAGATCAACAAGAATCACTATAAGCAGAGCAATAACACTTATTGATTGTTTCATGCTTCATGTTTTCCTGGCAAATCTTTATTGTCTAACCTTTCTAATCCCTGCTGACCATGTGCTCTCAGATCTTTAGTCCTGTTTCTGTTTAAATTTCAACACCACCTGTTCCCTTCCAAAATCTATGTAACCTCTGGAAAACTTCCAACTTATTGTAGCAAAATCTCGTTTTCATTCTGAGACAAGTGGAAAGGGCAAGTATTTTTATCCTGATAAAAACTATCAGAAATAATTAATCTGAAGGAGTTTAAGTGCAGTATCAATTCTTTAAAACTCAATATAATTCTTGAATGATGCAGTCTGACTACATCAAGGAGCTACAGCAGGGTAGTTATGCATTGATGGGTATCTACTTTTTTTGAGATGATATACTGTTCAAAATAAAACTGGTTTTCTGCATCCCTGATTTTGCAGTCCATGATGAAACACAAAAGTACTGCAAGAAAAATCAGCAAACTGAAGCACAATCTGTCCTTATACAAGTCCTACATACGTCGCTATGAGACAAACTTAAGCGTTCTACTTGGAACTGACATACAGTGATCATCTGTTCCCATTACCTCACCCCTTCAGGGGTGACCAAAAGTTAAAACAAACTAGAGCATCATCCAAATACCTCTTAAACACTGACATGCTTGGGACATCAACCACCTGACTAGGAAGCCTCTGCCAGGTTGAAAACACTCATAGTAAACAAATGCTTCCTAATACATCTGATGCAGCTCCCCTGATGCAGCTCTGAGGCATTGCCTCATGTTCTATAAGTGGATCTCAGCAAGAAGAGATCAGCAGCTCCCTCTTTACTTCCCCCCCTCACCCCCCTCAGGAAGTTGCAGAGAGTAGGTCAGCCCTTAGCCTTCTTTTTTCCAAACCAGACAAGCTCAAAAACCTTAGCAGCTCCTTACAGGACATTCCTTTCAGTCATCCTATCAGCTTTGTTGCCCCCTGTTGAATGTACTCAAGGACCCTTACAACAGAATTTGACATTTGCTCTTAATTTTCATGCCACTCATGACTGCCCAGTGTTCCAATCTATCTGCATCCTTCTGTAAGGCCTCTCGCCCTTTGAGAGAGTCAACAGCACCTCCCAGTTCACTACATCAAACATTACACTGATATTAGGTCAAATACTACTGCAGAGCACTGTAGTCTCTGTACTGTTATAAAGAATAAAGCCATGGTTGAACATCAAGTTACAACGATCATCTCTCTGGAGCTAAAAGCAATGGTATGTCATTGATTCACTCACTTTATATTCTCATTTGAGGGTACTTCTGGAAGTTCCACAGTTATCATGCCATCCAAGTTGGTCTTCCCAATGAAGACTGGCTTTGTGCGAAGCACGTCTGGGGCAGTCTTTGCGGTTACTCTGTGCTGAAGACCCCCAGCACTATTCCCTCTGTTTGTCAGGACAAATGAGTATGATGTCTCTGGCTTCAAGTTTGTGATCAGCTTTTGAGTGGCACGTCCATCAACCTCCATTTTCCCATCATCATAAAGGATCTAAGTTAATATACAAAAGTAGTTTTGGTTATTAGGAGAGGTCACACTGAATTCAGGAATCAACCTACCTATAAATTTAAATAATAAATAAATTTAAAATTTTTTGGGTATTTTAGGGTGTAAAGCAGAACGGAATTCACTACCAAAAGTAAGCTTCTCAATTCCAGGGGAAAAAAAAAGTACTACATTAATATAAAGCAATGTAAACACTCCTGAAGTCCAATTTCACTTTTTCAAAGTAAGCAGCTTTTCTTGAACCCAGAATTTATAGCAAGGTACTCTTGTTAAAAGTATCTTGGTTGTTTCATTCACACTCCTTATTTAGAAAGGTTTTTGTACCATTTAGTTCCTAAAATACTGTTCTTCACTTGCCACTGCCTGAGATGACACAAGTGATTAAGAATGAAGCAGAAGAAATTCCAGGCAAGACTGCATGTTACTCTGAGTCTCTGTATCCAGATAAAACTATAGCTAGTGGAGTAAAAGAATTGCAAATCAAAAACATGCTGTTGTACACTGAGGAGGCAAAACCCAAAATGGTACTCTACTGCATTCTTTATTGAAAGGACTAGAAAAAATAAGAAAAAATTATTTTGTTTCATTGGTTTTTTTTTAAATACTGTAGTGGTGAATGAAAAATTAGCCATCTTAGAAACAACGATACCCCCAATACATATTCACGATTCATGTTCAGTAAGCTAATTTATCAGGTAAATACATTGTCTAGTGTCTGTCATTTTCTCTTGTACAAATGGAAAGTAACTTACTTTGAAAGGCAAAGCTGAATTGTAGTTTTCTGGAATTTCCCAGGACAGTAAAACAGAAGTCTTCATTACTGCTTTAACATGAAAATTTTTTGCAAACACTGCTGGAAAAAAAGAAACAATGTATATAAACAACATCTTGGAGCTTAGATCTTCTCATTTTTCCACTGTTCCTTGGGAGTATTAGGTCATTAGGTTTCCATTTAGGTCAAAAATCCCAAAGAATTCAATTCTCCTACCTGTTTGTTCATATTTAAATATCACACTTAAACTTGTTCTCACTCTTATCCAGTGCAACTCAATACACACATTTTCCTTACCTGAAAATGTTGTGAAGAAGTTAGCCAGAACTTGCTTGGCAAGGGACAACTGAATTCTAAGGCATCCAAAACATATTAAGATTTACATACTTTACCTTTTGTGTTTGATGAACCTATTTTTATGAATGGGCCAGTCAGTTTTTTTTTATACCTTCAAATACACTGATATCCAAAGACCGACACTCCTTTAAAGGTCAACGCCATAAGCAGACAAATCCTACCTTGATCCACGGGTAGTGTCCTGAACTGGACACTTGGACTATATGGACCCGGCCCTTTGCTTGTGTGGGCACGTACTTTTACATCATAAGTGGTATCTGGTTTTAGGCCAGAAAGTGTCATAGTGGTATCAGCAGGAACAACAGGGAGTTCAACTGGCTGGTAAGCAACATTGATATCTCTGTACAAGATGGTATACTTGGTGATAATGCCATTTCTTTCTGCCAAGAGTGGCATCTGCCAAGTTAATTGGACTGATGTAGAAGTAGAGCTTTCGGAGTGGAGATTTTGGGGAAATCCACTGGGTACCTCTTCAGGAACAGAAATCTCTTTAACCATCTCCTCCCCAAAGCCCACTTTATTTCTAGCTGAGAGCCTGAAGACATAAGAAGCTCCTTTGTGAATATCTGTGGCCGTGAAGTGATCTTCCTTCTCTGAGAACTCCATGGTCGTTAAGGTATCCACGTCTTTGCGGCCAAACTTGAGGCGATAACCCTGCAGCGGGCCAAAAGTTTCCACTGGAGGATGCCACTGAATTAGAGCCGTGTTCATCTGTGTGTGGCTTATCACAAGCCGAGGTTTGCCTGGAACTGCAGCACAATGTTATTTAAAGAGGATAGATATAAACACAAGTGCACCTACAATTCTTGAAGATAGTTTTTTTTAGCAGGAATAGGGATATGTTTACTCTTTCCTCACTCTCAGTTCCACATATTACTGTCCTAATGAAGAAATAGTATCTGGCTCCTGCACTATTTAGTAATACAGTATAAGGAACTGCAACAGTAGAGACATTTACTGCTATTGTCTTCTTCCCTTACCATAATTTCTAAATACAGAGTATATTCAGAGGCACAGGATCTAGGAACACAAATCAAGAAGTAAACTTCCAACAAACGTCTTATGAATGGTCCTGTCTCAAAAATCCTTGTTTGCAAAAAAAAAAAAAAAAAAAAAAAAGTACTGTCATAAGTTTTCATGTACTTAATCCAAGGCACATTTCCTGTAAATGGGAAAATAATTAAAGAAGAAGTAACAAGTTTCTAGATAAGTTAACATAACTTTTTCATTAAGAGTAAAAATGTAGTAGAAGTCAGAAAGTCAAAACAAACTTGCCCTCAAAATCATTACTACACAGGACAAAACCCAGTCATTCTAGTTTCCATATATAAATCACTTCTGTCTCCACCCTTTCAGTGTGGATAGGTAATGCACTTTGGAATTTAATATTTTACAGCATGGCTTATCACATATTATTTATTTTACAGCATGGTTTTTGTGCACATGAACTGGATTTCTTTTGAAGAAGGCCAAATTGGTAGTTTTTCTTAAACTATACACTACATTCAGTCACAAACTTAATTGGGACCCATTGGTCTAACTGGTGATTTGTCTTTTAGAGAAGTTCAGACTGGTATGAGTCCAGTGATATGGACACTGAGGAGGAATTGAACTGAGTCAGTCCAGAGAGGAGTGAATCTTAATCAAGTGAGAAATACCATTATAGAATTTATATAGTGTACATTTTTGGAGTCCCAATATGAATTCTCATTTACTGGTTCTATTTAATTGATTCATGAATTTTAAGTTAATCATATCCATTTGTATACACTTCTGTTTTACTTTCATCAATACCTCCATTTCAAAAAAGTCTTTTTCTATTATAGTGATTTATTTGGTAATGAAACATATCCATAACTATTTAGAAATCTGGTGCTCATTCAGTACCAATGCTTGACAGGTCAAGAGACCAGAATAGTTTTGGGAGTAGTACTGCAATGGCAACCCAGTCTTCAACAAAGACTAATTAGTTTCATCTGCATTCGAAGCCTTCCCATGTGAATGTAACTGCTGCACTGTGAGCTCTGGTTCCTGTATTTAAACACTTCAATAGGTTTTATTACTTATCTTCAGTTCTCAGGCAGCCAGCAAATCAGATTGTTATTGTCAGAAGGTCTAACTACCATTGCATAAAGAATTAGGAATAAGGAGGGAAGAACAGCATGCCTTGAAGAAAATTCTGCATTTAGTCAGCTCTTTCCTCATTACATCTGCCATAAGTCATGACATTTCTTCTAATTTCATGAGAATTATAGGTAGGTTTTATATAATTTTTCCAAATTTCTTTAGATTTAAATGTTGAGTTCACCTGGCAGCATTATTGTGGAATCTTGTGTTTTCCCACATTTTCTGCTGCATAAAGAATATCCCTCTGATTAGTTCTCACATTTCCTCAATGACAACTGAAAGTCTTTATGGAACAAAGATAATCCTGTGAAGGCCTTTTGCAGACCATATTTTCCTCTGCATTCTAACTATTACTGGCACAAAATAATAGTTTACCTAAAAAGAATAATACCCCTTCAGTTTTCTAGAGGAGAGATTATTGGAAAGTATAACTAAATTATTTTTGTAATAAATTGCCTTTTGTTTTTTTGTACTTGTGGCAGACTTCACAATTAGAATGACATTTTAACCTCTGAATAACTCCAGAGAAAGGAAGAAACTAATACTTGCTTTGATCAGGGAACTAATAAAGTTTACTTATTCAATGAAGTACCCTGTGACTATAATAGTAAATAAAAATGGTCACTTTTTTTAATACTGTAAAGCCTATCTGATGTTGCAAAGCAGATAAATTTCTTTTTATTTCTAGACAGCTTTCAGTTAACATTTACTTTCAGTATGACTTACTTATGAACATTACAGTCTTTTAGGACAAATGACAGGATTCTGTGCAGTTGTACATACAGCTGTGTCACCAAACAGCTCTGTCTAGAAATTTCTGATAATAATCTAAATTTACCATGAGTGTAAAAGAAATGAAATTGTCAATAAAATAAAATACATTCTCTGATCTAGTGAAATCCTCTTCCATTAGAAAATAGCAAGATATCTTTCACACACCCCTTTGCAGGAGATATTGCTGTAGCAATGGCTTGCCACCACTAGTACAAGCTCATGCAAACTGCCTTTGCCAAATTACCTGAAATAAGTGTTTTCTGTTAGCTGCTATAAAGCACACCACTGCCTTAATATAAGCTTTCATTTTCTAGCTGAAATCTGTATTTCAAGATTGCTGTCCAGTCTGAAAGCAAAAGACAAGTAATGGACAAGCTATTGTCCTATGAGATTCTTCAACTACTGTGACACAGAAATTAAAGGTCTGATTAAAATCTTCATAAAAATTGTATGATATCACTGACTAGTAAGTCTTCATTTTTATCAAGGTCTTGTTAATCATACATTTTTTAATTTCTGCCCCAAGTAATCTACTAAGTGCTTTGATTTAGAAATGTTCAGTAACAGTTTTTGTTCCATCTGATTTTAACAGTGAGGAAAGGAAATTGAACATAAGACAAAAACACACTCTTGAATAAAAGTATCAGCTGCGTTCAGTGACTACACCAATAATTGAGTTACCACACTATAGGCTTACTTGGTGAATATTTCCTGCCTAAAAATGTAAATCATACTTTTGTATCACTAACTGGACAGTTGAAGAGTTACTTATTGTCTCACAGAATACTTTACAGATAGCTTCTCTAGTAAAAGTTCAAACATCTATTCTCCTTTCATATCTTTTATGGATATAATCTCAATAAATCTCATTAAAACTTTAGATGTTAGATTAGAAAGCAGATCCTTCATTTTATTTATTGTAGTATTCCAATAGCACCTTTCTAGGAAAAAAAAATAATGGAGACTGAGGAGACTGCATTACAGACCTAGAGTCCTCCGATGCTAACGCACCATTCCTTCCCTTGTGTGATGCATGCTCACAGAAAGTGAGCAGGAAGCTCTTGGTACTGACTATAGTGAATGTCTCATTTTTCAAAAACCTGCATACAAATTTTTCTTACAGAAACAGCTCAAGCACAGCAAGCTGTAACACAAAGTGAAGAGATTTCATACAATCTGGAATGTATGAAGGAGCAGAATGGTAACCAGCTCTTAATCCCAAGAACAAACATCACTTGTTCACAGGTTTAAGCAAACAACAAGAACAGTGAAATATGAATACATTTATAGACATGCCTCTGATTCTCCATTGCTCTTCAATCAAGTTCATATGGGACATAGGATTTGTTCTGTTTTTTTTAAGTAGAAGCATCAGAGATCTTGGTAGAATGATACATGAACAGTCAACAAGGACTAAATGCAGTGAAACTTTAAGTTTTGCAAGCATATTTCCATAACCTATGTTTATGTCTAGGAACTAATAAAATCTCAATTTATATAACTGTGTTAAACTGGGAATTTATATAACTGATTAAACTGGGAATTTAGCTTTAAGAAAGAGTAATGGATCAAGTGCCTTTTTTTCTTAAATCAAGTTCCAATACATGACAGAAATAGATATCACCTTTTTTCTCAGAGTATGGGAATTCAGGAAAGATAAGAAGTTAGAGAGTATATTTCAGCAATAGCGAAGAGTAATAACTGGAATGTATTCTAAGACCTGAAATGAAGCACTGTGTATCTAGCCACCAAGACTGAGATTTTTCCAAGGATCTAACAAGAAAAGCTTATAGATGGTTTTGATATTAATACTAGATGTGTCCTGCATTCAGTGATTGTTTTAAAAATTGAATCAATCACTATAAATACAGAAACCTTTTGAATTTTATCTATTAGCATAATCAATATGTTGTTATTCAGAGAACTTGTAATGGTACTGCAAGTGACTGTAATAGAGTATCTTTAATGCCGCGCTACAAAACCCTGAAAATGAACACAGTACCTACAGATTGTGAACATCTGTAGGTAAGCATGACACTAAACCTGGGTTAAGCTGTGCCACAGAGACATATTAAAAAAAGAAAAAAAAATTGTTCCTCATATAAAAGCAGTTTGGTTTATGCCATCTGTGCTAACTGCTGTCTTGGTTATGCAGTCAGGATATCCAGCCTTTGACACCACCTGAGACTGAACACGGTGGCAGACTGAATTCTGCCCCAGTTTGTTCCTAAAATCACCCCTGAATCAATATAGGCTTCAGGGTTTCACAGGATGGAGTTTCATTCTGTTTTCCAATTCTCTGCATTAATAATTACATTCTTCTGAGATAAGTTGGAAATCTCATACAGATGGGTTCTTTCAATGTTTTTACTAACAGGCAGCAGTGCTGCTACTTTCACAAAGATCATGAAAGCCCTTTACAAGGTTTTCAAATATCCTTCTGAGCTGAGGAAAAATTTAAATTTTTTCCTCTCAAAGAAGACACCAATTTTAGTGGAAGAGCTACTAAAAACTATAAAGTGACCTCATCAGGAACTAAGAAAGGGATAAAGGGAGTCACTTCTCTATTTTTATCTAAATAAATGAAGGTCCAAATACTGAAACAGAAAATCCTATGTCCTAGAAACACTTTTCACACAACAGGAGATTTTCAAACAAAACAGTAGCAGAAAAAGCAAAGGATTCATTTAGAGCTCAATTTGTGCATAAGTATTACCTGCACCAGTAGTAGATACAAGTTTGGGTTTGCTGCGTGCTCCGTCACCTTTAGTTGTATAGGCTGTCACAGTGAAAGAGTATGTGGTTTCAGGCTGAAGGCCAGAAATTATCATTTCCTAAGACGAAAGAAAATAAAATAAGAACAATTAATTTAAAATAGATTGTTTGCCAGGGGAATGTAGAATCCTTTAGAAATCCATTTATATCACACTTTTGAGCTATTGGCAGTAATAGCAAGCATGTGAATGCACCAACAGACTGTACTGTGTGAAATACTTGATAATGCCAAACATTTCACTCACTTAAGCAATAAAGGACAGCACACATCCAAACAGTATACCTCAGGTAGTTTAAAGCAAAAGGCCAAAGGCTCAGTGGTGTGAACAGCGAAAAAAAGTCTTCCGAAATACCTTGCCTGAGGAATACTACTGACACTGTGAAACACATGCACATGCAGAAATGAGAAACTCAGTTTAACTTAATCATTAACAGGATATCACAGGTATAGTTTTAAAATGCCTAGTAAGAGAAATGGGTGCATTTACATGCACATTTTTAAGTAATATGGTTTAGCTGAACAAAAAAGCCTTGTTACTTCCATAATACTTTCACTGCAACCTGTGTCACTGGATAGGCTGCACTGCTCAACACCTTAAAGGACTTCAGAAACAACTAGCCCTTCAGCTCTAAAAAACTATGTAAACCACTAAAACTCTGGTCAGGGGAAAGATCTGGTGCCCTGAGAGGACAGCAGCTACAAAACAAGTATCTCCTTAGCTAGAGCAAAGTAACAGCAACATCAAACTGTATATATGAGAGCAAGGGTGTATCTTTCCATATGTGCGTGCGCACACATGTATATGCACACAGACGATGCTGAATGGTGTACGAGAAATGTACTAAATTTATGTCCTGCTACAGGGACTGCAAGAGAAGTAGTTTTGACACTCCTAATATAAATAAATCTCATATGTAGGTATAAAAGGACAGTATTTGAAGGTAACTGATGGGCCAGGAGTCTCCAGCTTCCAGTGGACTACTCCTTTGCATGTTCATAGGGCTGAATGAACTTGCACCATATTGCAACGATGCCAGAGGGATGGTGAATTTATACACCTAAATAAATAGCAAATGTGCAATCACACATCCCTCAGATGCAACAACCATGAAAAGTTAATACAAAAATCATGGGCCAGACTATTCATAGCATATGTATTTTTCAAGATAGTGGATATGAGCTTAGTAAGTACGTGATTAGAATTCAGCATTGTATTTACAGTTAGTTATTAGCAATATAGAAATAATTAGGTAATGATCAGAATGAGTGGGCAAAATAAAGTAAAAAAAAAAAACCAAGTAAAAAAAAAAAACAAAAGCCCCAAACAATAGAATGAAACAACACATAAAAATCTACTATCAAAAGATCAACTTCTTAGACTCCATCTCAGAATTTAATTGAACTGTAAGACCAAAATCAGTAAGAAAGACTTCATATTTTCATAAGAAAACTGCACCTGGCACTACAAAATTAAACTTTAAAAGGCAAAAAAACCATCACAAAACCACAAACAGAAAGACTTATGAAGACATTAGTTTCATCTAAAACAACCAGTACTTCATGGTGTAAGAGCTATGGCTGTATGTAATGTTTGAAAGTGTCGTTTGGATACAGCAAACATTATTACTTAGGCACAAACAGTGCATCTGGCTTTCCTGATAGCATGTATTTATTTTATACAAAAGAAAGCACAACTGACTTCTACTTTCAGTTACACAAAAAAAAATTTAATCTTAAAATGAATACAGAAAAATACAACTATTGGTATGTAACTCTGAACCACTTCTGTTTTATTTTTCTATCACCTTGTGAAGAAGAAATTGCGAGGCAAATTTACTGACAGCCATCAAAGAGAAGAAAACACAAATCAGTGTTGTACATTTTGGCATCATGCTAAACCCCAGAACAGGTAAGCAACAGTGACCCTACTCTCCCTGGGGTAAAAAAAATAAACAAACAACAAAACAAAACAACAAAGAAAAAAGGTGTAATGAGAGAAAACTCTTAATGTTAGGAACATGCATTTGTGCAAATGCCAAAAAAGCACCCTGCAAAACAACAAAAAAAATACACCCAAAGAAAGCACCCAAAAAACTCCATAACCAAAAACAAAACCATACAGTGCTACAAGCAAACAAGCAAGACAAAAAATATCTCAACCAAAACACACAATTATTTTCTGCCCAGTCAAAAAGTACTTACATGTTCATTAGCAGTATCATCATATTCCCACTAATTTACAGTAAAGGAAGTCGAAAGGAAAAACAAAAGAAATAAGGAGATTTGTAGCCTGGTTGAGATAAAGTTTTCTTCTTTATAATAAAATGAATATTAAAGATGTCTGAAAAAGTCATGTACAGTACGAATTATCCATGTAGAATCACATGAAATTTGGTCATGAACTCAGGCCAGGCATTTTTAATTCCATTTTACTTTCATTTCTGTTTTCCCTAAAATTCAGCTACTTCTCTTTCACTGACAAATAAAAGAAGTAACGAATCCTCTTGTACCATGTAGTACTATTTCACAATAGTTTTTTATTAAAAGTTACCAAGGAAGAATTAAGGGCTACCTGATTTATTTAAACAAGTTACCAGGCTATATACTTCCATTTCCTAAACTAATTCATTAAGTTTTGAAACCACACAGATATTTTACCATCTATGTCTTCATACCTGCACTACCCCCGTTCATGTATCACAGAAGTACTACAGGCAAGAGGGAGTGGTGGGAAGAGAAAGGAGTTAACTATCATTCCTGAAACAGGGGCAAGTGGGCTGGTCAAAGCCATACTTGACAAAAGAAGAAATACAACTTTTGCCTTTATGATATTTGGACTGCAATATCTCATCTAGTCTCCAGTTAATGACCTTCTAGTGTTTACAATCATTTTAATCCCCTACTAGAGAGAGGCTGAAAGCAACAATTTGCAAAAAGAAGAGAACCAAAGCACACCAGCATGTTCCTTCCCTTCCCACTTCCTGATCTACTTTCATCTTTGTCTCCACTGAATTTAAACTGTAAGAACACCACGTTTTCCAAAATAAGAAAGTAAGTGCTGGCAGCAAAGTCCTCCAGAAACAGACACAGTATTTAGCAATCAGGGTCATATGCAAAATGCAGATGTAAGAGACCTATTCTCCAAAGAGGTCTCTGCAAATCTGAAATCAGAACCAAAACTGAAGTAAAAAAAAGGCAACCCCCTATTTGTTTACCCATGTAAAATGCTTACAAAACAGATTTTACTCTTTGATTTAGGTTAATAATTTCTTTTTATTTCCAGTCAATCCAGTCATAAACCGTGAGCTAGCAGTGAGACGCGTAATGCATAATAGTTTCCCACAGGATGACCCCATCAGTGTCAGGAGCTTTGTAAATCTTAATTTTTACATAGTGCTGGAATAACTCAATCAGTAAAATCCTAGATTGAGAAGCTTTTTAAACTGGATGTTTTCATTATCTCATATTCTCATAATTTCTAAAATAGATGGGAAATTTTGCAATATAAATAACCACATACCTATTCAAACAAATAGGTATGTGGTTATTTATATTGCAAAACAAATAAGTTCCTCATTTTATTGAAGCTCCTGATATGAATAATGGAAAGTATAACACCTCAGTGGTTTCTAAAGTTACATTAAGAACAATAATTTACTGTGAACTGTGTAGTAAGCTGCGTACAGGAGAGAAAGAGAGATTCTCCATGCAATCAGAGAAACACTGTAATAACAGACTAACACAGTGTTAGGAGAGCCTAATGATCCTAGGCTCTCCACTGAAACACTGAAATAGGAGATGGGTGGATCAGGCCATGCACAGTTTACTACACTAACTCTGGATCAGATCACCCTGATGCTTTAGAACTTCAGAGGGCATGTTAAGTCTCTTAAGGTTTAACGGAATCAGAACAATGACACAGCCTAGCATTTAGCTGCAGATCAACAGAGAAGAAAGTGTCTTGTTTTGGCCCAAGAACCTTTAAATGCAAGTGTTCTTAAAAAAAAAGTTTTGGAAATAGACACAGAAAATGCTGGCTGGTAGACTGTTCAACAGAAAGAAAAAAGACCCTCAACAACGAAAGGCAACTCTTAGGTACACGAAATGTTTTTGCTGTGACCCAGGGAAGAAGGGAGTGTCCCAGTTACCTGTGCATCCGCCAGCATGATGTCCTTCAGCATGGGCTGGCCCTTTGGCTCTCCGTTCTCCATCCTCACGTAGTGCACCTGGTAGCCTCGTATCTGGCCGTGCTGCTTATTGGGTACAGGCGAGCGCCACGACACTTTAACAGCAGTGGAGTTGACAGCCTCCACCTCGACTTTGCGAGGAGGACCACTAGGAACTGGAACAACATCATTGGACAGAAGAGAATTACAGCCACCTGTCCCACCCATGCCTGTCGCTTTTTTAAAGAAAGGGCAGACTCACTATGTTGTCTTTGAAGAATACAAATCATTCAGCAAATGAAGATGCTCAACAAATCTGCTCTACCTTTCAGTGAAAAGATCAAAAAACATGACTGATGCAAAAAATGGAAGAAAAAGGAGTATTAGAGAAATAGAAAAACATGTAAAAATGTACAAAAGCCAAGGAAGATGCTTTGAGATTCAAAGCATTATAGTACAAAGAGAGATTTTAATCATTGAAATAATAATACTATAATAATAACAAAACCACAAAAGATTAAAAAAAAAGTTGCCCTTTTTTTTGTTTTTCAAGTTCTATGTTTTAGTTTGGTTTGTTTTTTCCTCAGGATAAAAAGGAGGCTGATTACAAGGCTGTCTTCTGTAACTTTCAAGAATGGAAGAAAAGAAAATGTGTGGAGCATCAGTTTTCCAAGATCAAAAAACAAAACCCAAAAAAACAACAAAAAAAAAACCACAACCCAAAAAAACCTCAAATCAAAAGGCACAATATGGAAGAAGAAAGCAGCTAAAAAAAACCAAAAACAAACAACCAAAAAACCAAGACCCGAAAAAAAGTTTATATACATAACTGTTTAAAAATGGCAATGATTGTAAAATCAAGGAAAAGGCAGGAAGTTTTTTCCCTAGGAGTTATTTTTCATTAAAGGAGGAGTGCAAGAAGGATACGTATGGGCTCAAAGGAGCAGCAGATTCATGTCACTTGCAAAAAAATTTTCTGATTAAAAAATACAAAAATACCAAATAGAACAATGGTGTAGAAAGAACAGTCTTTGAATAAAAAGCTCAAAGGGTGAAAATATCTGGTTATATTCGGGGAAAAAAAAAAGAGCAGAAAAAATTACTGTTAGCCTATACGAAAGACAGCAGATGACAGAGTCATAGAGGTGCAAACTGATGTAGTGGAGGCAACATACCATCTTCATCTGTCCGAATCAATACTGCTAAGCTCTCTGGGCCAGGTCCAACATCAGTGTGAGCAGTCACAGAGATCCGGTACTCAGTCCACTTTTCCAGCTGTTCCAAAAGGTACTGGGTACTGTCCGAGGAAATTCCCAAAATTTCATGGGGCTTGACATCTTCTCCATCAATTCCAATGTACTTGATGGAGTATGCAGTGATAATGCCGTTCTGTTTTTCCACCGGTGGAGGTTTCCAACTTACCAAAATGCTAGTGGAGCTGGGGCTTGTGCAACTAATGTCTTGAGGAGGAGCTGATGGCTCTAATTTCAGTAGTGGGTTAAAGGAGGATTTGAGTGGAAGGATAGAAGTGATTGAAAAAAAATGAACAAAAAGAAAAAATAAAAATAAATAAAAGAGAACCAAATGAAAATAATAATTAAACAAAAAAAGTAGAAACTCAAAAAAGCAGAACGTCAGATAATCGTATGCGCCTTGGCTTATTAACATGAGGAAACTGAAAATGAACAGGTGAACTAAATAGTGAAAAAGGATGTAGGGGAAATATATGAAAATGAAGCCTCAAAATAATATTACCTACCTGTAATTAAAATTCTTCTTGAAATAAAACAAAAACGTGATACCTCTATGACTACTGATCTATCTTTACAATCCTCGCAATTAGTGCAAGCTATAACAATGTAAATAACATGTGACATGTATTTACTTACAAATTTTGACATCCCCTTCAAGTGGCGTTACTTTCCTTAAGACAGAAAATCTTTAACAGAGCTCCTAAAAACTTGCAATAATTGCTAGAAATTGCTCCATAGGCTGCCATTTTTGCAGCCTTTCCACTCTCATAAACAAATTACTACTTTTTAAATTTTTTTAATGAGTCTGCCTGACACAAGTTCAACCATAAATTACATTCAAATTGAAAGCATTTACTGAAATATTTATTGTAGCTAACATACTATGAGCATGCAGTCCATAGAAGATGACGAAAGTCTTAGTCAAAGATTTACCTACCAGGAAAAAGTGACAGGCTTGTTGATTCTGACTGTAACTTGTACTTACCCTATATCAGCTGTCAGTTTTATTTTTTTAACTCCTCTTGGAGACACCTCTGCTAGCAAAGAATTATCCTACCAGTAATGTATATTATTTCTACAGAAAAGAAAAAAATCTACCCCAAACAACACGTAAAGAAAGCAGGCATTCATTTTACAAAGTGAGTTTATAAGCTTGACACCTGTTTCTGACTTTGTTTCAACTCCTGTCAGCAACACCAGTCTTCCAGAGCAGAAATTTCACCTTTACTCATTTGTTCTCAAAGGAGTACGTTAGCATATTTACCTTCCCCAAGCTTCAGAGCATCTAAGCATGCATGTCATTCTACTGCTTTCAGTGAGGCAAATCTAGTACTGAAAGTTAGGTATGCATTTATCTGCTTAAATGCACTTAGACTTACCAAAATCTATGCTTACTAACAGATCATTCAGAGCACCAAAAAAGGAGCCATAATTCAAACTCACTAGCAGAAGGAGGGGATGTGAACTCCTTTCCTATTTCTGCCTCCTGTCTTGTAAGAAAAATATACATGTTGTGTGCAAGATCTTTTTTCCCTTTTACATCCCCCTCTCCACCTTTTCTTTCAGTTTCTTAAGGGAAAAAAGAAACAAACAGATACTTATACGTACTTACAATAGTCACATCAAACAAAATTAAAACAACAGAGAAGGCCTAGGACCCTGCTGTGACCTACTGCATTTACAATGTATCCTTCGGTTCCCTACAGTTCTTTCTACAGGGATCAATGGCTTTTTACACAGTATGGTACCCTGCTCCTCCAAAGGGAAGATAGGAGGGAATTTACTAGAATTTCAATTAAGTAGAGGAGGTGGAGGGAAGAGCAGATGAGAATTAACACATTTTGGGTTATTTTTATAGACTAATTCAGTAATCAGCTACTCAAAAGAAATGGATCCCCTTCTACCATTAACTTGTGCAGGAAGTGAAACACATGTAAAATGTCCCTTAAGGCTCTTACAAAAAAGAAATAAATCCCTGCAGCATCTCCCTCTGATACAAAGATGAAAGGCAGTGGCACACTCTGGTGAATATTGCTACTAAAATCACAGAAGTTTATTAATTTTTAATCCATTATACTCTGAAAATGCAAAATATTGCACTTATGTAACTGAGGCTAATTTGAAGGCTTACTTTAACCAGTTTTATTAACGCATATATATTTTTCTTAACTGTACATTTTTAAAAACCAAATGTAACCTTTGCAGCAAATAACTTGGATCTGACCACTGAAATCAACTGGATTTTGCTACTATCTGAAGACATGAGGCTGAGCTAAACATAACATATTCTTATATGCAAGGGGAGAAAACAGCAATGTGCTTATATAAGGAACACAGAGCCTTGGCTCCTAGATGTTTGTTTTGTATGCAGTCTAAGCAATCTTCACTCAGTATAAGATAATGACCACTCTAAATGTTGAAATGGATCCCAGAATAAATACATACCTATTTCTTAATCAAATTATTCATTCTGAATTACAAAATTGAAAAATTGCCTTGCCACTATATCTAAAACTAACTTTGTGTTACATGTGCTTTTTTGTGCTTATTCCAAGTGCCTTAAAAATGCTTCAGAAACACATTTAGCTTTGCTTAAAGGTGAGCCGCACTGTGTCTCCAGTCACACTAATCGATATTAATACATAACACTAACAAGGAATGATAGTGCAATCACCTGTCAGGACTGCAAACTAAAAAGACTAATGTCAACTGAGAAACTGATTTTTCTGTTTTGAATTATCTTACTTTAAGAACAGGCAATTTAATTTAAAATAAATACAAATAGCATTGTACTAAGTTTTTCAATGACACACTGTAATGCAAACTGTCAGAAAACTAACTTCTCAGGCAAGAATAATCCTTCTGGACGTCATAGCTGATTGTTTTAGTTAAGTCTTAATTTAAATGTTTTAAGGCGAATATACAAGTTCCTGACAAATTTTTACATCCCAAGGTGGAAATGACTGAACATCATAAAAAGCCTAGATTAAGAAAATTTAACAAAATCAGAACAAGATACTACAGAAGATTTGGTAAGAAATATCTGTTACAGTCTGAAGTATTCAACCTGATCCACTTCTTTGCACTTTTTTGATACAAATGTTTGCACTTTAGGGAGATGCTGCGGAGACAGCAGAGTCTGTCATCACAGACAGATGTGCAGAGTAGGAAGGTGGAACTCTATATAATATAACCACATTCTATTAATGTACACCTACTGCATGATACAACATTTCACCTTATTATAAAATAAAATTTCCTTATGCCAACATTATATTGCCTCCTTAGGCACAAGTTTATTTGGGTTGCTTTTAGAAACTATGTAAAAGCCACTCATATATAAAGTTGATACACCTCAGAACTTCATATTTTAAGCATTCCTTTGCTGTATCAAGCAACATGAATATCATATTTTGCTTTTTTCTCTGTTTCTGTCTACCTGGACTACTGAGATTAATAGAAACAAAGAAAGTAAATATTTAAAGGAAAGACACCTACTTGACTGCATGGTTCTGGCTGAGATTTCTGCTGTTGAGGCACCCAGGCCTTGAGGAGACCGTGCAGCTAGGCGGAACAAGTACAGGCTGTTTGGCCTTAAGCCTTGCAGGCGATACGATGTAGTAGGTTCAGTGGAAACCCGTTGCTAAATGTAGATTATAAGGGAATGTCTTGATTAGTATTCAGAGACTCCGATTTCCCTATGCTGCCTGTATGCTTTTGTACTGGGATAAAACCACAGAGAAAAAATAAAATTCAAGAAAATAAAGCAGAACAAAACCAAACTAAACAAAACCAAAACTGAACATTTTCTGCTGTTTACACACTTTAAGTCTGTCACCAGGCTAACTGCTCAGCTTAACAAACCTAAATATCAATTTTTACTGAAATAAGTTACTAAAATATGAAATTTAAACCATTGCCATATTTTATGTCCAACTTATTAAGGATGACTTAAAAGATGTACAGTCTTGCCACTTACTTCCTCCCCATGCTCTCCATCTTTGTAAACCAGTTCATAGCTGGAAATGGTATCAGACCGTGGAGGTGTCCAGGAAAGCAGTATGCTCGTTTCAGACTCAGGTTCTGCTTTGAAGTTCAATGGTTGACCAGGTACTAAAGAAAAGTTGAGCAGTGTTGCCAATTATTTACTTGGATACTTCAATATTTTCAAATGTTTTAAAACGTTATCCGAATATGGCATGCAATATCAATTTTATTTACCTTACTGAACTTAAACAAATGTATTCACAGAACTATGAAACAAAATTATCTAAGCACAGAAAAAGTAAAATGATACATTTAATTCACCTGTTAAAAATTATCAAGGATTTCAAACAAATGAACTGAAATATAATTGAAGAGATGTCTGGTGATGAATACCACCAATCTAATAACCTATATATGAAATGGCAAATATATACATCTATATATATGTGCTGTATGAGAAAAAGCTAATACAACACATAATTAGCTGCAATAGTCTAGAATAAAATGTTAAAACTCTTACATGCATTTCCAGACATTACATTTTTTTTCTCAGCTCATAAGTGAAAGACAGTAAACACATCCTGATCTTTAAGATGATATCCACATAAAAAACCCAGCTTGTTTAACCTGAAGTAGTTATAACCTAGTGAAGAGACATTCAGCTAATTTCTCATTAAGCGAAGTATTTCCACCCTTAATGACTGATATATTTAAGAATAGAGTGACAACACTTTCTAATTGCAAGAAGCATAATGCACTTTTGACTGCACTAGTCAATAACATTTTCTGTGGCTGTATCTTGTGCAATGGTCACAGGAATTATCCACACCAAATGTTATCCTAATTTGCTTCTTCAAATGTGAAGCAAATTATAAAGTTGACTATGAAAAGATAGGAAAACATAACTATATCATTGGATTGTGTACAATAGTTTTGGCACCCAAGTTCTAAAACATTACTTCCAATTAATAGTGCCATTGATAAGGCATGAAACAGTTTTCCACAGCATTTCTAGCTGTTCAAGAATAAAATGTGAGATGCTCTCATTTTTTCAGGTGAAAAATAAATAGATGTACTTCTTATAACACACTGAGAACAGGTGTAAGAAGTAGGATGTGACAATAATGATGGTTACACAAACATTTATCAGAATTCTAAGACAGCATTACAAGTATGTTCATTTAGTACAGTAAAAGAACCTAAAAACTTCAGAGAGTTAACTGTTAAAATAATTTGCTATTTTCATTTTTATCTTCCCCAGACTTCTACAGAATACCAATTTGAGGAGAACACTGCCCTTGGGTATTCTGGTGCAGATTTGATATCTAGCTTTCAACAAATAGAACCTTTATACATGAGGTGAATATTCTTCCAGCTCCTGAATGGACTTTATTAATGAATGAGAGAGAGAAAGGAGACCAACTCTTTTACAGGAATAAAAAGGGACAGGACTAATTAGATGCTTTTCTAAAAGGTGTCTGGTCTCAAAAGAGAACACTGCCTGGGTCCTGCAAAGTGCAAAGAGGAAATGATCCCAAAGCATGGGGAGCCATTAGAGGAAACATCAACTAAGTGTTTGTGACAGATTTTAATTTTACAAGGACAGGCTGCAGGGCTGGCAATGGGCCAGCTGGGAGAATGGATGGCTCTCAACAGCACTCCCAGCAGTGACAGAAGGAGTGGAAGAGATGCAGCCAGGCTCTTCACAGAGTGTGGCAGGTGAGAGGCAGTGGCACAAGCTGAAAACATGTGAGGCTCAGGAAAATGCAGAAATGCAGCCAGGGCCTAAGGAGGTTAGACCATACCAGCCCTGGGACGTTTTACACATCAAATGGGTGAAGCCCAAAGAAGCTCAGTCTGACCCCAGAGCTGAGCCTGCTCTGGGCAGTGGCTGTGGCTGGACACCTCCTCAGATAATCATCCTGCCAGCCTGGCTGTCCTGTAATTCTGTGATCTTTGCTTAATGTATGGATACATGCATTGTAGAACACAGCCAGGCAGTAATAGTAAATGATCAGTCAAGTGACTCATATGAAAGCTGGTACCATCTGTTGTGATAAATATGGCAGCAGATGGAGAACTAAGGGTATTTCCTGACTCTCTACATGTTTTAAGACCCTCATTCTCCAAGTATTCCTTTTAGAAAAACTCAAACCCTTTGTCATCTTGGGTCTGCAATTCTCAATCATTTTATAATACAAGCTGACTGGACTTTTCCAAATGCTGTTTGTCAAAATAATATCTTGCTTTCAAATTTAATCTCCCCTTGGATTTTTTAACCACACTTAAGACAACTCTGATGCTGTAAACACTGACAGAAGAAAAAGGTGACAGGGAAGTCTGCATTGCTCCAAACAGATAAGAGAAGATGACAAAGAAAGAAAACAAAACCAAAATAACAGAAACTAAACACACCTTATTGCCAATAAGCTCTGGTATGAACCCAGTACCAAAGTAAAACTCAATTAGTTCAATAAGAAACCAGCTTTGCAAAGGATGATAGATTGATCAAGAGAATTTGCAATCAGTAGGGAACCTAAAGGGACCAAGAGTTTATGCTTCTGATTTCTCTGAAAGAAATATGAAATTCTACAGAGGAACTCTTACAACTGAAGACCTACCGTGCTCAAGAGTTTTTGCTTTTTAAACAATATACATATTTTTTGAAAAACAAGTCCTAATAGAATATAATTAAAAATAAAATGGCTAACATACAAAATAAAAAGTGCACTGTGTAAGATACAAAATAATATGTGCACTGTGTTCTCCCTGTCTCTACTACAACTGAAATAATCTCTTCTAATGAGTCTGAAGATACCTGAGGTTTGCAGTATCAAACAAAGAACCACAGCACTCAAAATAATTAACTACTATACATTTCAGATTTTAAAAAAGCATAGTTTATTATCTGAAAATAGTCAGAAATCCATAAATCACTTTTTTCAAATATTATCTCTAACTGACATAGTGGGAGCCCTGAGAATAAAATAAACATGTCAGAGAGTCTAAAAGACAGAGTCTACCTGGTCCTGTCGGAATGACTAAAGAACACAGTGAAGAGATAAATTATCAGTGTGTGAGAAGCTAAGATTCTCATTACTGAACTCATCTTGTTAGTGTTTAAATGAAGTAAAATAGAGACTACAACACTTAACAAAAGTTACCTGTGCATTGATAGTAGGGGAGTTATTCAAAAGCTGAAATAGTCTTTTTTACCTGACCAGAAATGTCCCTTGAGGGAACAAATGTCCCTTGGAGGAAGTTTTAAAATATAAGTCAGTTAAAAAGCTATCCTATACCCCACCTCAGCATCAATATATGTAGGTGTCTCAAAGGGGGATGCCACAAGGATGAGGCCAGATTCTTTCCAGTGGTGCCCAGAGAGAGGATGATGAAGTGGCCATATATTAAACCACAAGAAATTTCTCCTCAACCTGAGGAAGAGCTTCTTTATATAGAGGGTGGCAGAGCACTGGAACAGGCTGCCCAGGCAGGTTGTGGTGTTTCCCTCTCTGGAGACACTCAAAACCCACCTGGCCATGTTCCTCTGTCACCCGCTCCAGGTGACCCTACCTTGGCAGAGGAGTTGGACTGGATGATCTCCAGAGATTCCTTTCAACCCTAAATTTCTCCCACCTGCTTTCTTGCTTTCTGAGTTTCTAGGTACATGCTCTCAACTCTTTTCATGTGGAAGTCCATTTCATGAAATGCTGCAAAAGACAGCAGGCTAGGACTATGGGGTTTCAGAGACATCAGGTCTCCCCATCCATGTGCTCATGAAAAAAAAAATTAAATGTCTGGTAAAGTAGCTACCTTACTACAACACTACTTCAGAACAGTACTTCCTTGCTACCAACTCCTTCTCTGAACTTCTAATCTTTTACCACAAGAACTCGAGAAACATTAATTTTGTTGAATCTAAGGCTCCATTTATGTGCCCTGCAAGTCAGATATTTGAGCTTCTCATTACTGTCCTTCTTCCTATGTTCAGAGCATTACCCTTTAATAATTATAATAAACCTCAGTTTTCAAATAATGGAGAATCCTTCATTTAAAACTAATACGTTTTATGTTTTAAATTTTTTCCACTGAAACATATGCTAACAGGTACACATTCACTTCCTTGAATATTTATTAATTTTTTCCCCTAGCTCTTTTTCCAGTAATTCACTATCCAATAGACCTTGTGTACTCTCTCCTGTCTTTCTATCTAAGCTCAGAAGAAAAATAAGAGTAACTTAATTCCTTTACTCGCTCTGCTCTCTTTGCAGGTTAAAAATTAAATGAATACGCAGACTGAGACAGTTCAAAACTCTAAATTTTCTTGGTACACACAGAATAAATGATGTTTCTTACAACCAGTTTAAGCCCAGAAAGGAGTTATGAAAAGTGAGTCCTGAGCAGCTGAACTGGATGCAAACAAATTTTGTTTTCTGACAAAGTAAAAAAAACAAAAACAGGAACAAGACCAAGAACAAGAACACGAACAAGAACAGAAACAATAACAAAACCAAAAGAAGTATCACCCTAAAACTTTTATCAATATTCCTTTATTCTAAAATTTGGTGACTCAATTAACCTATGTAACAGACCAATCGTGATTCCATCCTGAACAGATTTTAGTCCTTTTGCCCAAAATGTGGACTAAAAGTTTCCTTAAATTTTGGAATTGGTTTCCTTTTACTCAAAAGGCTCAGCTCCACAGCTCTTTTCTGATTACAGAATCTGTTAAAATTGGGTCTTTTTACCATAAAGTAAGCACTGCTGAAAACAACTGGCAATATGACATGGCTTTGCCTTCAAATGCTTAAGAAAAATACTGAACACCACAACTGAAATTTTTTTGGGTTTTTTTTCAGTGTCTGGTTGTCTGAAAAATATATCCTTCACTTCCCTTCAAACTACATGCTCCCAGTCAGTATTTTAATTAAAAATCTAAATTTAACTACCAGCAGAGTTTAGCTGATCTGCAAAGAAAGAAGCCATTCATACACCCATTTCAAAAGAGTAATTCTGCTATACTAAGAAAATAAAAATTCCTCTGAACACTATTTTTAAGAAAAAATTAGTCATTTTTATAATCTCTCTCCAAAGATCAGAATACACTTAAAGGCAGGAAAACTCTGACCCATCTAATAGAGCCTGTAAGTCACACTTGTCAGCAAGATTTTCTATTATATATGCTCTAATATCCCCAAAGTGAGGGTTAAGCTAAATATATATATAATGGCAGACTTATTTGTTTAAAATAAAATCAACCAAATGTAATCAGCATCCCATTCCTACCTTAACTCTTTTAAAATGTTTCTATTAAATCCATTTTCCCTGACCTTAAATGGCACTTTATATTAGCTTTAATATTTGGAATGTGTTTAATCTTGAGAGATTCTAACTAAAACAATCATATTCAGATGTACATAAAAGCAAATTGGAAGAGAAGGGCAAGGAGGGCATTTTTTTCTATGATGTTCGCTGAAGAGAAAATACTGGATAGAGAGATGGGCAAATCCTAGTTTTTAACCATACCCTGAACTGGAAAAGTCCACTAGAGTTTTGTATTTTCTATCTCTTTTACGACTTAAAAGATCTGTATTTCAAGTAAAAGTATCAGTGCTTAAATATGCTTCCTGTATGCCCCATTCTTTGTTTTCTTTCAATTTCTTTAATGAAGTCACAATTAAACATTGAAATAATGTACTGAGAGACACTCCAGCACTGTTAATGTTGTTGTAATTTCTTCAGATTGCAACAGTAATCAGAAACAGATGGACATGCTTACTTCTCTGAAGTGACCTCAGAAAGTAATGTAACTTGGGCCAGTCCAGCTGAGCCTCAGTGCTCATTATTTTGATTCCTTCATCCTTCACTGAGGAAGCCAATGTCAGACACTTGCTAATCTAAGAGGTTTGCAGCTGAGAGTGAAAACACAGATAAGGAGCTCACTAAACCTTCTTCTGGAAAAGCCTCATGAATGTGAATTCAATCAGAAGTCAGATGTCAATATAAAAACTAGCTCTCTGAAATTGTTGCAAATGCCAAAAGTAAACTGCGGTGTATATATTGACAATTGCATGTGCAAATTTCGTAACTTTGTAACTTAGCTGAGATACTGCAAAGGGTAACATACAGATCTTTGTGCAACACAACGCCTAGAATGATTCCAGGACAATACATCAATTTCTGTCTTTATTAAATGCATGTTGGTAAAATGCAGAAGTAGAAAGTGGATGAAACATAACTGTCTACAGTTATACTTTAGAGATCTGCTTTTAAGAATTGGAGGGATGCTAAATTCTGCAACAGGAAACTTTCCCGTACTAAAAAATTCAAGTACTATTATATATTTCTAGGAAATCACTGACCCACAGTAGTACTTCATACAGCCTTCTCTAAACTGCTAGACAAAAGGACCTTTTATTTCTTATTGCTACAATAAAACACTTTGTGCAGTGTAACTCTACAAATGCTTCTCACTTTAGATTTCATAAAAACTTTTCTGCCACGTTTTTTACTGTGCTTGCTTGTCCTTTACTAGTAAAACAAATTTCATGGACCTAAAAGTTCTTGAACAGAAACAAAACAACCTAACTGCAAACATAAACCAAGAAAATAGTGACCCTGTGGTATGCATTTTGCTGGGGCAGCTTTGATTTGACTTATAAATCCAAAGTGTACAAACCTACTTGCTTGAACGTACTCAAAGATTTGTTGTATTTATTGCTCTCATGTTTTCTGTGTTCTCAGAATCTTTACCAACTATTTGAATACATATGCAGTACACATACATTTTAAATTTCCAAAAGCAACATTCCCTAGAGTGATTCGGCATAGGAGAACCGCATGTCGCCTAAAGAAAACCCACCAAAACCCACAACTAACATCTCAAAAAAAGCTATGAATAATTACTGAGAAGTAGGTTTAGTGCACAGAGCACTGCCAAACAAAAGCCGGAAGATTTGGCCACCCCCAGAATGAAGGTCTCCCTGAGATTTCAGTTGCACTGCAGATAAAGTTCTTGACATCGATGAGAAAAAGAAAGCATGGTGGGGTAATTTCCACTCTGCAAAGATAACTTGCATTGTGGAATTGAGAAACGTTATCTGCAAAAACTGCCTGAGTAAATTTGCTATACCTGGGGGGTAGTTTTTTTGCAACATTTTAAACTGAAAGTCTCTCTCACAAATTTTGCTCACTGCTAGCTTACCTCCTGTTTGAGTGATGACTTGAATGTCACTAGAAAGTGGTCCATCCCCAACAGAAGTAAAAGCAAGAACCTTCACAGAGTATGTTTTCTGGGGTACCAGATTCCCAATAGTGGTAATATGGCTGTCAGCCACATTGTGCTTCATCCAACTGTTGACATGCTGAGTGGGGTCCATGGTGTAATAAACTCTGTAACCTTGAATTTGCCCATTAGGTTCCTCGGGCTCTTCCCACTGTACCAGAATGGTGGTGGAGCTCAGCATACGGGCCTGTACATTGCGTGGAGCACTTGAAGGTGCTTGCTCTGAAGTCCTTGTTGACACAGGCTCGCTGGGGGGCCCGCGCCCAATGTTATTTACAGCAACTACCCGAAATTCGTACTCGGAATATGGGCTTAGGCCAGCCACGCTGTAACGTGTTGTGGCCACCCCATCAATTTCTTTATATGGCTCCTCTGAGTTTTTGGGTTTGTGTTGGATTATGTAGTACGAAACTGGCTCAGGGTTTCCAGAATCCCAAGTCAACGTTATGCTAGTTGCTGTGCTTTCTGTCACCACAGGTGTTCCAGGAGGTTTGGGTAAGGCTAAATACACATAACAAAAAATACAGTTAGCACTATGTAACAGTAGACATTCTTTATTAGAATAAAAAAAGCTTACAAACAGTAACTAAGAACAAAACAAAAATAAACGGGAAGACAAAATGGAAAGAAGGAGCAATCTGTTCAGAGCAAGCTTTTGTTAATTATGATTTCCTCCAAAATCTATTGGAAAATCTTCACGTTCTGTCCAATGCAGTTAATCTGTCATGAATTAATGATACTGACTTTTGTAATAAATCCATAACCATATCCAGAAGAGGAATCTTATAGAAAGGCAATTCACAATTACAACTGAATTTTCAGATATTTTTTGAACCTCTTTTTTTCAATTACTCAGTGAATATGATACTTGGACACCCAGCAATTCTAAAAATCAAATGACTGGGTCTCAAAGGTTCCTGCTGTTGATAAAGAAACACAACATTTCAAGATAATTTCTTTAACTGAAATGAAGGCTGGGAGCTAGACACAGAAGAGTAATGGAAAATTATGACTAACTTATTTTAATAAATATTAATTATTCAATTAGTGATTATTACTGCTGTCTGAACCTGTATTTTGTCTTATGCTAGTGAGTGGTTAGAAGATTTACCCTCTTGATTTAAGAGGGCAAATGGCATTTAGACCTTTCAGTGTAATATGTTTGCTCAGAACGAATGAAACAAAAGACAGAACTGTGTCCAAATAAATGTGCTTGAGATATACCTTTGACAGTTATCTGCGCTATTGCTTCTATAACACCAAGGGTAGACATAGCAACGCAAGTGTAGTTTGCAGACTGTCTGACATCATTAAGCTCAAGGACGTTTCTCCCTATTGGCATATCATCCTCAGGTGTCAAATCTTCTGCTCCTAGCATCCATTTCACATATGGCATTGGTGATCCCACCGCAACACAGGTGATATTTACACTCCCGCCAGGCATGATCTCATGATTTGTTGGGGGTATAGAGAACCTTGGTGGGACCCTTCGAACTGGAACAAAACACAAAAAAAAGGTAATAACATATACAAAAAAGGAAACTGAGTCTTGCATAAGGACAGCATGCAGTGTACAGACACAATTTATTATTTTAGCGTTTATTCCAGTCTGCCAGAAAATATATATAAAAGAAATAAGACATTAAACAAGAATTTTGTCTGCACACAGTATGATTTATTCTGTATTTATTTGAGGATATTATTAGGCACATTCATACAAAGGCTGATTCAGACCTGCTAGGGCCCCACATGTAACTAACTACATACTAACAATACACAAACACCATGCAAAAGATATACACGCACACGTGCACGCACACACACAAGCGCACATATATATATGCATTTTTTTATGCCGATACATATATATATGCACAGAAGAAAACTGGAAGGTCAACAGCATGCTTGAGTTGATCACCAACTTCAATGCTGCATGCTTCCAGTTGATGTGAATAAATGTGCTACGCCACATCGTCACATCACAGTCCTGGAACACACTGCCTAGAATAAATTGAAAGTGCAATTTCATTTGCTTTCAGACTCAAAGTAGATGCAGCCTCAAGACCTCACACTAACACTGAAACAAACATAGAAAAAATATAGAATTGCGCACAGATTCAAATATATATATATATATATACAGACATATGTATACATATATACAAATGTATATAAATATACATATACATATATATATTGAGAGAGAGAGACAGATAGAAAAAGAGACAGAGTCACAGAAAGAAACTAGGCAAAGCCAGTACAAAGTACTGGATTTGGTCATGCAGGCAAGCAAATGACAGAAACTGTAGAGAATCATGCTTAGGGAAATGTCTGAGTAAAAACTGCAGAGAAAAAACAACACAAAAAACCCATTGGGTGAGGAAAAGAAACTTGAAAGCAATGGAAATAGGACAGGCTGACAGATACAGGAGTTTAAGAGGAGCATAGCATTTGAGGGAGAAGGAACTTAGATTAAATTTAGGTGGTTAAAAAGCAACTGCTAGGAAGAGCGACTGGGGAAATAGCAGAATATTTAACATTCAGGATTCCACTATGCTCACAGTTTAGGGAAAGCAAAATAAGAATTAATAATATTAAGACATTTCTGTGTTGATAGAAAGGGGTGGCAACCTTAAACACATAGCAGGACATTTCACTAACAGAGTAGTTAATATTTAAACAAACACAACACCGAGAAAATTACCAGGCAATAACAGATCAGTGTTCCTGCTTCAAATATTCTCAGTGGTGTGCACATATGTGTAGGAGGTGGAAGTGACAGAGGTAGCTGAGAGAGGTAGGCTTGTATTTAGGCCTTTCATTGGATGGTGTACTCGAAACTGTATTTATTTGGCCTTAATAGAGGCTAATCATTAAACACAGTTTTAATTCAGCAAAAAAGTTAGAAGTAAAATAAGACTATAAGTGAGTTTGAAAACAAAAAAAAAAAACCCAAAAAATCAACAGGAAAACTATATTAATCTGAAACCTTTCCTCCAGGCTTGATTAAATTTCCGTGATCCTCTATGGATTCAGAAGGGGCTTACTGCAATGGCCTCATGAGTGAATGACAGGCAGAAGGGGAACAAGCAGAGAGCAAAACATCCGTAAACGGCCAGTTCACAGAGGCCACACAAAGCAAACAGCAAGCAATGAGCAACTTCTTGTATTGCACAAAATCCTCATAGACAAAGGAGAGTTTAGTCTTCATGCGTGGGCTATTTGGAAAAGCAACTCCTGAAACCATTCCTTGAAAAGCAGGCATCAGTATGAACAAGAAATTAAAAGGGAAGAAAAGCAGGAACACTGACCAAGTTTAGTAGACGTTAGTATTAAAAGCTAAAGAGATTGCCATGCATCCAGGTTCATTCTCTCGTGTCATGCACAACAGTTAGATACCAGCACTCATCAAAAGCCATGACCAGAGCATTCTCCGCTTAAACATAACATTAACTTAAAAAATGCCACAATGCAGCTACATTCATTTCATTTGTATTCTTTGTTATTGGTTTAATTAATAGTTTTGTAAGGTGGGTAAAAAGTAAAAAACACACCAACCTTCTCGCAGCTCTGAGGGATGTAGGGGGTTTGATGCAGAACACAATGAAATGAGGAAAGGAGAAAAACAAGGGAAACACAGAGAGAGTAAAAAGGCCATATCAAGGCTTTCAACTGCTACTTGAACATCTCTACTTGCTCTAATTAAACCTTCCTACCTCATCTTGAAAAGTTAGCATTTTCCACAGCTACAACGGAAACAATAGCTAGCATAATTTTGAAATTTTCCTTTGGATATAAAGGTATACATGCCTCATGCAGTACAGGAGAGTCAGTATGTTGGAGGAGAAGAGAAAGAAAATAAAAGATCAAATAAATTTCTACGGATGTTATAACTATGAAAGGTTTTCCTTTCTTTTTCTTTTTTAATTAGCCAAAAGAGTAACACCATATGAAAACGCATCAGGTTGATAGAAAAATCAGCTCTAAAAAAAATTTCAAAATCAGGCTAGGCTTTTTCTGTAAGGTCATCCATCCTACTGTAAGGTTTAAGCTGTTTATATTTTCATTCCTATTTCCCCCGCCCATCCCCTTATATAATAGACACACACACACACACACATATATATATATATATACACACATATGTATGTATGTATGTAATAGGCTTTGTTTTACAGAACTCTACATCAATCAGACGTAGGAAATACTGCCTGAAACAAAGCCCTTCTTTCTAGGTGAATCAAAAAGAAAATTCAATATGTTAATAACCATTTTTACCACCATACAGAAGAATATAATGGTTTTATTATTAGTCAAACCTGTCATACACAAAGGAAATTTCTTAAAATAATATAGCCAATTGACCCCTACCATTCTAAAGGACTACACTTCACTTACAAGTCTACACTAAAAAAAAATAAAATATATTTTTATATATATACACATACATATATATTAAGAAGAAAGAGAAAAGAAGAAAATACAGTTGTGCTCTGCATACATAAAGTTATAATGTTAGAAGCCTTTCCTTTGCAGTTAGACAGCAGAGGTCAGGTAGGCATACACCTCAATGCCCCGGGGTAACACTCAGCTGATTAGTGGCACACAGAGCAGTCACTTCAGGAGTTTGAAAAGAAACGCAAAATAAAACAAAACAAATACAAGAAAATAAATGCAAAGCACAATTTAACTTAATGCAGGAAAAAAATAAAGTTAAAATGCAAAAATATAAGTATACTTACAAACCTTAACCCACAGGATAGACTGGACTCAAGAGTGCTTTAAAAGAACAAAATAAACCCCAAGCCTTTCCTCTACAGTTTAAAATTAGCTTTACAATTGACACATTTACCATGGCATTTTGGTCATTACAGTGGTTACTGTACAGATCCTGAGAGTATCTTAGCCCTGAACCTGCATGAACAGTGGATGCCAGGGTTATGTCATTCCTACCTCTGACATATAGATTGGCAGGGGCAGAATAGCGTGTACCCGCACTGTTGGTTGCAACACACTCATATTTGCCTTGGTCAGATTCTTCACTCAGTTCAATTTGGAGGGCACCTGTATGAATATAAAATACATTGCCAAAAAGAGGGTCAGAGAAGGCTTTTTACATCCATAATAATACACCTCTCAACAATATGAAAAGCTTGTATGCGAAGGTCCACTCAACGTCGATTCATTTTCTTGCTAAGGTGCACAGACAGAAAATGATGCAATGAAAAAAACAGAGATTATTTTTTTCACATCATCAGTGCTAGCACAGGAAAACAATCAGCATTTGGCAAAAAAAAACACAACAAAACCCTGTCTAAACAATACTATTTCCTAAGCCATTAAATGAAGATGGGTGAGACTGCTTCAAGGAAGAATGGCTTTTAATAAAACAATAGAGATTAAATAGTTGGGTCATTATAGTTTTTTATTTTTTATTTAGTTGTTTCAATCTAGTAACAAAAGTAGCACAAAAGGTGGTACTCATAAAAAAGCAGGACAGACTTCAAGAAATCTTCTGCTGAAGAAAGCCAAAAATGCGCAGCAAGAACAAAAAGGCTGCTTGAAGTGAAAAAAAAGAAATTGTATTAGTCATTTACAATTATCAAAATATTATTTTAAAGAAATAAAGCTCCTTTAAGACATGCAGATTGATAAGAAAAGAAAGACCGTTTTCCGCAACTTACAATCTTAAAGTACGTTTGCTGAAAAACAAAGAGCAGTTGAATTAGAAGACAAAAAAGTTTCAAAAGCATGGTCTACGCCAACAAGGAAGAACCAACCAACCACTGCTGAGGACCATAGGAGGGCCCCTCCTGAGACACCCATCAAAATCCACAAGTGGGATTAGCAGTGTGGTGTCACAAAACCCAAGAAAAATATAAAACAAGAATTACAAAAGAAGTAAACAGTTTTGCTAGAGAATCAAAAACCAACAATACCACATACCACCAAGAATAATGAGTCAGTAACCTTTCATTTCCAAAGCCTGTAGATTAGAAGATCCAAAAATCCAGAGGTGAGAGAATTCCAAAAAAAAGAAAACTACAACAACAACCAAAAAAAAAAAAAGGCAAAACCACAATAAAAGGAAAAAAACCACTTCTGTAATTCTTTAGGGAGGGGATACATAATTTTCAATTTTATGAAGTTAAAGAAAAAAAAAGGATTGAAGAAGAACAAAACCAAAAACCTTTTATGAAAGATAAGACAAAAAGAAGATAGTCCATGTTGTCTTCTGCATGTCTGCTACTGTTCTCCAGACCATCTTGGCTTTGGTCCAGGAAAAGAACAGCTAAGGAAGAAAAAAAAATGATCTTTTTTTGCTCCAGTTGGACAAAAAAAAAAAGAGGAAGGAAAAAAAGAAGAAAAAAAAAGAAGAAAAAGAAAAAAGAAGAAAAAGAAGAAGTAGAAAAAAGAGAAGAAGAAGAAGAAAAAGAAAAAGAAAAAAGAGGGACAAATGGTACGCTGTGACTGGCTATGGCCAGAGACCTGGATATGCTTTCTTTGAAGCATATCACTTTTTCTTTTTTTTTTTTTTTTTTTTTTTTTAATGAACAAATGAAAAGGGGAAAGGAAAAGGCAATGTGAAGAAAGAAAGGTCACAATATGAGAGTCACTGATCATAACCAAACAGGACAAAGGAAAAAGAAAATCAGATGATGGACATTTCCGTGGTTTTTATTTTGTTTTGTTTTTTCCTTATGGAAAACAAAACAAAACAAAACCAAAAACAGGACAAAGATGAGAGGGATGAAAGGACAGAAAGAATGAGTAAGATCATTCTGTGAACGTTAGTTCAGCACTCTTACCTCTTATTGGTGTACCACCTGGGTGGATAATATGAATGCAAATAAGATTAGAAAGAAGAAGCATTAGTACGAGAAGAAGGAGGCTAGGGCTTTGGAAGAAGAATCAAATTAGATTTACAGAATTAAATAAGGTCTTAAGAGAAACTTGAATTACTATACTCTTAAAACAGGAATATATTAGATAGTATTATCAGGTTATAAAAGCAAGTTGCATTGTACCACAAAGGGCAAAAAAGCTATAATTGGCTGCACTGCCATTCTCAGAGTAGCATCTGAGTTCTTAGACGTTCGGTTATATAGGGTTAGAAATGTATCAAATATGCCTCAAATACTTAAAGGAAACTTTACAAAACTGTACTTATGACATATTTTAGGAAAATATTGGAAATTCTATTTAAATATATATATATATATAGATCTATATATATATAAAAAGAGGATATACTGAAGTCTATCTCAAAACAAACACTGTAGTTTAGGCTGGATTATGGCATTTACTGTTCTAGATCTATGTGATACATGTGTACTGTTTCTTTTAGGTGTTGCTATGACTGATAAGACAACATTTCTGTGGAGGTGTGCGTGTGCGCCACTATAGGGGTCTGGTGACTACACTGACTGTTAGTAAAATGCATGCCATGCATTTTAAGAATAATAATACTAATCATATAATAATTATCATAATCATAATCATAATATTCTGAATATGGAAATTAGTGGGGGTGAAGTGCGCTTCAGAACTAAGCACTTACCAATAGATTCTGGAGATTTAAATACGGAGAGAAGAAAGACAGCATAAAAATATTATTATATTCCTTATAATTTGGTACAAAGTTTTCAGTTAAAGCTTTATATACTAAATCATCTATGTCACATGTGAAAAAAATCTTAATTTACATTAACAGAAGGTTAATTTACACAGTTCTGCTGACAACAAGCAAAAAGTAGGTTAACAAGACGATTTAACATCACAGGACAGGTCAAAAGCTGAGAATTCTGGGAAGACACGTGATTAAACAACTTAGATTCTACAACGATATCTACTACAATTGTTGAAGAAAAAAGCTCATTATATCCCAGCGATCAATGATGTGATCTTATTTTGGGATAAGCATTAAACTCGATAAATTTAGAGATTTGTTTGTCTGTTTTTGGTTTTGTTTTGTTTTGTTTTTAATCTAAAGAGAGCAAAAGAATAAACTAAGGCAGGAGGAGAGTGAGAGAACTGCTAGGGAGGTGCAAGGGGCAAAGAGAGAGAAAGAGCAGCAAAAGCTGGAATCTACACCAAAAGCAGACTTCTGTAGATCCAGAAAATATAGGATTCATAAAGCTTTAGCGTGGACGCACACTACTGTGGCTAAATGTGTTGGAAAAATGCTCAGCCAGCAAAAAACCCCCAAGTTTGTTCCATAGATTTCCCAAAGATTTCATTTCCTTTTTTTTTTTTTTTTCAGGTATAAATCTGCATGGGAAGAAGTACTGTGCTTTATGTATTTGTGAGAGGAAAGAAGATGTGTCCAAACTGGCTAATCTTTGGTGAAGTCAAATGTGGAAAAGACAGCAATAAACACATTTTAGATTTTAATTGAAGTGTCTAATGCAGGTTTTGGTTTTGATGAATATAACCATTGGTACTCCTTGCAATTTCTGAATGAAGTCCAATGTTGAAATAAATTTGTTAAAAAAAATTAAAAGGAAAGAAGAAAGAAAGAGGAGAAAATGGATCCATCAAGTACTGCAGAAAGCAGTAAAGAAAAAAATTATCAAAAAATACAGTCACAGCAGTGAGCAATGTGGAGTAAACAGAAGCTGCAAAACACATAGAGACAGACTCTATAGAAAGCTATGACAACATCACAGACATGGACAACACACTCAGTAACACAGAAAAGGAGAGGGGAAAGAGAAATTATTACCTATAAATAAAATATTTTTTAAAAAGGAAGAGAAAGAAAAGAAAGAAAAAGTGAGAGAGAACAACTCTGGGCGTCGGTGGAAACAGTAACAAGACCCTACCTGAGCGTAGCTGCTTGATGCGGCCATTGTTGTTGCTTGTGTCAACAGGTAAGAAATCCTTGAACCAAGTTATTTCAGGATCAGGATTGCCACTGGCTGCACATAACATGGTAGCTGTACGAGTTCGTTCAACCACCTTCAGCTGTGGGCCCATATCAATGGTTGGAAAACCTCGAGGAATTTGATCCTCTGAAAAGAAATTTATAAATTGAGGGATTTAATTTCAGTTGTACAGTGCTGCATGAAAGCCCGAATCATCCTGTTTAATATTTAGTGATCACCTAATTATTTATAAACAACAAACAATTGATCAAAATGCTGATACAAAAGAAAAAGTTAATTAAAAATGGCTCTAATATTTATAATTATAAAATCATACGAGATACACTCGTTAGCAGGCAATCATTGGACCCATATAAGGTACCATACAACACTGATATTGCCCTTCTTGTAAGAGGCCCTACTATTTTACATGAAATATCAAGTTACCATTATCAAATCTACCAACCTTAAGGAAAACTCCTCTTCATACCAGAGAAGTACACAAGGAAGGATCACTGTGCAGTGTAAGATCTGGCTGCTAACTCAGAAGACCTAGGTTATGTTTCTTGCTTCTATCATTATTACTTATCTGCTGTTGCTTAACATCTATTGCCCCTGTGCTTTGATTGTCCATCCTACAGATGGACTTGACAGTGCTTTACTGCTACAGGGGAGTGCTGCAAAGATGAATGCCTTATAGGACTGCAAAACACCGAGAAATTCTAAACATTGCAGCTGTGCGGACAGCAAAGTTAAAGTGGCACGAAACTCACAATGATATTGAATAGATATTACAGGGTCTATTAAAATACTCAGATACAGCCCAAATCCTCATGCTAGTGTGGTTAATACTGAAATATTAAAAAATATTGCACAAGAGTAATTGGCCTTCATAATGTGACACCTGCTAGCAAGTAACACTGAAAGCACAGTAGGATCAGGAAATTTCTCAGAAATCAAGTTTGCATAGCTAAAATAACCTGTTTGAAATAAAAAATCTTGCTCCTCATTTCCAATGCAATGGCAAATATTTTTATTGAAAAATAATAATTCCATTCAAAAACGAAAATCAAAAATAACCAAAGAAAGAGGATAAACACTCACCATAAGCCACATGTTATTTAATGTCTTAACTAATCATTACTGACATGCAATTGATTAGGGGATAAAACTAACAGGAGAAATTGTTCAACATTAACTCTCTTTAGTTAAGAAGTGTCACATTTTCAAAGATGTCAGGTAAGTCTTCTGACTTTTCTGAAAATATGTATAGCAAACACAGCCTACAGATCTTTGTAGTTCCTGGGGTATGATGTTGCTCCTGAGCTACTTAACTGCTTGCAATACAAGTGCACATAGATAACCACAGAATAATAGAATGGTTTAGGACCTTAAACAAAATCTACATTCAACCCCTCTGCCATGGACAGAAATCTCTTCCACATCCAACCTGGTCTTGTACACCTTCACAGATGGGGGATCCACAACCTGTCTGAGCAACCTATTTCAGTGCCTCACCATTCTCAGAGTAAAGCTTTTCTTCTTAAGATCTAATCAAAACCTACTCTCCTTCAGCTTAGGGAAAATCTCCCATTTCCTATCCCTTTTGAAAAGCTCCTCTCCAGCCTTCTTGTAGTGCCCCTTTAGGTACTGGAAAGCATAACAAGGTCTCCAGAGCTTTATCCTTTCTCGGCTGAACAGCCCCAACTCTCTCAGCTTTTCTTTGTAGAAGAGGTATTTCAGACCTCTCATCAACTTGTGTCTATCTACTGGACTCATTCTAACTAATCAAAGTCTTCTGTTGGAGGCTCCAGACCTGGACACAGTACTCCAGGTGGGAGTCTCACAACAAAAGAATAGAAGGGTGTAAGTATATCCCTGCACCTCCTGGACATGCCTCTGATGCAGTCCAGGATAAGATTGGCTTTCTGAGCAGCGAGTGTACATTGCAGGGTCATATCAAACTTTTCATCCACAAATACCCTGTCTTACTTCCCAGGGTAAGCCTCAATTTGTTTTCCACTAAGTCTGTATTATTATTTGGAATGACCCCAACACAGGTACAGAACCTTTCACTCGGCCTTGTTGCACTTCCTCAGGTTCCACGTCTCAAGCCTGTTAAGGTCAATCCATGTCCTTCACTGGGGTGACCCCATCACACAGCTTGGTGTCATTGGCATATTTGCTAAGGGAGCACTCAATCCCACTGCCCATGTTGCTGACAAAGGTGCAAGTAGCACTGGGCCCAATATGAATCCCTGAGGATCTTCAGCTGACACTAGTGTCTAACTAGACACTGAGCTGTTGACTGCAACTCTAGGAGCGCCACCATCCAGCCAATTTTTTATCCACCAAGAGTTACACCTGTCAAAATTCCTGCCTCTCCCGTTTAGAGAAAAGGATGATATTTGGAAGAGTGTCACATGCTTCACACAAATCCATGCAGATTATTTCTGCTGCCCTTTCTTGTTCAACACTGCTGTAACGCAGTCCTAGAAGGCCACCAAATTTGTCAGGCATGATTTGCCTTTAGTGAAGCCATGCTGGCTGTCAACAATCACCTAATTATTTTCAGTGTCTCTTAGCATATTTTCCAGGAGGATCTGTTCCATGACCTCTACAAGCACTGATGTGAGATTACTTGGCCTGTAATTCTTTGGTCTTCCTTATCTCCCTTTTTAAAAGTGGGGTCATGTTTTCCCCTTTCCTGTTGGTGGGAACTTCACCAGACTGCCAGGAGTTTTCAAATATGATGTGTAGTGGCTGCATTCTTTCATCCCAACACTCTAGTCATAAGAGAGGTCCCTGTGTTTCCATGATGCCAATTAAAGTCATAGACCTGCAGGCATTCACACATCTCTACTACCACCTATGCTGCATGGGTTAGCACAAAGGGGTTTTAAGCTGCTCCCCAATGACGCTGACTTTCTGTCTGGTGTGGCTGGACTGTCTTGGTGCTCTGCTGCTGACCTGCATACCCTCTCCAGATTCTTTCTGGCTCAGCAATCTAACTAGTATGTGTGGGATGGCAAGTCCCACACTTTATCACTATTAAACCCGATGATATCTCCCTCCCCTCATATCTAATTTAAACACCTATCAATAAGCCTGCTAGCCCTTCACCAAAGAATCCCTTCCCCCTTGGAGAGAGCTGAATCCCGCCTTCATTCAGCAAGCTGGTGCCACATATATAGGCCATCCCATTATCAAAGAAATCAACATTTTGGTGATGACACTTGTCATGGAATCATGTGGGTCCATCTGTTTCTTTCAATGCTAACACCTGCAACTGGAAGAACAGAGGAGAAATAATCTTCACCCAATTCACCAACAATTCCAGGGCCTTGGTACTGTGAACACAACTCTCCAGAAAGCTTTCATGACTCTTTAGAACAAGAATTTCTACCTATCAGTTGATAAATGCCAAATCATTCACCAGCCATAGGCTCTTCCCAAAGAAAGGTATGTTTCATGTCTGCTTATAAAAGTCCTTGCTTTGGTATTAGCTGACAAGATTTGACTTGGGACACAGAACAGGATTTTTATGACCTTACCTTTCCTACTTGGCTTATACAAAAAACCCTAGAGTCCCTTTTGCAAATACCTAAGTGTACAAAAAAGATAATCTATCTTGAATGTTAATAGGATGAAGTAATAAAGAGCCTCCCTTTCTTATTTTTAATAAGGGCAATTAAATTCCATCCATCTGCCTTATGCATACAATCTCTTTGAATGAATGCTCTTCATGAAATTTTCATGAGAAACATCAAAATCGAACATTCAAATACCCAGAACTGTTATATTTTTGACAGTTGTGGCTGGTATCCAACCTGGCTTTCAGGTATCTGGCAATAAACCCAGATACACAACATCAAATGGACAAGGGAAATAATGAAATTTCTAATTGGAAGGCTTATCACAGTGGATTTAATTTTTAGGACGTTATTTACTTTTTGTCCTCTAAGTTTATTCATAATTTGTACAACTGTCTTTACACATTAGTGACACCAAGTATGACAGATCATCAAACACTCCAGGAAACAATCCTGAGCATCAAATCATTGTATAACTGCATCTCAGCCACAGTAAGAGGAAAGTAACTATTACAAATTTTTTTATATATTGGTATCACTATAATTTTACGTGAGGTGGCCAGGAAAAATATTTTTTACTGATCATTAATATACTCACTAGGTTCTAAACTACAGTATATTCTGCTCTTCCCATGTAAAATTCAGTTCCAGACAATTAGTTTCCAATTCATCAACAATTTAAATCAGACTTGACCTTCTCAAAGCCATTTGGTACTGTCATTTTTAGAGGCCATTAAAGGTCAGATTTTTCTGTCCTTGTGGTTTAGTGACTTATACATGTAATACGTATTTTGTTTAGGATGACAGATACAAGTGATTTAGAAATAGGCCACATACTTTGAATCTGTTATTTGTCTTAAAGGTGCTGAATTTCATTATTGGCATTAAAAGAATGCATTTAGTACAGCACAAGTATAATTTCCAATTGCTGCATGACTTCACAGAAGTTATTTGTCAGTGTATGATCTGAACAATGTAGAAAACAATTACAGAGAGAGATTACCAGATGAGCCCTTAAGAGAGAATGCAACAAAATGACCTTGCCTTGCTTTGGATCATGGCTCTTCGTATTTCTCAAATCTCTGTACATTCAATCAGTTTGACATTGCTCACCCAAGGCACACAGAATGGACAACAAACAGAAGCTGGAAGCCACTGAGCTGCCAGAAAGTTGTCACTTTCTTGCCATTACTGAAACCTGGTGGATGTGACTAGAGTGTGACTACTGATGGTTACAGGCTCTCCAGAAGAGAGAGGTGAGGAAAGAGAGAGGCAGAGGGGTGGCCCTCTACATCAGGAGGCAGACTGAGGGTGAAGAGCTGTCTCTGAAGAGCAGCCACGAGCAGGGCAAATGCCTGTGGCTAAGGATCAGGGACCAAAGCAACAAAGGGAACGCTGTGGATGGTTTTAAGTGCAGACCCCTGATCCAAGGGACCCTACTGATCAAGCCTTCTTGCTCCAGCTACAGGAGGCATCATGCTCACAGGCTCTTGTCCTGCTGGGGCCCTTCAACCATCCCAAAATCTGCTGGGAAAGCAGCACAGCAAGCTGCAGGCAAGCCAGGAGACTCTTGGAAAGCATGAGGGATACTTTCTGGAGCAGAGGAATAGACAGCAGCCCTTCCAGAGGGGATACAATCCTGGATCTGAAGGGCACCAATGGAAGTGAGCTGATGTTGAACATCAGCGTTGGAAGGAGTCTGGGCTGCAGTGACCACACATTGCTGGAGTTTGCAATCCTGAGGGCTATGGGCCAGGTGAGGAACAAAGTTAGGCCCCTGAACTTTAGGAAAGCAGACTTCCAGCTCTTCAAGGAGATAGCCAGTGAGATCCACTGGGAGACTTCCCTCAGGGACAAGGGAGTGGAACAGAGCTGGCAGATCTTTAAGGAAGTCTTCCACCACATGCAAGAGCTGGCAGACCCCAGGAGTAAGAAACTGGCAAGGAAAGCAAGGGAACAGCAGGGCTGGGTAAGGAACTGCTGGTCAGACTGAAAGGAAAGAAGCAAATGGACAAGCAGCTGAAGTTAGGAGGGGAGTGACCTAAGAAGAGTAGAGATATGAAGTATGGTTGTGTAGGGATGAGGTCAGGAACGCCTAGGTGAAGCTGGAATTGAACCTGGCAAGAAATTGTTCGAGGTCAGATTGGACAGTGCTCTGAGCAACCTGATCTAGTGGAAGGTGTCCCTGTGCATTCTAGAGGGTTTGGAAATAGATGACCTTTAAAATACCTTCCAACACAGGCCATTTTATGATTCTATGTTCTGTAAACAATGTCCTTGCTGCCAGTTTAGTAATTGCTTCCCTTCCAAGAAGGTTGATTGGAAAAAGCACATTACCCTTTACATTCAGATTTCAATATAAGTATACCTTAAACAAATATAAAATACATTATTTTACTTGTTGCTTCATTTGTCCTAGAGGTGAGCTTGCCCTCATAAATGCAACAGCATTTAGAGGCTCAAATTCAGTGTTTTTGTGTGAACAGTAATTTTGATGGAGTGGTATCTTGAAAATAGCCACAAGTTAAAATTATGTTCTATCAAAAAAAGAAAGTATACTGATCTTTAAGTGGTAATGATAGAAAAAATCATAGCTGCGCCACAACTATATATTATAAACACTTTTCTGCTAATTGCTTAACTCTATTTCCTCTCAACAAAAAAAGGTGCAATCACTTTTTTAGGGTTTTTTTTAGTGATGTAATTATTTCATAAAATTTCAGGAATGGAACTTCCCAAGCTATGCCAGGTGTACTGTAAGACTGTATGCAGAAGCTGGACTCAAAGAAAGAAGAGGATTTCATTATAATGGCTTTGATGCTTTGTGGTAAAACTTGCATGTCTAATATACAACACAGATAAAGAAAAAGGAAGACGGCCATATTTAACTAGGATTTGTGCCACAGCTTCTTAACATTTTTATTATGTTTTCTGTAAAAGGTAACTTTCAGACCATGCATAGGCCCTGCTAGCAGCAAGAAGAGTGTTACCTTTTAGAAACAGATTGAGTCTTGAAGTCTTAAATTTTGCACAGCTACCTTACTGAATCCCTTTGGCAATCACAATCATGAATAGTGTGAATAGTCTTCTGAGTTACAGTCCAATATGATGATATTACTATAATATGGATATCCAAAGCAAATTGCTATGACTTTGGTTTTGGATTATGAACTATAAAGGCACAGTAATAGCATCAGAACTTAAGACCAGACATTGTCAAGAAAACTGGCTAGTATGTTTGTTAAGTATTTAATTTCACCTTAACTATTTTCACCACCGAAACATCCATGTTCCAGAATATGAAACTGGAGCTCATATTCATATGTAGAACAGAATATTAACCTGTAGTTAAATCTGTGTATCTGCCTAGCTAAAATACATACTCACAGTACTTGACTGTGCCTCTAGAAAATTTTGGTTATGTAAACCAGTTATTCTTATTGTGCAAATGGAAGGTGGTTCTCTATTCAGAAAGAAAAGAAAGTGAATCTATTTCAGGATTCCCTGATAGGTTTGCCACAGGCAAATTTTAGTCATTCTGCAGTTCACAGAATAAAAAGGCACACATGGAGCATTCCCAGAATACATTATAGATACTGAAGATAAACTGCCACAATAAAGTTTATTATTTCAAAGAACAGTGTAAATAAAGCTTTTATTTTCACTATTCCAGATGGCAGCAGCATATAATTTGCACTGTTTTTGACATCATGACCGTATTATTCAAAATCATTCTTCTTCCTTCTGAACTGAATGCAGGATTGAGAACAGTAAAATCAAAGAGACTAGGGGAGGAACTAAAATCACCATTTTGCAGTGAAGTTGGTATTCTGTACTATTATTGAAGAACCATGGATATAAAAGAATTTAAAAATAAAACCAGAGCCAATTCTAATTATACATAAAAATTAAATTGGATTTAAAATACATAAAGCATCAGAGAAGTGTCAGTTAATAAACATTATTCGTACTGAAACACTATACAAGGCAAATTTTGGCAAACAGAAGTAATTACGAACACACAATAAATTATTTTGTGGGACCCTTTGTTCAAATTTGCTATATACAGATGGATAGTTAGTGGTGCTGTACATCAGTAAAGCAAGGTAATGTCTACACTAGAATAATAGATCTCGGTATTGGTTGGGAGTTCTTTTTAATTTCACACTATTTTAGCACATGAGGAAAGTGAATTAGACATTGATAAGATGATCAGTAAAAATTCAGCATAAGAACAGCTGTCCATACCATCCCATCAAAACCCATGCATTTCAAAGTATCTTCATATACTGAAGAGATGTGCAAAGCACATTTTGATACAAAAGAAAACAAATTTGTTTGGTAGCTCTGTATGCAATTACCCTGTAAATTGCAAAGTAATGTCTATATAACAGAACACAGAGCCACTTAGACTGAATTATCATTTGTATGAATGTTGAAGCAGCAATTTCACATTGCATTAAGTCAGTTAACATTCATTGTTATTAGCATTTAGCTTTAAGTAAGTTCTCTGTTTTAACAAATGAGTGCACTGAGCCTTTGAAATTAGATATCTTCTAATAAAGAAAAAGGAATTTGCACCTTTCACCAGTTCTCAAAATCTGCAAAATTAGACTGCACATAGCAAGCTTTCCCCAAAATGACCTGTCTCAAATGAACAATGAAATACCTCTCACTCTGCTTTAACAATGACATGATATCTGAACAACAAGAATTAACATTTGTGGATTCATCATTCATATGAAAACACAAGCCTCAAAGTAAGGCTTTATTCTCAGATCTCTACATAGCTGTGTCATAGCTTAGAGCAGAGCATATCATCTGAACATCAATATGCCCAAATTTGGATGTCTGTTCTGTTCATTTGGAATGTAATAGGAAATACAAAAAGCTGTGTCCCAAAAAAAAAAAAAAGGGAATACAAGCATCTCTACCAGACGTATCTAACACAAGGAGAGGACTCAGAGTCCGAGGTAATGAAACAAAGGCAGAGAATGTGGTCGTTTAAGAGCAGGCTATCATATATTTAGGAAAGTCTATTTTGCACTGGTGAATAAAAGACAAGAGGACTGCTAAGGGCGGCAACATGAATTTCCATGATTACTGTTTCTAATTTAAGGCTTAGTTTCCAGACAGGGTTAGGATTTAGATTACACTAAATCGGGGTTAAACTGGGGCTTGCCAAGAATCAAGATCAGAAAAACAAAAAAGCATGCTTTCTCTATCCAGTCAATAATTTCAACACACTAATATTTGTGCTTTTACATTCTCTTTACTTTTATTTGGAAAATAAAGCTGAAAACAGTGCAATGCAGGCAGTTCTTGTTTTACACTTTATGTTCTCACTCACACACAGCTTTATGGTGAGGTAAATAATAAGATGAGCAGTAGGTTCATATGTACACCATAGCACACTTTTCATGTTAGTACCTTGAATATACTGACTGGTCCAGAACACACAAAAACATTCTTTTCCTTTTCTTCCACTCCCTTCTACTCATTAGTGCTCAGTGTTAAAATATTTATACTAGCAAATACATGACAGTTTCTATAAGTAGTTAACTTGTACTCATTCAGTACAAAGCAATAAAAACTAATAAGTGTAAAGCAATAAATCATCACAATCAAGTTCCAACATCTCAGTTTGAGAATGGGGTAGGAGCATCTTGTTTTCTTGTGTTCAAAGGAGCAAGAGAGAAATAAGTAAGAAACAAAGAAAGAAAGAAAGAAAGAAAGAAAGAAGAGCAGTCTGTCAAAGGAGTTCTCAGACCATACAGTCTGCCTCTCCTTCCTTCCCTGTCATGGCTATTTCTGTTACTGATGTTACACTGCTTTAAGGAATTGTTTCCTCAATGCCACAATCTTCCCCAATGCTTTTTAATGCAGCCTATGTACTCTGTAGCCCAAACTGTCAACAATAAACCGTACTAACTGCATTAATGCCACAGCTGCAGAACCTGACAAAGCAACTTGTCAAAACCATTAACTTTGTTGAAATATTGTTTCTAAAGGAGAACAACATTATTTTCTGCATTTCTACTTCAGCATTAACTTGTACATTTTAGAAAGAGAAAGGTGATATTTTCAATTTGATAAGTGGTTAGATAGATGCTCCAAAAGAGGAGATAGATGGTGGTTAGATAGATTCTCCTACTGTTCAGCTCCCTAAAAGAAAGAAATGAGGAATAAGGGTTATGAAACTGTATTCCTTAAGTTTTAACAAAGGATATTTCATTCAGGATGCTAAAAGCCATTTTGGTTCAGAATTAAACAGTAAGGTAGTGCCTATGCATTTCAACTGATTTTCTGGTGCCCAGCACAACAATGCACCCGTACAGATGTAGCAATTTGAATGTTACTTCATCATTTCAATAACCAGCAAATGTAAGTATTACAAAAACCCCATCAAACAACAGAAGTCCTATTATTGCTGAAGTGACAGGGAGAGAAGAGACGTTGTCAGAACAGAAACTGAACTTTGGAAAAATGCAGTCGAAGAAGATATCCCTTGAAATTCAGTATTATTCAGTGTTGTACTAATGCTACTTATACAAAATATGAACCATTTTTCTATATCCAATGCTGCATTCATCTTCAGTGGTCTGAAGATCATGCTTACAACATTCATAATGCTTACATGATTACAGATAGGTGACTGTAAAAAAGCAATAGACACAGTTGCCTCCCATTTTTATCCTTTCTTTGCCAGCCTTAAATCTTTATACCACTATCAACATGTATTTATCAATTAAGAAATCACTGGAATATGTAAGACACAAAACAATGCCTTTTATCATGTACTCCCAATATATATAAGCAAAAGACAGAATACAAAGTTCTGGTAGAAGTTAAAACACATGGCATCTTTAAAACTGTATGAACCTTTAACAGAAGGAAGGAAGTAGTTCCTTTATAAGTAGATGGTGAAGTTATTCTCTGATTGCTTGGTAGTGGGTGTGCTATGGACTTCACTCTTCATATGCCTGAATATGAGGGAGGAATCCCTCTCACTATTTGTGTGTGTCACCACTTATGGCAACATTCCTTTTTGCAGATACCGAGAAGATGCCTATCTCCTTAAAGGGATCTGACAGCAGAGAAGAAAAAGTGTAGGAAAAAGGAGAGAAGGGGGTAGATATGAATTGCTTTTTTGTTTGGGGTGAGTTACACCACTTAAAGTAAGTTCTTTGTCTAAAGAATAACACTCCAAAGACAGGGGGAAAACACCATTGGCTTCTGGTCTAGAAGGATAGTGAAGGGCTTTCTCTCTAGCAGAGGACACACACTGCTTAAAATTCAGCTTTTCACAGTCCTGTGACAAACTGAATAACCACTGCTCACAAAAAACCTCTAATGAGCATGAAGTCACACAGAACTTGACATTTACATTATATAGTACACATATGGCTGAGGCAGTCAACATTTCAAGGTTTTCATCCCATAAAGACTCAACATTCATGACATCAAAGATTCATTTTGTCACCCAAACCCAATGTTTAGAACTGTGGCCTGTGACTTTGAGTCCTACCTGAAATTTTGCTGCTGCCCTAAGATGAAGTAAGTGGGAACAGTCTGTGATTGAACATGCTTCATGATATAATAGTGAGTGCTGCTATTAGAAATGATAGATAACGTCTGTACTCTGAGTTATTGTGTGAAAGAAAATACTCAACACCCCAGCATGCTCTGAAGCACGGCAGAGGCCCTGCCTTCAGCTTGCAGAGGTGATGCAAGGCAGCACTCACTCTCATCTGCTTGCTCCTGTCCCATGCTTCTCCAACACACTTTTCACAATAATATTCGCATGGCCTTGAAAGAGGTACTGTGAAATACTGTGAGCTGAATGGAGCATACTCAAGCAGGCTCTCTGGAACGCTGAGGGAGAAAGATTACTTTAAACATGGCACTTTAACATTTGTCTAGAAACAACAGCTAATATTTCTCATGGAACTGTAAATGAGGAGTGATGAAGGAATTCATTCATAAGATGTTGAACATAGAACAACACCAGATTTACTCAGTTTTGCTATAACTATTGCTACAACTTGCTTGACTAATTCCAACACAACTTATATTGTCATTAATTTGAAATAAGATCTTGGCTGGGCATAGGAATATAGGATGTTAAAAAGCGTTATTTAAAAAAAAAAACTCTTTTATAGGCTGAGATCAAGGTTCACACCTCTAAGCACATCATAATTATTTTTAACTACTTTTTCATTATTTTAAATAATTATTTAAATAATAATTCAGTGCTAACTCTAAAAAAGTTGGCAAATTAAAGTCCAAAATAGGCAGTGTAAATTGAATTTTTTTAGTCTAGAGTCTGAGTGGATATATTTCAATTACAAATAAAATGTGTTCCATAATATTTTTAATAGTTTTCATAGCAAATAATACTCATTTTATATATAGTATAGGCAAGCTTTTTGTTTTCACAGGTTCTGTTTAATTTTTTCACTAACTTCCATCCATCTAATCAAAGACCATCAATCATTCGTGATCTTTTTAAATTACGAGCCTTGGTGGCTTCCAGTTGATTCTGCTTTGGTTTGTTCTGTTATTTTTAGAAGAAATTTCTGCAAATGAAAATGATAATTATTTAACAAAAAACAGTGATGCTTCAGTTTCGGTGGAATACTTCACTGGCATGTACACAAAAAAACCAGCTGTTCAAAATAGCTGGAAGTCATGGACTGCAGTGACGTCTGGGACAGTGTTTGAATAGTGCAGTGTGATTTCCAGAGGGGTGAGAGCCATCATGTCAGGCAGAGCAGGTAGAGGATGAGAAACAGAGAGAGAATAGAAGAAAGTTTCATGTTTTATCAGTTACTTGCAAATCCATCAAAAACTGTTTTGTGACAAATAGTTAATGAAGTCAAACAGCTGTGGAGAGCCAGTTCCTGCCTTTGAGCAGACACAGTGTGACAGAGTAAGCTTAGCATAGCCAATATTGTATATGTCAAGAACATCAAAACCAGTGTAACCACAGAAAGCCTCCACACCAGCTTCGTCAACAGACTTAGCATCTGATAAGTTTCATGAAGAAGGCACCAGTGAAGAAAAAAGAATGCTTGATAACAGAAGATATGCATGTGTCCAGTGGTGAATTAAAAGTCAGTGGAAGGCCCTGCACTTAGAACTAATGCAAGCAATTGACTGAGAGGGCCAGGGTTATATATGCTTCAATAATAGAACTGTTTCTCTTTGGATTTATTAACAGTAACATCTGTCACCCATTTTACAACAATATAAAACTTATGTCTTTTAGAGAAAAGAGACTGAACTGTTCTTCCTGTAGGCTGGAGAGGCAGGCATGAAGACCTCAATATGTGCTCTTTAGAGGCAGCTGGGAACAGGTCAGATGTTACCGCAATTGAGAAATAATTTATACCACTTAACAAATATATAGCAGTAAATCTCAGACCACGGAAAAGGATTTCAGTATTCCAAGACTTTTTTGTACCTGAGGAAGACTCAAAAATCAACCTGTGCGTGCTAAATACTTTCTGCTCCTTTTCATGATGGCATTCTACTTTGAGCATTTGAGTATGTATCACTTTAAGTGATACAATACAAGCTGTTCCATTAAATGGAATGTAACAGGGGTTTTAAAAAGAAGAGTTGATTGGTTTTGCTTTTTCTGTAACTTCCAGCTCCTTTGGCAAATGAGGAAAGTACTTTGCTAATATATAGGTAGCTTTTTGTGTGTCTGCTCTTTCTTTAAATCTTGTGCTTCTGGAAAAGCTTTGTCTAAACTATTTATTCTGATGTATCTCAAAATTCATCCTTTCTGATTTTTAACCTTTAATATGACTCATTTAAGCCTTCATAACCTATTGCAGCTGTGTGTCCATAAACACTTTTATCTCCAAAGCCGCACCCTAATATCTTACTGTCCTCAAAAAACCAAGTAAAAACTTCAAAGAACATCAGCAAGAACTCTGAGAAAAAACAATCTCTTGGATTTTGATCCTCAAATGTTTAGGCTACTCTATTATCAACATTTTCTCATATTATCAACAGTTAGGCCAACATTTTCTAATTCTTTAACTCTTTGGCACTTAGCAGCTGGCTTTCCACAAAAGTCAACATCATGGAGATAACAACAGCAGAAACACGACCAAGGTCTTTCCTGAACACACTGAAAATCTCCCTCTGCACACTAAAAAGTCTGAAAGATCTTGGAAATTATCAGCAAGTATCTCACAAATCTTCCTGTGTGCTGCTGATCACGCTTTGCAGCTCAGACAGGAAGTATGACTATGTGAGCTTCCATTACTGAGTTAATTACTCAAAAGAAAAACACAACAATGCTTTTACAAGATAAGGTCCTGCTGAGGCCTTCAAAAGCTGACAACAAACATACTTAAATGCTTCTACCAGTTTTAAAGAAGCTTCACAGAAACATCTTTTTCACAAATAAAAGTCTGAAAATGCTCCTAAAACAATTAATTACTACCACACATAGCACTCTTACGCTGCGCTTGAATTTGGACAAAGTATTTTATTCCAGAAAAGGAGATAAAAATTCCTTAGAAAATATCTTATTCTACATGAAAACCAAAAATGTAACCAACTGTGAGCAGTGAGTTATTGCCTCCTGATTCAAACTTTTTATAGGAGATCAGAAACTACCAAGGGTTTAAAAGTTAGGATACGTCACCTGCAATTTTGGCGTCTGTTTTTCTAATAATTCTGAGTCAGGTAAAAGTGTATATCCATTATATATAAGGAAAACATGTCGTAAGGCTAAATTAATTAAATTAACTGATGCACAACATCTGCAAGGCCAGTGTGTAACAGTGTAAATTATGTGATTTCTTCTGAGTATGTCAGAGGGCTTCTGAGATCTTATTCTTTCCTATCTTTTACACTACAGGGTAAAAGTTCTTCCCAATAAAGGTAAAAAAAATTAAATAAATATTATTTATGTAATATGATTTTGCAAAGTTCTTCAGAAAGCAGACTTATCCATTATAGTGAAAAATAGGTACAGTTTTACTTTTATTGCTCCATAAAATGAGTAGATTTTAAAAAATTTCATTATTAATTTCTTGTTTTCTACAGTATTTAGTAATATTCAAACTAGTACATATTGAAAAAGATAATTCAAAATCTATTTTCAACATTTTGTAACATGATACGATTGTATAAATTATGGAAAAATCCCCCATATTTCCTAAATCTAGGTATTCTGTTCAAAATAATCATATGCAGAAAATTATTTCTTGACTGTCTTCCAATGGCTTTGAAAGTCTTTCATTACATAATCTGTCTAACTCAAAGATACTGAGTGGTCTCATTGAGGAAACTGGCTTTAATGGAATTATTTACACACTTAAGCATGTTGCCAAAACAACTGTCACATTTTCTAAATTCATTGCCATTTCATTTAATAAGTTATTGCATCTGCTTTTTTCTTCCTACTCTAAAGCAAACCAGTTCACTTATAAATTTTCCCACACATGCAACAAATATTACACTCTCTGTAACTGAAGCCAACTTGCAAGCATTTCACTGGTCTGCCTGAGACTCATAAAGTGCCGTTTAGATTTTACGCTGAGTAAAATGAGAATCTAGACATGCATCATCAAGAATACTTCATTTTATCATGATAGTAGGAATAAATCCTATGCTTAGCAAACACAGCATTGCAGAGAAATAGATTATTATTTTCTTATATCATGGGAAGAACAAGGAAGCTACTTAACATTTTGCTCTTACCAAAGCCATCAAATTTCTTAGGGCCCGCACAGGTAGTCTTTTTTATGCAAACTGCAAAACTGAAAATTATTTACTAGAAAACCAACATAAAAACAAAAAGAAATTTCCAAGTTGCTATTTTGGCAATGCAGGTGAACTAACATACACACAAGCAATAATTGATTAAAAGTTCCATGCTATTTTATCAACATTCCTGGTAGATCACAACAGGATCCTGAGGCAAAGAGCACTGAGCTTCTAGAACTATAGCAAAGTACTGAGCTCTAGCTAAATAGTAAAATTACCAATTACCATCACCGCTTGTTCTAGCAGCTACATGTTGATCGGCCTACTATTTAGAGGTTATAAGACTGAAAGCTCACAGCTGGAGGTTGCAGAGAAGTAAGGCAACAACTACGCTCTCAGGAAGTATGAAATGTTTGTTTAATAATTATTACAATATACCACGTATGTTTTCTGTTCTCTTGATATGTATGTAATACTAATTATCAAGAGAAGAAGCAAGAAAAAGAATAGATGCTATAAAACCTTGAATTCATACTTAGCATACTTAGTGTATTGCAGGCAAAATCAGGACATCTCACAGAATGATCTAGAAACTGAATAGCACTTTGTTAGTATTATTGGCAGTGTTGAACAGAGACATTAATTTTATATTGATTTTATTTTAGAGTATCCTTAGCATTCTAAGTGATTTCTGTTGTTCCATCTGCACATAAATTTATGCTGCTATAGTAAGGTTCCACCTTTCTGTATATTTGCCTTTCTATATATTTGTCTACCAGTAGTGTAACAAGCTATGTTTATTTCCTTAAGTCTATGGAAATGAACGCTCAGAAGATACTTACTGAGTTTTAAGCTCTGATCTTCCTGGTATTTTTACTCTAGAGACAAGTACCATTTAAAACCATTTTTCTTTTTCCTTTTTCTCCCAATTTTCTTTCAGCAGAGGAGTCTTTCAGCCAGTGTTTAGTCTTCTGTTCAAAGCCACATCCCCAGAGAGTTGTAACAATTTGTCAATCTCCCAAAAGCAAAGATAAGAATTTAAAGTACTCCTTTCATTTTAGCTGCAAAATTAACTCCTTGTTTCCCTCCCATTGTTAAATTCATTTAAAATCGCTGGTGCTCTCAGCTGCGGTTAGCTGCCTAGAGCCACGGTGTCTGTAAGGCACAGCTGCAACACATCTCCCATTCAGCTACACAGTGCTGGAACACACTTTATGTCAGAGAGCTCCAGTGAAGGGTCTGAGCTCAGTCCGTGCACTGCCTGCCCTAACACCAGAGGGAGATAAAATTTAGGAAGATTTTATTGTAGGTTATGAAGTCATGGTGTGGATGGATCGCTTTATCTCCAATATGATAGCTGTCCCAGCTCTGGTATTGCTTTATCATATCAGATAAACACTCTACTTGCAGCATTAAATACTAGGAAGTAAATAAGTGCTACAGTAAATAAGACTTGGTGGTAACAATACTATTCCTGAGTGTGACAATCTACTTTTCCTATTCTGAGCCTATCATATATAACAAAACTCCCATCTCTGAAGTTAAGAGTTGTTTGAGTGTGTAATGCTTTGCAAGATGTAGGTACAGAAAACAATTATGATGACTCACTGCTTTCTGCCTTTTGTAGGACACTTTTCATATGGAAAGGGACAGCTAAGTTCACTCAAAATCTGGTGGGAGTGTGTCAACCTACTGGAATATACAGGGTAAAAGACTGTGGGTAAAACTCCCAGAGGAATTTTAACATGCAATTTTGAAAGAAGAAATGATAGAGAGGTAACATCTGCAATATGACTATGCATGTGAGATACTTGCGCTCAGACTCAAAACAGCATAACGATCACATCTGCATGCAAATTCCAAAATTTAAATGTGATGAAGACATATGTGGTACTTAAAAACTGAAAAACAAGCCTCAGTTTCTTTCTGAGCAGTGAATGCTATAATCACTCCACAAATATTAACAGTCATTTCAAGCTTTTCAGATTAACTAATGCCATATTTTATTCTGTTTTTTTTTTCTTCACTTAAAAGAAAAATCTAGCTTATACTAGAATATTAAGAGCAAAAGATGGTTTATATTTCTTTTTGTATTCCAATGAAACTACTAAGTGCCAAGCAGTCACATTTTATTTCAGGGATTATTACCGAACAATTTTGTTCATTTAGTTTGTTCACGTTAAGATTAAGTCACAGAAATGAAAAAATTCCTTAAATCCTATTCTACCAATTCTAGAATTATTTCTTAAGTTTGTTTTCACTTAAATGAACAACAAATCTTGTGGGAAATACAAAATATTTTTTAAAAATATAGAAATGTTTGGTTACATCTAGGCACAGATTTCAGCTTTTGCACTTTAAACTCAAAGACTACCAGAACAAAGAAAAACACATAATATTCTAAACTCCTGTAGAGGACTCTAGAGAGGCCTCGGTAAGTAGTTTCAGAAGGATAATAATTCATTTTAGGTAATAGCTAACTCATTTTACTTTTTTTTTATCATTTCCCCAGAGAAACAGGTTATTCTTAAAACTGAATCAGATTTTCAGAAGAACACAGAAAGCAAAAATCTTCTCCTAGGAAAAACGTAACATTTGAAGCTGCCTTTGAAGAGTCAATATTTCACTTCTCTGTTTTAGTGAAGAAAGCTGGAAGGACTGATTACACATTTTGTAGTGAACATATAGATGTTAGGAAGAAGAGGCTTCTTTACAAGGCACACAGCCAGGACACTCAAATACATATCAGATTCAAATGTTCTGCTATAGTGATACAAGTAAGGAACAAATCACTGAACTATGCTGGATTTGGGTAACAATATTCAGATTATATAACATAATTTGATCTTCTCAACAGCATAAGCCTAGACAAGGATGTCTGCTTCTGTATTTCTTGTACTAAGTAGCATCTTCAGAAGATCTGTAGACTTCTATGGGACTGTTTTAAAGTCTGATATCTATAAGAAAATACTATTCTAATACGCAAATGACCAATAATGAATCATATCCTGATATAAATTTAAAAACAGTGGGTACAATTCTGCAACACAATCTAAATTCATAGCAAAAGACAGTTTGTGCACTATGCAATGCTCCTAGAATCTGTGGATCATTTCCACTGCCAGCTGGTCTTTCACAAAAACTGGTTCCATGTTCTCTGTGTAATTATTACTCATACACATGGAATGAATCTGTTCTGCCCAGGGTTTTCACTCCAATCACCCTTCAGTATCTCTCAAAAATATTCTCTTTCAAGACAACAATGGACACAAGAGTTGAAGAACATCAATTTATCCCAAGACACAGACTGGCCAATAAAGGCATTGCAATTGGAAAGTAAGGGCCCTTGAATTCCTCAGCGCTCCCTAACTCCTTCTCAATGCTTGGTAATTCTAGAGATGCCAGTACTCACAAAGTTCAACTGCTTTAAAACCCTCTACTCTTCTCAACAATTCACTCAACCAGACACCACACCACTAGTCTGGAAATAAGTTACTCATTCTCAGAGATGTTAGAAAATGTGTTTCACAACTCACGTTCCCAAATTTACCGTAAGTCTTCTGGCATATGGATTTCAGAGGTAGCTGAGCATCCACGTGGTGAAAGGTAATATAATTTCACTGTGATGATGCTTGTCACTCAAAAGAAGCACATATGTCTTGTGGTCTGGCTACAATATCAATCGTAAAAAACATCAATTGTTTTGCTTCCTGCTGGGTGTAGGAAAGACATCTCTGCTGGAGAAGGAGGGGAACTGCCCAAGACTGACTTTGCAAATTCTTTAAATAGCTTCAACCTTTGGTTAAGTTCAATACATGCCTTTATTATCCAGTAATACCTCAGTCTTGCTTTTGAAAGAATTTCAGAAGAAAAAACTCTGAGCTGAGTTCTAAGGTTTTTAAGGGTCAGAGCTTCAGATTTTACACTGAAGATCCTGTTTTGATGGCCATGTCATTGGGGTCTTTTTCTACATATATATACAAATCTGTATAATAAAACATCTTCTAACCATAAACCTCTACAGAATACAGTATGGTGCCTCTCATCCCTCTGAAAAGAAAACAAGCAAAGAAATTCCAAAGTTTTCATTGATTTAGAAAAGAATCTAATGTTGTTGAGGACTGCAATTTTGAGCAAAAGAAAGCAGCAAACAAACATATTCACAAAAATAAGTAAAACAGGCCAGTCTTAAGGATTTCCTTATCTTTATTTATTATCCCATGCACAGCATAATTAATTGGTAATATGCTCCCAGTTTTATAATAACACAGTATTTCAAAAATGAAGACATTTATTACAATGTCTGTGCAGTGTCTAGATGAGCACATTTAACCTCTTTGATTATATCTGTAGTAGAACTTCTCTTCATCTTTAATTATCAGTATTATTCATCCTCTGCAGACTCTTTAGCAGACTTTGTGAATTTAATCAGAATCATTACGTTCCCTATATGATTAAACTTAAGCACATTCTGATTTTATCCTCACTATGGTTCAAGCTGATATCACTACTTACAATAGTGATCATGATTTTTAAGTTTGAAAATTCTATGAAAGCTAACTGTATCATGTATCATGTTTTACAATCAGCTGTTTTAAGAGATTGTGAGACATTCAAATTCAATCCTGAATCAGTGTCTACACTGATAGGCACAATATAGAGAGAAGGGATGTTATTATAAAGAACCTACTAGAAAATTGGAGTTTACTATAAAATGTAGGGTCTACTATAAAACGAGAATGTTTTGTCAGTAACAATGTAAATAAAATATTTTGGTACACACAGTCAAAATGCTCAAATGCACTTCACCTCTCCACAAGGAGAGCATATACTTTGTTACATATTTGCAAAGAAGATTTTACAAATTGATTTTCGTATTGTCTGTCTTTTTTGTTGAGTAGATGAAATAGATTTTCTGTCTCTAGCTTCTGAAAAGAAGAAAACAAAATGGCAGCTGTTCGGAAAATACGCAGAAGGAATGCAGCAGGGTTCCTCCATAACCATGGGTGACCTGAAAAAAATCTGTCAGGACAGATTTGTTTTTCCACTTTTCCTATGAGAAGCTACATCACAAAATATACACCAAAAATTTCACATGGATTATTTCCATGTTATAATAATAGTGAAGAAGTAAAATAAAATCTTATAGTGGACTTTCTTAATGAAAGGAATCGAGTAGTGGATTTTTTCAGGTACACAGAAAATCATCAGGTCACAGAGCATATTTGCTTTCCGTATTGCTTGGGGAATACCAAATCAAATCTCTTTTTTATTGCAAGATGCTGAAAAGGTAAATAGAGTTCAGAAAATAACACCAAAATTTAGAAAACACCTGAGTGAAGTAATTCATCGTGTAAGCCTGGAAGATTAATGTTAGAGCTCTCTTAGAAAATAGTTGTAAATAAATAGCAGTTCAGGAGAAGGAGGATGAGCACAAAAGTAGGGCAGTAGTGGAATAATGGAGTCTTTCAGTCAGTCATAAGCAACATCAAAAAGTACCCTCAAGTGAAGAAACATGGTCTTCTTACCAAGTCGAATTTAATTAAAAGAACAGGATGTGTGCGTGTGTGTGTGTGTGTGTGTGTGTGTCTGTGTCTGTGTGTCTGTGTGTGTCTGTATGTCTGCGTGTATACAAAGTAAAAGTACAACACAACCATTATTTACTCAGGGATACTATATATGAGAAAGATTTAAATATGGGTAGTAAACGATAAATACTTTGCCAAACTGCAGATGCCTAGATAGATGCAGGAATTGTCTACCCTTGGAGCTGATAAATGTGACTGATCTGCATAAACAGGCCCTAAATTTGCATTTTGATGTTTCAGGATATTTGTTGTATTCTTTGATTTTGAGTCAAAATATGGACACTCCTAATATATCTGTAGCTGACACCAACTTTCTTCTCCTCACCACCAAATCTTCTTTTAAATCACTTTTTGGAAGGGTTTCATTAATTTATTTTTTTATTCTGGGGATTTACTTTCATTTAGATAATTACTTTTGCATTGTGTTAATGAGTTCTTATAATAGCACATTACAATGTGAGCAACTCGGTGGTCAGTTGATTTAAATTCTGATGTCATATAATGCTTTCTGGGCATCTTCTATCAGCTGCTAGCAGCTTCTATCTGTTCTAGCAGCTTCTATCTATTCCATTGTTAAGGTTTTGTGGCAAGAACAGTATCACCACATAGACTTGTAGAGCATCCAGCACAATGGTGCTTCAATTTTGATTGGGCACATAGAAAGCTATTGTAATACAAATACAGTATTTGTTGATTGAAAGATTAGATAAATATACGAAAGCTGATGAGACCGTATTATTCTCTACAGGGATTTTGAATCTACTGTTCTATTACTTTTAAAAAAACCTGAGTGCTGTTCATGACAATGGAACATTTTCATTCATTCCACAAGAGAAAATGCAAAATAATGACTTAATATATGATAAGAGTATGGCCAGTGAGAATAGGTCTATTTTGGTAAATAAATTACTTTGAGCTATCATATGCCCCAAAGTAAATCGACAGCTGCAACAGTTTTCAGCAAGCCATTAGTGTGCAAAGATAAAATGATGCAGTTTTGCAGAGACAAAAGGCTGGTACAACAGCCAAACCAGTTGATTTGTTAAAATTCAAGACTTTATGCAGACTGCTAGAAAAACCATTTAACTTTACCTTTCAAACAGAGAGATGAGAATCTGACACATTTTAAATGGCTGTTTCTGGGCTGCCAGTCAGAGCAGGCCAAGAGATGAACACTGAGACTGCAATTTATTGCGAACTTGCCAAATTTATGTGTACAAATTAGACTGCTATGATACCTTAAGATTTGGATTACAAATACAAGAAAGATAAGAAGAAAAAATTAGAAAAAGAAAGATATCAGTGATCAAACACCAGGTCATAAAAAACCAAAATGTATCTGTTGCTTTATTCTTTCATTTGTCGTCACTGTGAATGATTAAACAGTAGCCTTCAAAGCAAGAAAATGAAAATCATCAGCAATTGCCTTCAATACTCCAATAGTATTTTGCGTCTTGTCTTAGAAAAACTAACATAATTATTGCTGTTAATACTCTTCAGCTAAGAAGCACTTCTTTTCAGCAGAGATGCACAATATTTTTATTAAAAGGAGAATTATATCACAATAATATCTTGTCTATTTGTTTTGAGAAGTGTCCTTGGAGATCAGAAGATTGAATTTCAATTAGATTACACTTTCAATGCTCTGTAGACATAATCAAATGTAGCTGACTTTCATTTGGAAAGAAAATATTCTTTCATGTACAGATTTGAAAATGTTCATGATCATACATAATGAACCAACCCCCGGCAATGGGAAACACCAACTAGGTCAATAATCTGCTTAATTTAGGGTTCTTCCCAATGATCCATTTTGTGGTTTGTTTTTTTTTCCTTGTCACATTATTACTATTCTTGACCTATGACCCCACAAATATTCTGTACTCCTTTATACTTCTCCAGCCTGAATCTTAGTGATGCATATCCCCTGTGTTTTCTATCATGATTGCTATTACATTCTTCAAATTAATGAACACTGAGTATATAAGCATCTTTAACTAGCAACAAACTCAATTCTGTTTTGGCTGATGTGCTTTGTTGCAACTTCACAGCTCATATGACAGGGGAATTGTAAAAGGAAAGGTTAGACAAGGAATGTTGCTGCATTTTCATTGTCTAATAACTCAGTTAAGAAATCTGTTGACTCTTTTGCTTCTATTTAATTTGCTTTAGAATAATAAAACACTGATATGTCTTCTTAGAGTACTGTTACGGTGCATTAAGGGGCTATTTAAACAAAGATTTAGGTTTAGGTTTAATTCTAGAATAGAAGGTACATATTATGATGGAAGTACAAATTACAAAATTGACACCAAACTCTCATTAATATGGGTTTGATAAACAAAAATGATCAAAAATAAATAAAATAAGACAAAAATTTCTATTTTGAAGTCAGAGTATAAAAACAACTCATCTGTAATATAGGCCTGCCTGTTACCACCATCCCATTTAACTCTTGACTAGTAAGTACCTTCTTATACAAGTTTCACCCTTCTTCCTTCCTTGAAAAGCTAACACCTCATATGAATATCATCACTTTGTGTGTGTTATGTTTTCTTCTTTATCTAGTTAAATAAAAGCTATTTTTTACTCATGAATTAGCCTGTTAAAACTCATATGTTTAGCATAAAATTCAGTGGAGTTAGAATGGACAGTAATCTATTTGGGAAAACTTTGCATTTACTTCTAATTCTTTTAGTTACGAGTTTACATACAATTCAGTCTGCTAAGCTGGTTTTTTTACCACTCCTGTCCAAAGTGTTACTTAACATTTTAGGGAACTAAGAGTTTCAGAAAATCTTCAGTTCTAGGTGGTGCAGTTATAGCTGATGAACTGACAACACAGTAGATCGGAAGACTGGTAGGGTCAAAGTAACATGAAGTCTGGATGACTCTTAAAATAGAAAATAATAATTGTTAGTAATAACAGAAGTGTATCCATAATAATACTGTTTTTAGTATTTTAGTGTTTGGTATTTTAATAGTTACTATTCTTTGTATTGAGCTATACAGTGTAACCAAACAGTTCTCCCCTCTTCTGATGGGGATTGTATTTTCTTGATTTATCTGGAGGAAAAATAACCACATTACAGCTTTCCTTTTGAAAGTGGATTGTACATAACACCATCACTAAATATCACTTAGAGACCTGTTATGGGACTTTACTTACAACTGAATGATCTCTAAGAAATGTAGTAACATCAGAGGCAACAAAAGCAGTACAGGACATGTTTCAAATCCCAACTAGTACATTTCAAAACTTTTGCCAGTTTATCACAGAAAAATCACATCCTAGCATGGAGACCTCTACACAAAAAGGGCTTAGTTTTTTGGCTAATCATATGTTTCAAATGTAGATTTATAGTTATAAATACATTGTTAGTAGAGTGTTTAATGTCATACTGGATAATGTTCTCTATAATCTTCCATAAAGAAACACCATAAGATATTGATTTATTTTCTCTTGTTACATGTCAGTATCAAGAGACCCGTGTGGAAAGCAGATATAAGGTCACAGAAATATTCCCACTTCTCAGGAGTTTTCATTAGCCATGAAGAAGCAATGTTTTTGTTTTTATTCAGGTAAATCTGATCAGCATCCCAGAGCCCCTGGAGGACCTGGGAGCTCTTGCAAGCCAATCAGAAATGGAGAGGATTTTGTCAGGAGCATCCATGGGAGATTACAGCAGCTCCATGAAGTGCAAGTGACCGGGAGGGCAGGGAACAGAGCAGGCACACAGGGTGTGGAATGGCAGAAAGGTGTGGCATGGCAGTCTGCACAGCAGTTCATACACATAGGGACAATGAATTTAGGGAGGAAGTCATCATCCACCAAACTAACAGAGGACTGTGGTTTCCACTCAGCCAAAAGCCGCTGTCAGAAGGAACACAGTGACCCAGACAAACCTCACACACCAACACACAGCTGTCCAGGTCTCCAGCTGTAGGGAGTGTCTGAGCTTCTCATGGATGCCAGAGGGCAGTGGAGACAGCACATCTTTGCACTGTGAACCAGTGCATGACCTGCTAAGCTTGGTGGCAGAACTGAATGAGGAAGTGATCAAGGAGTACGAAGAAGTGTGAGGAGTAATTCACTGAATCGTAAGAAGTTTGTCCAGGTGGACCACCTTCAAGAACAGGTGCAGGAGACAGTCAAAAGACAGAGACATCAGGGAGGCTGAGTCAGAGATGGACAGAGGGCTCCAATCCCAGTGGTAGGGAACCACAGCCTGCTGAGGAGAGGTCAAAAATTCACCCCCCAGTACACATGCAAAGGAGGGAGGGAGGGAGTGCATTGACACAGGGGATTGGGAAGCAGTGAAAACACAAAAAATATACAAAACGCAAAAACAACAAAAGAGAAAAGGGACAAATAAAAGGCCTTCCTTCAAAGCCAGACATTTTCCCCCAGAAATGCTTTGTAGCTGTGCAGGCTAATGAGACAATGCACCGAGCACATACCCAGAAGAACAGCCAGAGCTAATTGGAGCAGCCAACCTGCTTCAAAAATAAGGCAATTAACCACTTGTTCAACCAAGAAAAGGCAGCATGTGATAGTAGTGTACTTAGACCACAGGACTGGATTTGGCAAACCACGTCTACTGGGGGTTGATGGGGTCCATTTGACAAGGAAGGGAAAGGTCCAGGACTTTACAAAGTAAGTTCAGGACCTGTCAGACTGTTGAAGGGGGCTTAAATTCGATCTGTCAAAGGAGGGAGGCACCTATCCCTCCCAACCTTGCCAGCTGGACACTAACACCTGTAATGAATGTCTAGAACAGTGCAAAGGCATTCCAGAGACTTCAGTCAGTAAGCCAGCTTTCTCTAGGCCTATACAAATGCACATAGTATGGGGAGGAACTACGGACATGTGCATAGCTGCATGGATATATCATTGGTACTACAGGGATGGCTCCCACTGGACCAATGGAACGGAAGGTGTAAGGCTTTTTAGGAAAAACCAGCTAGGGATATGAGGGGCTCTCTCCCTATGTCAGTGACCAACAAGAATGTATGAAACTCCAGCTGGGCAAAGATGAGACAGTTGAGAGTTTGTGGGTCAAAATTAAAGGGAGGGCACAGACAGTGGGCCACCTGATCAGGAGGATGGTGTGGATGAAGCCCCTTAAAGGCAGACAGGAGTGGCCTCATGCTCACAAGCCCTGATCCTCATGGGGGATTTTCAACCACTCTGGTATCTGTTGGAGGAACCACACAACAGAGCACAAGCCACTCCAGAGGTTCCTTGAATATGCTAATGACAACTTTCTTACAAAGTGACTGAGGAACCAACAAGGAGAGGTCTGAAATTCAACAACAGGAAGGAGCTGGGGGAATACAATGCTCCAAGGCATCTTTGGCTGCAATGACCATGGGAGGGAGGAGCTTGAGATCCTCAGGGCAGGGAGGGAACATGCAGCAAGCTCACTGCAAGCTCTGCCCTGGACTTTAGGAGAGCAAACTTTGGCCTCTTCAAGGACCTAACAGGTAGAGACCCATGAGATAGAGCCCTAGAGGTGGAGGGGAACAAGAATGCTGACTGATATTCAAGGATCACATCCTCCAAGCTCAGGAGAGATGCATCCTGATACAAAGGAAATTGGGCAAAAATGCCAGGAAGCCTCTGTGACTGAATAAGAAGCTGACAAGCAAAGTCAGATCAAGAAATGAAATTTCTAGGAAGTGGAAATGGAGAGAAGTGGCCAGAGAAGAATACTAGAAAATTGTGTGGGAAGTTAGGGATTAGGTTAAGGAAGCCAAGGCCCAGTTAGAATTGAGTCTGGCTACAGATATCAATGACAACAGGAAGGACTTCTGTAGATATACTGCAAAGAAAAGGAAGACCAGGGATAATTTGGAATCTCTCCAAAAACAAGAGAACAAGAGACCTAGAGACCATGGACAAAGAGAAGGCTGAGGTTCTCAATGACTTCTATGCTGTGATACTCCAGCCATACTGGCCAAGATGAGAAAGAGACTGAGAGAATGAAGACCTTGAGTCCACTGTAGGAGATCAGGCTCACAACCATCTAAGGAATCTGAGTGTGGAACCTGATGAGATTGATCTGAGATCCTCAGCTAGCCAGCAGATGAAGTTGCTACAACACTATCTACCATTTTTGAAAACTAGCAGTCAGTGAAATTCCCAGTGACTGGAAAAAAGGAAATATAACTTCCACTTTCAAAAAGAAGCAACGGAAAGAAGCAAGGAACTACAGACCAGTCAGTCTCACATACATTTGAGAAAAAAAACATGGAGAAGTTAATTCTGGAAATGGTGCCAAGGCACATGGAAAAGCAAAGATGTGATTGGTGCTTTTTGACCAATTTCCTTTACAAAGGGGAAGTCACCCTCAAAAATTTGGTGACTTTCTATGACAAAGCCACAGCATTTAAGGGCAGAACAACTGATATTTTTTACCTGGATTTATACAAAGTTTGGCACTGTCCCACATGACATCCTTGTCTCTAAATGGGAGAGACATGGGTTTGAGGGATGGGTGCCTCCGTGGATAAAGACCTGGCTGGAAGGCTGCACCCAGAGCTGTGGTCAATGGCTCACTGTCCACGGGGAGAGCAGAGATGGGTGGTGTCCCTGAGGCTCAGCACCAGGGCCCAAACTGCTCAACATCTCTGCAGGGGACGTGGACAGTGGGACCGAGGGCACCCTCAGACGTTCCCTGGCCGCGGCCTGCGCGGGCAGCCACGTCCTGCAGGGAAGGGCCCCATCCTGAGGGACCTGGGCAGGCTGGAGAGCTGGGCCCATGCAAACCTCATGATGTTCAGCAAGGAGAAGCAAAAGGTTCTGCACATGGGCCACGGCAATCCTGGCCACCCCTGCGGGCCAGGAGGGAATGTGATTGAAAGCAGCCCTGTGGAGAAGGACTTGGGGGTGATGGTTGGTGAAAAACTCCATGTGACCCAGCCATGGGCACTGGCTGCATCCCAAGCAGTGTGGCCAGCACAGTCAGAGGGGATTTTGCTCTTGTGTTGTGTTGAAGGCTAAATTGGATATGCCCTTGAACAACGTGGTCTACTGGGAGTTCTCTCTGTTCATGGCAGGTGGTGCTGAGACTAGGTGATCCTTAAGGTCTCTTCTAACCCTTAGCAGTCTATGATTCATTTTATGATTCTATCATTTTAAATTTACTAGCTAGCTATTAATTTAGTAGTAGCTAATAACTATGTATTAAGAAATTACATAAAATACATTTGTGAATCTCTACATGCTATCTGTTTTACAGAAAATAAAATGTAGATACAATGCAGTTATATGATTCCTGAGTAATTACATGGTGGGTTAGTAGCATGACTGACAAAAAAATGCCAAAGCTCTAACTTCACAAGACCTATGTTCTCATCAATGGAAAAATTCTTCCATTCATATATTCACAATCCTACATGTACCCTTTTGAAAAGTAAATAAATGCTATCACTTCTGCTATTCAACAGCAGACTACAGATTCAACATTCTGTTGCCCTTACTTTCAAGAAATTCAGGTTTTTCAGGTAAAATCAGAAACATATGCAGGACTAAAAGGGACTATTACTGGAACTGTCAGTTGCAAGTATCAGGCAGGATTGAAGAAAATTTATTTTGTATCTGAAATGAAAATACTTGCTTGGCAGACGGCTTATGCTATTCAGCATCTCACTGCATTGCTAAATCCCTTCCTCTAAAGTGCACCACAAACTTTAAAATCTGTTAAACTGCAACACCATGATGTGTGGCTGACACAGATAATAGCAACCCTGTGGGTGACAGTGAACTGACAGTCAATTGACTGCTGTCGCCCCACGGTGATGATTAACAGAGGGGAACCAAACTGAAGTCCCCTCAAAATGTCTTTAGCCACACACAAACAAAATCACATTAAATTTTGCAAAGACCTGGGGCTCTAGAAACTTCTATGAAATGAATTATGAAATAATTCTCTTGATTTTATGCATAGCATAGAATGACTGCAGCTAAAAACCATACATTCTTTCAAGTATTTTGGTTTTAAGGCTGTAATGTCTGTTCTCTTCGCTGGTGATGTCTCAAGAGCAGCGAAGTTTCTGCTAGTTAGTCCAGAGTCTTCCTTAATAAAGAGTTGGCAACTACCACAGACTAAATTCCTCTGAATTTAATTGACTGGTTCCAGCTGTTTATTCCAGGCATATTTAATCACTTCTATGCAGCTGAAGTTGTATTTAATTTTTGCACATTTTTTATTTAATTTTATGCTCTTTGTTAAAAGGTATCTTTTGAATCAGACTATGGTATTTGTATGGCATAAAAAAGTAAACCCATTTGTCTTATCTTTTGAGAACATCAGCTTTCTGGGCACAGGTAAGGCAACAAAGGAATAAAACTGCAATAAGGAATGAGTGGGTAGATTTGTCCAAGAGTTAACAATATCCTCCTTTGTTTGTAATATAGAAATGATAATTTGGTGAGGTATTTATATGCAACTTGCTTCGAGAAACATTAATATCCCTTAAATGGAATGGTCAGAACAGGCTGCTTGTTTAATCTTGCTTACATTTTAATCTCACCAGTTGACTTCTTCAACAAACAATGGACAAAATCTCATCATCCTGATTTCTCAGTTTTTCAGAGAGACAATACACTTCACCTCGACATAGCATCTGGAAGACTGAAAAGTTATTGGAAAGGCTGTTTATGTCATTGAAGAAGACTCCAGTATCAAACTAATGCCCTAAAAGGAATTTTTCATTCCACACATCAGTGTTCTCCACACTGAGTGCAATGTTACATTTCGCTGTCAATGGGTCTTCAGTGGTGATCTGAGAAAGCAGTGGATGAGATGGAAGTTTAGACTCCGTGTATTTGATCATCTGTCCTTTTGGAGAGACAGCTAACAAGAACTGGATTTGACACAGTTCGATCAAGACCACAGCTTCCATCAAGTGGACACCTGTCTGTTAGAAACTGTAATATGACTGCAAAACACACACTAACTGTTGATCATTTAGTTCAATAATTATGCCCTCTCACCAAATAAACCATAATTAGAAAAAGCAGCTTTTGAAATTGTTCTGTTCCCCTCTTCCATTCCATTACCAGGTTTTTCTGTATCTTGAGAGGAATTTGCTTCAATTCAATGACAATAAAATTTGAAATTTTTGCCAGGTTTGGTGTTTTTTTCTTTTTAAGGCTGCTTCATTAGAAGTCTGGGATTGTACCTTAGTAATATATCATTTGCCGCCCTGTTTAACTTCAGTAACAATCAGTGAAAAGTGATGAATACATTCAGAAAAGGTTCAGTTGAGATGACTGGATTTATTTTGTTTGAATTTTAAACATTCTTAAGAGCACTGAAAACACTCTCCTTTACAAGGCAGCAACAGAAATTACACAATAGGAAAGACAACATGCTTTAGGATACATTCAGAACTGCCTTATACCCTCCCATTATTGTTTTCTTCCCTTAGGCAAAAATGTCTACTTGTGACAATCTTTACAGATTTCAGAACACCAAGCAAAGGAAGAATTAGATTAATTAAATGTAAGTTGGTAGTGTAGCATTTGTAGTTGCAATTTCCTGGAAGCTTTTCCTTATTGCTTTTATTTATAAATAGATCAGCTCTGCTTAATTAACATGATATTCCCACAAAGCAAAATAGAATAGAGACTTTACTCAGCCATGAATGTAGTTCATAAAGAAAGGTATTAATTTATGACAAAAAGAATATTACAAGTTGTTGAAGAAAGGGAAATTATTTACTAGATTACTCTTTGGATTAATGTCTCTTAGACAGACTAGCTGCCTTCATACTAATGACAGATGAAGTATATCTGTACTGCCTTTGCATTTTCAAACCAAGATTTTGTGAAAGGGATGAGGCAACACCTGAGATTTTGTATTCAGCCATGCATAAGGCTGATGCAGAGAACAAGCATCCCTTAAGGTCTTCCTGCCAGTGGAGGTACCCAGATCAGAACTTAGACTCCATACAAGAATTATAAAGAATATTCATGCATGTGTACATTTCAAGCTATAAATAGATAAATGCTTGCCATCTCCAATGGTTTCTGTATTCACTTTCCCCCTGCCACTGCACAGACATTGTTTTACTTTTCCTAGAATAATTTTCTTCATGTTAATTGTATGTTTCTACATCCCTGTTACACAAAGTAAATACCACAAAACTCTGCCTCACCAACAACTTAACTACATTGAAAACTAGACTCTAAGGATTTAATGAGCTTAAAGTCTTCTATACAGCATGAGCAATGCTTTGTGTCCTAGCTGGAAGCGCAATTAAAACTGTAATTTAAATTTTAAACTCAAGAGATAAATCATCAATTTTAGACTTTTTTTTCATTTAAAATTTTTCTGTTAGGATCACATCCACATCCAAAGTGTGACAGGCAGAATTCCAGACATTTTACAACACATTTCTGAATAAAAGTTGCCTGTGATTAGAACTAACTGTATATTTCAAATCTTTTAGGATGTGAACACCAGGAAATAATTTTTAAAGTGGCAGAGGGAAGTGGGTTTGGATTTTTTTCTCTTCTTTCCAAAGTGTCACTGACAAAAAAAGTGAAAATTTAAAAAATTTCTTTTCAAGTTTATTTTACACAAACCAGAGTACTATGTACATTTATTTTCTTTAATGCAGTGCATCCACGACCACTCATCACTCAGAAAAATAATTTACTCGTCCCCTTCCCTGCAAAGGAGGTAATTACAGTGGCCAGATTCAGCTACACATGAAACATTGTGCATAAAACCTGTGAGAGGTGCCTTTGTCTCGCTGATCTGTGCTCTTTCAGAAGTCTGGCTTGAATTCCCAGACAGGGATCTCTGGGAGAGAAAAGGACTGATAGCACAAGTGGCACATAGACGCTGATAGTGGCTGAATGGGTAAACTGTGCTCTAGAAAGTAGTGGATGAAGATTTAGAAGAGATGAAGCAGTTACTGAGCAACAGTGGGTGCAGTATTTTTCTGTAACCTGACCAGTTCAGATTTCATCAACTCCTTCATGGCCCAGTATTGGCTTCAAATATTGTCTCTACATAACTCCAAAGGAGGTGGACACATATCCTTGTGGAAACTCAATTTCTTCTGAAGTCTGTATAAATCCTGGCTGAAAGCAAATACGCGATCAAGTCCTAGCTAGGAAGTCAGAACAGTCCCATGGAACAGCAGCAGGCATTTAAGACAGCAAATTCAAAACCCAGCTGATACTTTTACTCAAAAGCATAAGATAATGAAGTAGGAACTAATTCAGGGAAATCCTGTGACCTCTATTATATATAAGGCCAGCCTAAGTAGTCTTACTAGTCCCTCATGGCTTTAAAACCTATGGCCTCAGGAGAACTGACTCTCTGGATCTGCAATTGATTCATTGTTCAACTGTATACTGCCTTTTCTACTTCTCCATGCAAGAAAATGCATCATTCCTGATCCCATTTTACAAAGATGCTGCTAATCAATGATGGTATATTGTTCCAAACATATGAAAGACTTTTAAGTAAACAGTAGCAATAGTGCATTACCAACAGATGCCTCAAGAACACAGGTCACGTATGATAAAATTTTATTCTCATTCACAGCTGCTTAATAAAAGTAACCAAGTAGGTAGTATAGATCTTTAAAGAAAAAACTAATGAGATGAAGGCCACCTGCCAAATTAATCCCTGAATGTCCCGGGGCTTATTCATATAACAAATACCAAATAATTTACATTAAAAACCCAGTTTTATTAAAAATCTCATGCAATTTCTATAAATAAAGGATTGCTAAGCATAATGGCATTTTCAGAGTAATTCCTGCAATCGCGGAATACCTTGCCTCTCAAAAACTGCTTTGTGTGTGATAAAATAGTCCTAACAAAACAAAAGTCCAGAGGGAGAAGGACAACACCATCTTTCATGTGTAGTATATACCAGTATGTTCAAATTATTAATTTACTAGCTTTGTTTGTTTTAAAACATAAATTGACCAAAAGAAATGTTAAATTTAAATGACAGGGTCACTGAACTAGTGTAATATTATGATTCTCAGTTCAAATTCCATCACAAATTTTAAACATTCCATAGATAATAATGAATGAAGGTCCATATGTGAATACTTATAAAAGACCTGAAGGCGTAAAGAAACATGTAATTTTTATTACCAGCATAATGTGACAGTCAGCTACAGGGGGAAAAAAAAGAAATTTAATCTTAAAGTTTTCCTCTTTTTTACCAACTGTATCTTTTCCTACAGTAGGAAACTGGTAATAGGGAAACCCAAGGGGAAGGCTTTGAGCTACTATACAAGTTAGCACTGAAATAGACACAGCTAAGTTAATTTTTACCAGATAAAGTATCACCAACAGATGACTGCTGCATCACATATGTGTAAATTCCCCAGACAATGGAAGTATAGGTAAGACAGCCTCCAGCACTAAGAACATTCAGGACTAGCAGCTCCTCTGCCTAGCTGATCCACAGCTGAACAGAAAAAAGGTTTTCATATCCTCTAGTCCTTACAGAAGCTACTGTGTTAATAGAACCTCTCTGCCTCTGTACCTTCATAACCAGGAACTGAAAGCACCAACTTATAAACTGAAAAAAAAGCCATAAAAATCATGGGGCTAAAATCTAGGAATTGGGGATGACAATGCCAGAGAATCACTCAATTAATTCTGAACACTCAAGAGTTTTACATGAGAAAACTGCTTAGAAAACTGAAAACAAAACTTTGACCTTCCTGGCAAAGGAAGGCTCTTATGAATATCTGTCTCTCACTTAACAGTTCCATGCTTTTACTTTAGTAAGTAAACAGACCATAAAGGTATTATCACGGATTTATCAAATTCCACATTTTTTAGCCTTTTCCTCTAAAAAGCTTTTTTATAATATCTCTCCACTTAAGATTCTAAGTTCCTAAATTTTCTTCTTTCCAAAGGGAAGCCTCACAGTGTAAAATAATTCTCCTCCATCAATAGTATTATTTAAATCATTATTTCCTCAATGGAAATAGGATATCTTTTTCTCCACATACATTACAGTAGAGATGCATTCTGTGATAGAGGTAGGCTTGTTAAAATTCTTACCATTAGTACTACAATCACAGTTCCTAACAAGATAAACAATTTTGTTGTAATAAAAAGACAGTGTTCTGCAAGTGGATTGGAGTAACAAACGAATAAAAAGTGCCTATAGCAAGAAGTATGGTATAAATATTTCAGCACTAGACCTAAATATAGATTAAAGGATCTAATCAGTGTAAGCTTCTTTAAACAAAAAAGCTTTCAACAGGAAAAAATGCAGCAGTAAAACACACAGACCATATTGCTGTAGTACACTGCAGACTTTAAGCCATGACAATAAATATATTTGAGAGTGGTAGATTGTATTAATAATAGCAACAATTTTTTTTTCTTTTTTTTTTCCAATAACAACCCTAAAGTAAAGCTCTTAAGTTTACTTCATAGCTGTTGTTGTTTTCCAAATCTCTTTTCATCATTTATACTCTGATGTGGTTTTTTTCCCCCTTTAACTCAGTGTTGTGATGGAATCAATACAAACCTGCTCTTAACATATCTGTCTCTGACCTGTGTTTGTTTTAAGCTATATCATTCATAATGGTGATCGATGGGTAATGCTATTCCTCTTTCTCCACAAAAAGCATGGAGCATAAAAAGTGCATATATTTTATGCCCAAGGTCAGGATAAAATTAATGGATGAGAGCTAGATAAAATGGAGTTCAAGCTGAATGGGCTGAGTGCTCTCTACAGGGTACAGCCAAGGCAGGCAGTACAAAGCCCATTATACTCAAATGTTCTTGAAGCATTTCAGAAGTGAAATTGTTTCCACAGGCTAATGCATAAAAGTATGAAGCTTTAACTTTTCTGTTTCACAGATAGCCTACAGATATTGGGCAAGTGTTCCTATTCAGGATTTTATTTAGCATATTCCATTTATCAATCTTTACCTTAAGCCATAAACCCATTTGGTGTTTATGACTAAAGTTGTACAAGCTATGTTTATTTGTCATTAGTAAACTTTACTTCACTTTACTACTTTTCTGTTCCTGCTCTCCCAAGATCTGTGTCAAGATAACAAGTGAACAACAGAGCCTTTAAAAAAACAACAACCACACATACAGAAAACCTCACGAAATAAAAGAATGGAATCAGCATGTAAATATTGAAATTATCACTTACTATCAAATATGGTTTAATAATCAAGAAATTATGCCATAAACATTTTTTTAAAATAAATATAAATTGAAAGTGCATTTCAATTCAACCACAAGACCACAGGAATGGTAGAAGGAATGACAAAAATAAAACTCTGCTGGAGTGTTACTATTACAGACTCAGCTACTTAATATTTTCTTTCCTTACCCTGGTTATTCTATCTAACAAAACCCTCCTTTATGTCAAGAAATTTCCTCCAGTATTAGAAGTGTAAACTTCAAACAGGGCGCACTCTTCATATGAATGAAGTATGTGGGAAGTGCCTGAATAGAGACATATGACACATGTTCTTCAAAATATAGCGTAGCTATTTTAAGAAATAATATAGTCATGCCATGTGCATTTATTAAAAATACTGTCCTGGGGTTTTATCTAAACATGTTTCAGTGTTCATGCCCTTCTTATAATCTAAGGTTAACAGAAAATGAAACCAAGAGTAGCTGAGCATAGATTTACAACGACTACATCACTACTGACCGTATCACCATTTTACCTATTAATAATTTCCTGGAAAAAGATCAAGGTAAAAATACAACACTGAGCACCAGATTAGATAACAGATATTCAGAAAAAAGTTGAATTAGAACTTGGCACTACTTCCCCATGGCTTCTGCTCTTAGTCCTTTCTGCTGATACTTCACTAAAGCAACTTAGCTTCTAGTGCATACATAGGAATATGAGGCTGCCAATTACCCACATAACTAACTGTATGCCTTATTATTTCTGTCCAATAAAATCCCACACTGTATTGCTTTAGTAAAATTAAGAAGGAAAAACTTGTAAACAGTCCAGTGTCAAAAAAAGCAAGTTAAGACAGTCTTCCATTTTTGAAAAGAAAACAAATAAAGGATGGGGAACTTCAGCTACACGTGTTTTTTGCCAGAATAGACCTAATTTTCTTCACAGTGGCCGGTACATGGATGTGTTTTTGATTTTTGTTGAAAACAGAGTTGAAAACAGAGAGATGTTTTTGTTATTACTGAGCAGTGCTTTCATAGTGTCAATGCCTGCTCCTTGTACTGCTCCACCAGTGAGGAGAGCGGGCGTGCACAAGAAGTTGGGAGGAGATACAGCCAGCACAGCTGACTCCAACTGATCACAGGGATGTTCCAGACCATGTGGCATCACGCTCAGTACATAAAGCTCATGGGTGACAAAGGAAGAGGGATAATCTTGGGAGTAATTGTGTTTGTCTTCCTAAGGCATCATTACACATGACAGATATCACACATACAGATATACACATATCCTTTTTGAGGATGGCTGAGCACCTGCCTGCCCACTGGAAGGGGGGAATTAATGCCTTGCTTTGCTTTGTTTATGCACAAGGCTTTTTCTTTTCCTATTAAACTGTCTTGGTTCCAATACCTAAGCTTTCTCATTTTTACTCTTCTATTTCTCTAACCTATCCCACTAGCGGGGCAATGAGTGGGCAGCTGTGTGGGGTTCAAATGCTGGCTGGGGTAAAATCATGACATCAAAAAACCCCAAAATGCAAACAAATAAAGAGACAAATTCTGTAAAATCAGAGATCACATTATGAGACATGCATGTTCAATCCCCACTATTGTGGCACTTCACTCAAATATTTTAGCAGGATATAATCCTGTAATATTCACGTCTTCACTGCTGTTACATCGGGCGGCCCATGTCAAACATGCAAATAATCTATTTATATACTTAGTGGTGGGCTGCTGGATACCTAAATGTCTTTATCCTATCTAGGCAAAAATGGTTTTGTTCCGCCAAATTACAAGTTAAAGTTTATCAGATTCAGGTATAGATTTATGAACAGGGTTTTATTTTATGCCAAAATATATTTGCATGCTATTTTTTATCAGTTTTTGGTCTGTGCTTTGACTACTTGCTAAGGTAAACTGCAGGGCAAAATAAAACACTAATGATGCAGCTGAACTTTAGTCGGAGAATTCTGGATTATTTCTGAATCTCTTAAGAAATCAGAAGGTCAGAACAGGATGACACACTCATGTTTCTCGCTGATGTGAATTGGTCTCAGAGTGCATTTAAGTAATCTGTTTTACTGTTGATAAATAAAACATTTTCAGCAGGCATCTAAATAATGAAAACCAACTGGACTGACATATAGCTTCTAGACTATAATCAGCTGCGCCTACTTTATGTTACAAGGCCATTATTTTTCCTCCATTTTATTTATGCCAAGCATTTAATGGTAATTTTTATTACTGTGATTAAATCTCAATGAGCAAAAACAAGATATTGTATTAGATGACTTTGGTATTTGTATAATTCAAAATAATTTTAAACATTCTAATTCTTTATTCTTTAAATATGCTTTTCCTGATAAATATTGTAGCAACACTGCTAAAGTGTTCTTCACAACGCTACAGAAGCATGCTGTGCTCTTCAATGCATGATGATGATGACCTTCTTGTACAAGGGCCTTAGGGCAAATTTAATATTCCCAGAACAAGAAACTTTCACCAAATCTTTTGGATTTTGCTCACTGCAAACAGAATCCAGGAAAACTATTCTGGATTTGGTTTTTCATGTGTCAGTTCATTTTTACCAGCATTCCAGGCCAGAGTTTAAAACAGTTGTAAGGCAACCATTTCTAGAATATACAATTAAAGAACTCCTTTAATAATCTAGAAATAATGTGAATTCCACACTATGGTGCAGCAAGAAAGGCATGCATCTCTGGAGGACCTTGGCTACAATCTTGAGTTCTACTCCTTCAGCTCACAATTTATGATTAAATAAATGTGTTCAAATACTTTCTGAAAACCAATTTAGGATGACAGAATTTAAATGCATCCAAAGTGAGTCAATACACACTAATTTAATTTAAAAATGCTATTAACAGGAACTGCATAATTCTTTACATTTCCCAGAAATTTATTTAGATAATGACCACTGTATTCTATTTTCTTGTTCATTTAATTAACAATAATTAACAGTATTGCCTTTGCATGAGAAGTTTGCAACAACAAAGTTTTCTGTTTCTAACAAAACCAGTTATCTTTTCCACTCCAGGTTTTGACTGACAGCACCTCCCAACAGGTGCTGAAGCTAAATAATTCCACAGTCCTTCCTGCACCAGTTTCTACAAACACTTCAGCAGTTCTATTCCATGGTAAATGTAAATGAAGGAGGCAATCTGTAAGGGGAAATATTGCTTATACAGTGTTTCAGATGCAAGAAGTGTCTCATTAAAATAAACAGATTTGTAAACATTTAACAATCTATACAATCAAAATTTAAGTCTCTTGTCTGAATGAATAAATGATTACTAAAGTAAGATGTAAATGAGTTCATAAGATTTTCAAGTTCTTTTCCATTACCTTAGAATCACAGAAAATTAAGGGTATGGAATGGACTTTAAAGATTGTCTAGCCCCAATCCCCCTGTCCTGAGAAGGAACACATTCCACCAGACCAGGTTGCCTAAAGTCCCATCCAACCTAGGTTTGAACACTGCTAGAGTTGGGGAATCCATAACCTCCAGAAGACCCTGTTTCAATGCCTCACCACTGTCACAGTAAAGAATTTTTTCCTAATATCTAAATTTCCCCTCTTTCTATTTGAAGCCTTTCCCACAAGTCCTATCACTGCAGTTCCTGATTAAGAGTCCCTCTCCCCCTCTCCACCTTTGCTGTAGGCCCCCTTCAGATCCTGGAAGTTGCTGTGAGGTCTCCACACAACTTTCTCTTCTCCAGGCAGAACAGACACAACTTCCTCAGTCTGTCCTCATGAGGAAATGCTCCAGTCCTCTTATCAGCCTCATGCCCTTCTCTGTACTCGCTCCAACAGGTCCGTGTTCCTCCTGTGCTGTGCCCCCAGAGCTGATGCAGCTCTGCAGGTGGGGTCTGAGCAGGGCAGAGGGGCAGAATCCCCTCCCTGCCCTGCTGCCCACCCTGCTCTGGATGCAGCCCAGGACACGGGTGGCTCTCTGGGCTGTAAGCACACACTGCCAGCTCATTATACATGAACCACCTGAACTGCTTTTGCATCAGGTGCCAAACACAGAAGGATCTCAGAACTTAACTCACATAAGATGCCATTTCAGTACTGTAGGTTTGGATTAGGCACTTCTCATGTATGCTAGAAAGAAGAGTTTCCTCTCCCTTTAAGCTATAGTACACTGATAACCTATGGTTTGTTCATCAAAAGGCCATTATAACTGATTCTTAATATACCAAACTCTTTCCTGCAGGCAGAGCCACTTACATGCAGATTGATTTCTGTTTTCAAAACTCTTATACTCTAATTTTTAGAAACCCAAGATTATTTTTTGCTTATGTACAGAAGACAGAGGGATAGAGAAGTAACAGCACAAAAGGAGAAACATTCTGACTGGCACCACATTGACAAAATTGCTTTCAAAGATGTTACAGGAGGTCTTTATAGGGGGTGTGTAACCAATTTAAAGAAATAACTGTGTTCATACGGCAAACAGAGCAACTGCACAGCTACCAAGGTGTTGCCTGTGTCAGTCACGCTGCTAGAGGTTAACTCCACATAATAAACAACAGGGATAATAAACATTATCAACCTCCTACTCAAACACAACCATCTCTCTTCTCCCCACTACAATGTCAGAATAAGGTGAAGACCCTGACTACTCACCATCTTTTATTGTTTCTTTAGTGATTTTGTTTCTGTAGATTTGTTCTTACTATTGGATGTGACCTGAGTTGCTGAAAACCAGTTTTTTTCCTCAGAGAAGCAACAAATGACTGATCATTGATCTGGAAACTGGTTTGCTAAAGTAAATGGGAATAGGTAGTCAACCATGGCTTTAACACACACACAAAAAAAGCCTCAACTCATATACCTTTAAAGAAATATCAAATAATTAAAATAATATAAATTGTATCAATAAATTATCAATTATAACAAGCTCAACTCAATTTTTCATTATCATCTAACACTGAAGTGAATGCAGTAATACCGGCATAAATTACTCACAAATGTATATCCTATAAATTTATTTATTTATGAGCTTTGTTTCCCACAATAATTCTGTTATTTTTGATGTAGGAAACCATAATGAAATATCAGATGACCAATCCAGAAACCTCATACACATGAAATCACTACAGGAGAACATGGGTATATACCTCCTTAATGGTGTGTACGACTGCCAAAGTCTAAGAGCATTTTGAGAAATTTAATTCCCACTGAAAGGTAGTAACACTTCAAAGAGAACAACCTCCCTTTTCAAGGGTGTCAAAGCTTTCAGAATTCTGTGAATACACGCAGTATTTAATGTAAGCAGAAGAAAAATTTTGGGAAGTTCATAAATCCCTGTAAAATTCAGTTTTTCTTCAGAGAAGTTATTTTCAAGCTTTTGAAGATACAAAAAGAAAATTGCATAGGTCACCACAATATAATACAATTTTAATAAAGTAAAAAACCATAAACGCTGTCAACTAATATGTTTTTTTTAAAAAATCAATAGTTTTAAGAAATGCTCAACCTTTTCAGGGACTTCCTGATTGAATCTGATAGTCACTATTGACTATGTTTCTCATGGAAAAGAAAGATGTGAGAAGCCCAAAGAACACAGCATTTTAAATTAAATGCATTTAAACACATGGGACATAGACAGACAGACGGATAGGTAGGTAGATAGACAGACAGACAGATGGATAGATAGATAGATAGATAGATAGATAGATGATAGATAGATAGATAGATAGATAGATAGATAGATAGATAGATAGACAGACAGATAGATAGACAGACAGACAGAGAGACAGACAGAGAGACATAGACTGAAACAGGTCAGAAGTGAACATTAAGTTTCCTCACTGGGGGGAACTTTATTACTATGCTTTTAATTTTTTTCATTTAAAAAAGTGGATCAATTTCAGTAAAGTCAGCAAGGCTATTCCAAGTCATTTAATACTCTAATTTACTCTCTGGTAACCTACTGTCTTTCATTTATCTGGAGAGTTGCATGAGCCACGTTTAAGCATCTACTGCTGAAAATCAGCTGCTAATGAAGTAGTATCTTTATTCAATTATGAGTGGCTGAGAAAATCTCCTGAAGAGGTTCTATTTCTCTATATGCTTTTTAACATTTCTCATTAATATTTTTGATAAAAAAAATAATTTAAGTCTGAATTAGCATCTTGGAAGCAGACACTGAGAAGACACACCCTAAACAGATGGTGGGTACAGTGAAGGAAGCAGCAGACAAATCTTTGTTCAGTGCTAGGGAAGTTCTGTGCTTACATCATGAGGACTCTGTTCACAGCTCTCATATACACTACAGTAAGGCATATACACGACCTAAATCTGCCTGTACTTGGAAGTCTGTAAAAACTGTACTACTTTTGAAAAAGTCAGATGAAAATTATAGCCTGCTGAGCAAGAATCCTTTCAATGATTATGCTATTTATTTTCTTCTCCACAATTGCTATGACAAAGATAACCACACGCTTGGCCATGACTTCTGTTCTCAGTATTTGCCTTAGCTGGTGTAGTTCTGCTCTCTTCAAGAACTTACTCCTAATTTAGCACCAAACTCCAACAGAAACAAGATCAAGAGGATCACTATCAAGAGGATATTTTATGAGACATGCACTAGCTCACTTAACTCTTTCTCTCTTGTGGTAGGTTAGCTTTAGCAAACATCTGAACTCCCACCCAGTCACTTGCTCCCTCACAGTCCTTCCTCTGCACTTAGGACACGGGGAGTAAAGAGGCTGAATGAGCTGGGTCAAACTGAAAACAGGGCAATTGCTCTAGTAGGCAAAACAGACCTAAACAAATTAATGAAATTTCGTGCTGATTAAAACAGGTCTGCATAGTGAGCATCAAACACAAAATTTAAACACTATCTTCCTATCCCCAAAAGCAGTACTCTAGAAGTCTGCTCTGCCATGGAGCTCCTCCTCTTCTAGCCTAGATGTTCCCTGTGTTGTTTCCCACTCTGCCTTTGTTCCCTCTTCTCTGCCTGTCTAGTATTTTAATTTTTCCTTAAATATGCTTTCACAAGAGACACCACCAGCTTCACTGATAGGCTCAGCTGTGTCCTGTGCAGATCTGTTGCAGAGCTAGATGGAGCCAGCTGTGTCTGGCACTGGTCTTTTCTTGCTACCCACTGCCAAAACCTCACTGGACACACTGAAAACACTTCTGTATTTATACTGTAACTCAGTTTCTAGTTTAACATGACTAATCTGAACCATGAAATCCAAAATTTAGCAAAGTGTGAAAAATGGTGAAACACTGTTTTATTTTGTCAACATCTGTGCCATAGCATGTGACATGGTTTTCATTTCGTTGCAGATGGTCAAGAAAAATGTTAGCATTTGGGTCATCTTTCAAACAACACGAATTTAGAAGCACGTGGCTATCAGTCACACCCTGATACTGTAGATTTTCACGCAGTTTAAACAAGAGCTATATTTTGCATCCTTGTAATCTGAACTATGTGAAATAAATATTCTGGTATGTAAACCATCACATCTATGCACTGTGTCTCAAACTTGTATTTTCATAACATAAGTTATACATACACCACCATTGTATTTTTCCTTTTTTCCATTAATAAATAATATTTCACTTAATAGCTTAAAAATGTTTGTAAAAACACAAATTATATTTAACTGAAGATTACTTCAAGCTAATCCAAACGCTACATATACTGAGAGATGAAAAAAGAAAAAATTCCTGAAAAAAAGAAATTTTGCAAATATATGATAGTTGTTTCCTTTTTCATTGGTGTGCATTTGCAAAGACAACAAAAATAAAGCCATTATATGGTGCATATTAAATTATCTAAAAACTGGCAGTATTTTTAATGAAAAAGCACTGGCTGGATTATCACTATTTAAAAGATAAGCAAGTAAGCTAGCAATCCAGTATGTAATATTCAGTTATGGCTCATCAATTTGATTAAAAGTAATGTTAAAATGAGAACTACAAAATCTCAATGCCAGTAGAGAAGCTATTTTTATAAACTTCCTGGAGATAAAGATTTAAAATCTGGTATAAAAGAGATACAGTAATAAGAATTGGAACATTGTTGGCTTAGCATCTGAATCTAAACACATACACATGAATTTTCCTTTAAAAATACAAGTAATCCCATCCCTGTTCAGCTCAGTTACATGTCCATGCTCAGCTAAATGGGTAAGGGATAAGCGACCTGAGGCATTTTCTTTTGAGAAGGCTCTGCTTATAAAAATTATGGCATTAGGTATGGTGAGAAAAATGGGAGAAAATTCAATTTCTCTCCATGTAACATCTGAAACAGAGTTTTTGCAAAGCACTTGGCAGTGGCAGCTGGCAGCACAAAGCACAGGCGGCAGAAGACGAGGGGCACAAGGCCGGTGAGGCAGGCAGGGGCACGGCAGAGCTCGGCCCGGCGCGGCTCCCGCGGCCACCACGCCCACCTGCCCTGTCTGAGGGGACATCCGGGACAGCCCACTATCTGTACGATGTGCTTTCGTCTCTTTTAAAGCATTCACTTTCCATCTTTGACGATAGTAAACAACCATAATATTATCCCTTACAAGAATGGCTTTAGTGAGGGAAGAAGAGGGACTGACTCTAAGTCTGCTTACATTTTTTTAGTCCCTGATTCCTTGTTTAGTTTGCCATGACAGGACGCAGGTCTGACTTTTTCAGAATCCCTGGAAAGCATATTACATGCACTCTCATCTATGCAAAGAGACCTTTTTCTACCACAAAGGATTTAAAAAATGGTAAAATGTGTTTCATTCAAATGGATCCTATTGATACTTTCCTAGATGGCTGTTTCTACTTTATCTGAAGACTTTTGTCCTTTCAGGAAAATGGTCAGGGTCTAACATGACTTTGTGATGGAGAATTTTAGTTATACATATTTAATAAAAGGAACAGCTACTAGTAAACACAATTCTTGTAGTCCTTATACTTAGTTATTTCATACAATGCATTTGAAATAAATGCATTGATTGAGAGGCAACATAAAATGGAAATGTGTGAATGCTGTAGTCCAGTGATGTTGATATGGTTCTGCTAGTAACAGGCTTCCAGTATGGTTTGGAAGGCTTCAGCACTGACGCTCTCTCTGCCTAAACATGCCTGCAGATTATTCTCATGTTTTTAGCTGTAACAGAAACTTTTCTTCTGACAGGTGGCTATCACTAAATTGGGTCACCTTTAGTTACCTTTTGGATGTTACAGCTGCAATTTTTACACTCATGGCAAGAGGCTGCTGTGGGCAGAATGAGGTATTTATTACCCTAATGCACTGCTATTCATAGAGAGAAGGCTTGGTATGACAGCAGAGGCTTTGAGAAGTGGAGACATTGTGCAAATGAGCACCATGGGACTGCCAAAAAAGAGGCCCAGCCTGGCACTAGCTCTCCAATGCTTCAATGCTCAGTTAAACTGCCGGACAACAAAAAGAAGATGGAAATAGCATCTGCCATAGACAAAAGGCATAGTATGTAATAAAATCATATGTAACATCAACCTGCAGATTGGTGAAGAAACAGCCAAGCGTATTTTTTTTTCTTTATGCTAGCAGGCATAAAAATTGCTCCAGGTGGATCCTAGAGGGAGGAAGAGGGGTCACCATGAGCACTGCATTTCTCAGACATAAGGTTGTTACAACTTGCTGTTACAGCCTGTACTACCAGCCTGAAGCCATCTACTCCAAGACCCCAGAGGAGCACTCAAAATATGAGCACAACACCAGAAAAAGGAGGAAATACCAGGAAGTGTTTTTGTGAAAGAATTATTGTATTTTTATGTTTAAGAATTTTTGGTGTAATAATATTTGGGCTTGTGGTTTATACGTCATTCTGTCCTTTAATAACCAATTTTGGTCTAATTCAACTTGTTCTACAATAATTACAATTTAACTTATACTAACAGTAAATTATAGAATTTACATATAATATCCTTTTCATATACAAGACCCTGAACTTTCTCTTGAAAAGACTGATGTACATGGATAAAGCAGAAAACAGTGACCTAGCAACACATTAATAAAATTTGTTCTGAATAAATTTGAATTCAATAGTTCAATTTGTATTCAATTATTTTTCATTTTTAAAGCTAAAATCATAATAATTCTTTGCTGCCTTAGGTGATAAGAAGTAAGTGCAGCAAAAGAACACACATAGTGGCCAAACCATTCTTCTGGATTGCCTCAGGAAAACTAACTGTCACAGTAAGACATTAAATAAATGTTCATATGTTTTACCAAATTTAACAGCTTTTTTTCCTATTAAAAATACAGAAAGAATGTTAATAATATAGAAATATGAGAGCATAAGCAATGAATTTTCTATGCCTTTCATGTTCTTCACCCTGATTTTTTTTTTTTTACTTGTAAAGAAATTTAGTAACATCTCTAAATATAATGCTCCTTTAACCCGGCCTCTGAACAAATCTCATTATGAGATACTCCCTAGAAAGAAACACAGAACTGTACAATATCCTCACTTAAAAAGGGACCCACCAGGATCACTGAGTCCAACTAGTGGCCCTGCACAGGAGTCCTCACAGGTTACAGCTGCTGCTTCAGTCTATAAAAACACACTCCCTAGTGAGCAAATTTATCCTGTTTCTAGATGTGCTAAACCTCAGTCTTAGCCCAGATGTAACTTGACACCTCTGATGTAGCTGATGCATGCTACAAAATGTCAAAGAATGCATTGTGCAAAGTTATCTTCAACTTGAAGCATATGTTTTGCTAGATTATTAGATTCAGATTTCTTCTCCATTAGGAAAGGATTTACTTTTTAAAGTATTAGAAGTATATCAAGTAACCAGCTCAGCTCTCACCAGCAGAGCTGCTCCCATAATACCATACATGATGGAGGAAAGATCTCCAAGATAAGAGAAAGGTGACAGCAGGAACATACTTTCACATGCTTACCAATAGCAGCTTTTTAGGAGAAACTTTTTACATTAGCATGAATGTCGCAAGAAACAGCTATTTAATATTCTGCTTTCCATGTGCAAAAGTCCCCAGATGGTTTTTAAATTCAGCATTTATTTCCATTTGATGACATGACCCATATGACCACACATCTCTCACCAATATATACGATGTTTTTATGTGTAAAACTCTTTCTGTCCTTCTCTTCTCTTCAGGATTACAAGCTAGTTGATTATGCTGGTTCTTTTTCACAGGTAAGTAATGTCATAGAAATGTCCTCTCATCTCCTCTCTTCCTCCTGCTTCTGCAGGGCCGTTTTTTTCCTCAAAATTTCTAGATAAGTCTACAGAAACGGTCCATTTCTCTGTGACACTTAAATCTGTATTTTAATGTTAATTCCTAATATAAAAGAACTACACTGCCAAGAAGTACTCAGAATAATGCATGTGTATATTAAACTGTATCTACAGCTACCATAGAACAGTTATTAGCCTTGTGCGAAATACCACTAGACAACATAGGTTTTACTGCTATCAATAAAATTTCTTATTCATTACATGATACAGCAGAGGCCATCATTTTTAACTAGCCTGACTTTCTGCAGTGTTGAGACAGCTGTTGTAGATAAGATCAAATACAAAGCTTTCCTGAATATTTCAGATTTTTTATTTGCAACTTTTTTGTCCTTTTTAGAATAAGGATGACAAGTTTATCTGTAAAATATTTATTACGCTTAGTAATATTGTACTGCCAGCATATGACAAAAACCACAGAATTACACTCTCTCTAGCACTTCCATAAAAGGCTTTAACTCCTAAGTCTAGTAATATGTTGGATTTAGGCTTTCTTAACAGTTCAAATATGTTTTTAAAATATAGTAAATGGGAAAAACTCTAAAATTGTAGTTGTGCTGTACAGAATACTCATGTTAAGATTACTATTAAACTAAAGGGGGAAAAAAGAAATTAGATATAGTACAGACTGACAACTCTTTGCTGATGATTGCATCACTGACTTCAGTGTTACTTTCTAGTTTGGTTCTGACTGGTTGACAGAAAACCTTCAAACAGACAGTATTCAACACTGCCATTAACAATATGATGATCTCTCATGCCTCTCTCATAACAGCATTCACGAAGCCACCGAAGCTCCTTCTTAGTTGCATATATGTAAATATTTTTAATGAAAACGCATTATGGAACATGAAGTGAAAACATAACTGAGAAGTTATGCAAACTGTAGGGTGGATTACACAGAGAAAGAATCACAGACAGACTTTGCTGGATTGCAGCACAGATGACTTTGCTAAATTTTAGCTTGCAATAAAATTGTAAGTCTAACTTGGCATATGACACAAGGTCTTCAAATTCAAAATTTTATTTGACAAGACTTTTTTTTAATACTCCCAGAGGATCTGGGATGATGTACAATCTTCCTAGTTGCATTCTTACCTGCATAAGTTAATTTTTCATGAATTTTATCTTCATTGAAGCCTTTCTTATCTGGATAGCTACAAAGAGCTGCTTATAATGGAAGGAACAAGGCAAGGAATGGATGAGTGCAGCAAGAAAAAAATGATACAGGATATACCTGAACTACCATATTTCAAAGAACATAAATAAACAGGTGAAACCTGGAAGTACCTTCACCAATAATTACAGAACTGTTTTCATTAATATTTCTGCTTTTCAAATGCATTAATAACAACTAATAGTTAATAGCAAAGCTATTTATTTAAACTTTTAATTTCTTCTTAATTCAAAAAAGCCAACATTATTGTAATTATGCCATTCATGATCACAGCCCTGTGAGCCTATCTATCAACCTCTGAAACCCTTACTTTAGAAAACACATTGATATTAGGAAAGAACATGTGCAGTCAAAGGTAATTCTGAATTATTTTCTTGTCAAGATTTACATTTAAATGGTAAACTTTACTGTCAGAATAGCTGCAAAATTTAATCACTATATTTAAGTATAATTAGATGGCGACCGTTGTGAGGGTACTTTCCATTTTTTTACTTTAGACTGGTTAAAGTCAACCACTTATTTTAGAAAACAGTATTGCACTTGTGAGCTGAAGATAGGTAAGTAAAGCTTATTCACTACACTGATAAGTAGTGTAAGTGAAGACATGCAAAATATCAAGAGAGCACTAAGAAAATAGCTTCTAGCAGACTTGAGAAAAGACTCATGGTGACTTTACTCATCCTTCTCACCTAGGTTTTTCTGTCTGTCTCATACAATCCAAATACAATGCATGAAGTTCAGAATCAAAATGAATGTTGAGCAGAGCTGCTTTCTGAACAGACTAATCAAACACATATCAGGGCAAAGGCTGAAATAAAAAGTCATGCATTGTCAGCTGCATCTTCAGTGCATATGCTATCAGCTGCTTTCCTCAACTGTGTGCTCATGCTCAAAAACAGAACTTCATGTTGTTCCTACTGCCCCATATGACAGCTGTTATCTATACAATGAGAAAACACCAGACATTATTAGCAGTTTCGGTATCTAAAACATTTGGTATCTAAAATATTTCCAGGCTATTAGGAACTTCAAGATTTTAGGGGTTTTGTGTACAAGACAAAGGCTTTCATGTCTTCATATTTTAAAATTAATCACAAAAGCAGGAAAGAAGACCTTGATTTTTTGTTGTTTGTTTTTCTGTCATCTGTACCTCAAAGCTACATGTTGAGAAGATTCATGAATAAAATGAAAGGGTTTGTTTGCAAAGCAGTCAAAAAACATTAATTTGTAAACTGCTGACAGTTTTTACAACTCTTGTTGCCAAACAGCTGTTAGTGAGAAACAAAGAAAGCCCTGTAGGGGCAAAAAGCTCCAGTAATTACTCCTTCTCTTAAAACTGAACTATTCTGTAATGTCAAAAGAAAAAAGATACAGTTAATAGTTTGCCTTTCTTGCTGGTTTTGGTTTTTCAGTTGGTTGGTTGGTTGCTTGGTTTTTTTTGAAGGTTGTTTTGGAAGTGCTTCTTTTGCATTCCTGTATACTGACATCTCTGGCAGGAAGAAACACAAGACACTAGTACTTAGAATAGTACTGATGGAAATCAAATAGCCAGAATAGGTTTATCTGACCTGGGAACAGAGATCAATGATTCACAAGAAGATGTAGAAATTATTTAATAATGATTATTATGCAGGAGAGACACTTTTTCTTTCTTTCTGTAAAAGACGGGAATAATTTTATTTTTAGGAAAAATAGGGAACATCATCAATTCATCGGATATTAAAGGCCCTGAAAGGCTGAGAAGAAGTCTGGTAACTCACATTTATTACAATTTACAAATCATCCAGATCTCATTCTTATTACATATATTTGAGATGTGTATGCTACACATAACTTGATAATTATAACTCACACCAATTGAGCAAAAATTACACTGCCTGTAGCTTCACAGCACTACACACAACTCCCTTGGAGCAGTAACACTGCACATCACATGTAAGGCTGATGTATTAAGAAGCCTTATTCAATCTAAGATCACATCTGTATTAGGCTGGGTATTTTTTTCTTTCAGCATTAGTTTGTACTCCTTAGAAGTTTTCTAGAAACAACCTCAGGTCATCAAAAGTTTTTAGAATAAACAGTTACCTGTTTTGGTTCTTTTTTATAATAAATATATGGACTTATTGTGAATGAATATATTTGTTTGGCTATAAAACACACACACACCCATTCCAGAAAATTCATGATACTAGAAAACGTGATCACAGGTATGTTCTATGCCAGAAGCAATAAGACTCAGTGTTGTATTGATCCTCTGCACTTCTGTTGCTTTCACCTCCTTTTCATTTAAGATATTTGTAGTAATTTTTATTCAGAATTTGTATTCTGTCCTCAGGTCTTTTTAATCTTGACTCTTTCTTCATCTGCTTTCAACTTAAACTGATTCATTCTTCCTCTTTGATGTGTTATTGTCTCGCAGGACACTGACTCTGTGCAAGAATTGTTCCTAAAGATGTTAACAATCGCAGTGACACCCAAACTGACAGATGTGAAAAACTAGCCACAACAACCTGTATGACATTTAATGGAATTCTCCTCCTGCTTGTGATCAAATAAAGCAGAAATTAAGATAATCTATAAAAAAGAGACACATTTCACATACTAGTTTGAAACAAATAATCCTCTCTATATAAATAAAACAATTTTTGATATTTACATTACTAAATGCAGTAACCATTTTTCCTATTGCAAATGAAAAAGCACAATTTAATTATTATTTTATAAATTCTACCCTTCACACTGAGGAAAACAAACACTACGTTTATCAGCATGAACTACCTTTAGAAGTTTCCAATTTCTTTCAGTGCTAATTTAATCTCCAATGATTACCAGCTCTTTACTGCTCTCTGTATGTGTGTTTAGGCTTCTCATTAAAAAACCCTCAAAACACAAAGCCCACCATCCCTTAGCTTCTAACAAGAAAAATCTAAAACTTTGCTTGTTTCACTGATAACCCTCGTAACTAGCTCTTTTCTGTGATGTTCTATGTGGCTATACTTCAGTCTCATCATTTTCTCTAAATCTTTTAATCATCTTCTGCTGTTTCCTGCTATGGTGTTTTTTCTTTTTCTTCCATATGCTGCAGAGCAAGTTCCCTGTCCTTAATGAGAGACATAAACAGATATGTCAGAAGTCTTTACAGATTCATACTATCTAGAACATATCAAAATAATTATGCAGATAAGGTGTATTTTAAAATACAGACAGCATAGTAACCTCTTGTTTTATATTAACTTTCAGTGGTCAGCTAAGACAAGTCAGAAATACAACATTTAGCAGTAGTGACCAAAATATTAGTATAATTTTAGGACTCAAAGGCCTAACACCTTTATTTAGTATATTCTGATGGACCAGAAACTGATGCTGCTTAACAAAAATATTAAAAGTTTAGTGGACTTACAATAAATATAAAAAACAGGGATTAAGTAATCCAGATCTGTTTGGCATCTCTCCTTTGAAATGTCACAAGATTATACTTTTGGTTCATAGAAATTCTAGCAACTTATCTTTAAAGATCTCTGCAAAAGAGATTCTTTCCTCTCAACATTATGAAAAAATAATGTGGATTCCTTCAAGAATGGTTGTATTCTCTGCACAGATCTTAACAAAATGATGGGCAATTTAAATACCCAGATCAAATTTTCCCTGTATTTGCTTAATATTTTTGATACTGAAATCAAAATAGAAACCACGGCTAGCATGACTGAAATTGGACAAAATGCAGTAGGCAGATAGGGAGCTGCTATTTGCTTCAAAACACAAAGCTACTATGTATTATTTTTCCAGTTATGTTACAGCAGTGCTTGTCTAAGAGCAGTGGGGAACAGGAGAAAACAGACAAAAAATCCTAGTGCAATAAAGTCTTTGCTAATACTCTGAAAGTATCCAGTTCATCTTTAGAAAAAGGAGATTCATTGTCACAAGGCAGTTGTCATCACAACTGAACAGCAACCATTTTACCAGGAGAAACACTCTCCAGAAAAAAAAAAATCAAGCTTGGGTGACTTCCATGAGCCTTGAAAACCTTGGCAGCTAAACATTTGGCATCTAAGGTCTTGGCAATGGTTAATCAGCCCTTGAAGTTATGGCATGCTGCCATTTCCCAGCTCTTGGACAAGATGAACGTTTTGGATTGTGCTGTGGGAACACCAAGATCATAAAATTTATTTAGGCAGAAAGGATGTTTTTTGGACTTATGGACAACTCTCCAAGTGCTTATTTCATCTGAGAATAGTTATTCCAGGTCTGAGTAGAATAATAAAACCCAAAAATCTCTAACACAGTTTTTAAAATTGTGGTAAAAGGGGAATTGAACAGATGGAACAAAGACAAAGGTGACAGAAATCTGAGCATGCTTCTTTATGATTATTTTAAATAATATTGAGAATACATACCAAGAAAAGACTGGGCAAGGACATAAAGAAAGTGATAAAAACTGGCAGAGGCTCACAGTAATACTGTTAAATAATAAATGCATGCTGCTAGTCACAGAATGTAATATTTTTCAATAAATCAGAAGATGGGCTGGAAAAAAGAGTTTCTGGGTGTCTGTCATTGTATCTAGGAACTGTGTCTATATTTTTCTTTATTCAGAAGCACATGAAGACTTTTTGCAAGCAAAGCATTGTCATTCTTTTGTGTAGGAGAAGAAAAATATTCTTTTGGTTATGAGTGCTTTTTGTCCAGTGATAGTCCATTAATTTTTTCTTATTGGAGTACATTGGAGAATTATGAGTCAGCCTGTAACAGTGAGTAGATTGATATCTATCAATTTATCATCTGCACTTTTAATTTTTTTTAAAAAAATTTTATTAGATTGTATTGAGACTGCAGCAGAATTCTCCTTCTTGAAAGTGGCAAGACTCAGTCCTGTTCAATTCCAGGGATTTACCTTCTGCAAAATCTATTGAGTGTATGTAGTCTCACTGGAGAATATTAAGACCATGAGGATGATGGAGCACACTTCAGAGTTAACTAATCTCCACAGAAAACAGGTACAGAATGTCCTGGGTTGGAGAGCATCCACACAGACCATCAAGTTCAGCTTCTGGCCCTGCACAGGACTACCAAAGAATCATAGTGTGTGTCTGAGAGTGTTGTTCCAACACTTCTTGAACAACAGGCAGACCCAACACTTGGATCTTGGAGCTGTAGAAGCTCTTTCTCAGCTTTATAAATACAGGCTGAGAGAGTTGGGTCTTCTCAGCCTGGAGAAAAGAATACTCCAAGGAAACTTTATAGCACCTTTCAGCACACAAACGAGTTTTACAAGAAGGCTGGAGGGGGACTTTACACAAGGGTATGTGGTGATAGGAGAAAGACTTACGTGAAGGGCAACAGGTTTAAATTAAATATTAGGAAAAAGTTCTTTACTGTAAATGTGGTGAGGCACTAGAAGAGGCTTCCCAGAAAAACTGTAGCTGTCCCATCCCTGGGGGGTGCTTGAGAGCAGACTGGTCGTGGCTCTGAGCAGTCTGGTCTTGTGGGTAAGTCTGCTCCCAAGGAAGGGGGGCTGAATCTAGATCTTTAATTCCCCTCCAACATTAACCATTTTATTGCTCTGTGGTCTCACCTATGGACTTAACAGCATGCAATGAGTGTTACCATTTTCCTCCAGTGAAACACTGTGGACACAACTCACACTATACAGACAGAAACTGACTCTCCTATGTCATGCTGCCAACATCTTTGTAGCTGGCTATTGGCTTTATGCTACATTTCATATTTCTAAAGATAAATCTTGAATGCAATCCAAAATATAACTTGAATTTTTTGAGTGTGCAGAACATGAAAAAACATATACAGAAACATTAACTAATAAAGTTTTAAACAGATTAGGATAAACAAACCATTCTGCACAGTAAAAGGAAAGGAAATATAGGATGTTGTTTTATTGTCAGATGACCAGATTTGACTCTATTTGATGTGAAAAGACTCTCTTGTATAAAGCAGAAACATACGTGTCCGTCCAAACAAGACGTAAAAACAATTTCCACAACAAGTTTAAGACAGAGTAATGAAGATTTTAAAACTCACTCTTTAATGCCTTGTGGAAATGTTCACCTACCAAATAATTCTATACACCTTTATCTAAGCATTTACCAAGATGTTTGACCTAAATCCCAAGCTCCTGTAAGGCTGTGCCCTTTAACAGAATGGCCTGCCAAGATTCTGGTTTCTGTTAATTACCCAGAAAATATAGTAGATCTAGACAAAGAAGCTATGGGATAGGATGACATCTGTTTTTGTTGAAACTTATCAACAAAAGTGAATTTCAACAGTGAAATTGTTGAATTTCACTGTTCAAAGGAGTTCAACAGTGAATTTCATTGTAGTTATTTTCTAGATGGCTTTTGGTATCAATCTGTCATTTTACTTTTTATACAGAAACTGAATAAATGAAAAGAATATTTACAATAACAAAGGAAGTTGAAATAAGTGCAAAACATTTTTTCTCTATTACTCTACTTTTTTATTGAATTAGATAAACTAAAGGTTTGGCAATCATTATGAACACACTTATTCCAGGACTTTACAAAATACTGAACTTAAGTCAGTAAATTTTCTGTCTTGCCTGATATGGTAATGTCTACTTACGAATTTGGTGATATTTTCAAAATAACTTATAAAATCCACAGCTGTGCTGGTGATACAGAGCTTAACACATTTTTTTTTTTTAATGTTGTAAGTGTTTGAATGAATTGACATTTATACTGTCATACAGAGACCAGGAATGGTCAGGTAGGAAAAGGAAAGTCTAAAAACTGTTCTCTTTTTGATGTTAAGTAATGCTTCAAAATTAAGTGAAAGCACTCCTGCCATTGAAGTGCAGTCTTTGCTCTCTGATTACAGATGCTGAAACTGGACCAGCTGTTTAGTAAGTCTTCATTTCTTGAAATCCCCTTATTTAATGCCTTTTCTGAAGTGAGAGCAGAATTTACCTGAGCTCCTTCCTTTCTTCCTTCTCTTCTTACAACATTTAAATATCAAAAGAGGAAACTACTGGGGGATGCACATTTTAACACATGGCAGTATCTTTCAGAAACAACTACTACCATCAAGGTTGGACACTGCACATAAAATTTTGAGCAAAACTTAGTATTGGGATCTGTGAAAGTATCTTGTGCAGTATGAGGACGTGGGCTAGTCTTATAGCATTGTTACAGTGTTTTGAAGCCTCTTTCAAACGAGGCTTCTTGCACAAAAGAAAACCTATAGGGAGAAGATCTGTAAAATAAGAATACTCTATAAAATATGAATACTGACTTACTCTCCCCTATTTGGATAACTTACACCACTGAATTATGTACACTTGCCTCACAATGATTTAAAGAAGTTCTTCTTAGCTGACAAGCTTTTTTGGATGGCAGCAATTAAAGAAATATATGACTATAAATGCAAATTGGCATATAAAATGCAATTATGAGTATTTCTTACACTGTATTTTGGACTTCACTAGGGGAGTTTCTTTAATGTTAAAGAAGAATTGCTGCAGGTCTCTTCCTAAGTCTTTTGTCTCTCAGGATATAATTTTGCAAGATGGCAAAAACATTGTAGTAGGTCTGGATCTTGTTTATCAGAGAACAATTTCAAATTAAGCTTCAATGCAGTACACTGATCTACTTTAAGCAATGAAGTCTACAGCTTGTGCTGGACTGATCTACCAGAACAATGATGTGTACTTAGCTGACCAACCCTAGTCCTCCTTAAAAGAATGAGCGTAAGAATTATTGTGGTGAAAGCAAAGTCATCTGCTGACTTCTAATTTCTTGTTTGTACATGAAAATTCAATGACCTGTGGAATATCAAAGGCAGAGTCACTGAAACATTGTGACAGAAAATAAAAAATTATGAAAAAAAATTATTCTTAAAGTAACTTTCCTCCCTTTAATATTATCATTTGATTTTTTACACTAAGTAAAATTATGATCTGGGAACCCTTAACAGTCAGACATTGAAATGGAGAAAGTAGAAGCTACAGACTTAATCCAAAGGGATACTTTATCATGTTCATTAAAAAATAAATTCTATGCCATGTGAAGATATTCCAACTTCTTCATAATGGCTTTGTAACATTGTAACAGGTAACACAAATAAAACTGAACATTTTATCAAAATGTGTTGAAAGAGTTAAATTGATTTTAGAGCAGTCTATGTGATTCCACATTGTTATAAATAATTTATGGACAAAAAAACCCCAAAACCCCTCTTCCTCTTCATCAAATGCAGTACGGGGCAGAATTTTTTTTTAAAAAAATAATGATTTTATCTTTATGTGTATTGCTAATTATTGTAATGAAGAAGTCCCTAACTCTCAACTCTGAATCCAATCTACATAGCAGAAATATTAGCATCTTTTTAAATCATATTGTCTCTTTTGAAATTGTTTTGCTTATGAAGAATTTGAAATTAATATTCTACCAAGCTTCTGAACTAGCTGTGTGCTCTCACAAAACTGAACTGCATACCTACACTGAAATTTTGAATTTAATTAACAAAAGCCAAGACATGGAGAGGAGTCTTGTCAGCAACACTGTCCTATAAACACAGTTGGAAAAGCAGATGAGCTGTGAAATGTGTTTCCCTGTAAACCACAGCAGCAGAGGCTCATTCACAGTGGCCGTCCTGGAGCCTCAGGAGCCCTGCATAGAGAGTTTCATCTGTGAGCTCACACCAGCCTGCTCAGGGCTTCACCCAGCTGAGCCACCGAGCCCCAGGACAGAGACCGTCCATCCTCCTTGGGGCCTGGGCCCCACACAGTTGTTCTGGTGGGAAAAAGCCCAGCTTTTCCTCATCTCCATCCTGAGCCTCTGCAATGTCATTTTGTGCTGCTGTCTCTCACCCTCCCACCATGTGCTGCTGTGAAGAGCACAGCTGCACCTCCTTCATCCCTCCAGTGGTGCTGAGGATGCTGCTGTACGCCCCCACAGCCTTCCCTTCTCTCAGCTGGACCAGCGCCACAACCTCTCCTCACAGGGAAAAGACTCCAGCCTCAGTGGCTGCCCCTCAACTCCTGCCTGTCATCTTCTCTGTATTTCTAAAGCATTAGGGTGGCCAAAGCTGTAACCTGTAAGCCAGATGTGGTCTAACGAGCCCTGCACACAGCAGGAATAATTCCTGCCTTGATCTCTGACTGTCACAGTTCACACAGCCACAGAATATTGTTGCCTCTCTCTAGGAAATCCTAGGTACTGTTCAGTTATATGAGGTGTAAGCTCATTTCCTAAATAGCTATATACCCAAAGGTATTACAATTTAGCTACTGAAATATTTGCACAAATATACTGTTTCCTAAATACACAGTGAGTTAAATTTTCTGTTTGCTTAGAAACATTCTGTTCTAACATAAAATTGGCATTCAGCAAGTTGTCTGTGACTTACAACACAGAAATCATTAAAATAAAATTTTAAGAAAGTGTGTTTTCTTTTAGCAATACATCTGGAAATAACTTGTGAAACTGTCTTCTTTTTCTTTTTCTGGGAACCATTAAAGATATCTAATCTTGCAACCACTTTTTCAAGAAATCACTTTATCTGGAATTGTGTGCCTCAACAGATATTAAAAACAATGACAATGAGACATAATGTAGGTCTAGTCAGCAGGTTTTATTACCTGACAGCTTAATATTTATGTAGACTACAAGTACCATAAATATTTGGACTAAACAAATGTTCTTCATTTTATTTGGATTCTGTTTTGTATTTTTTTTTTGGGTCACTATGGATTTGGTTTATTGTTTGTTTGGTTTTATTTGGTTGAATTTTTTTTTTGTCCTCAGAGCCATTTATTTAGCTTTTTTTCTTTGTTAATATTTATTTATTAGAAAAAGAGGAAGAAATTATAGAAGCTTGGTATCCAAACTGTTCTACCATCATATTATACAGTTTATGAAACTGCACGGATATTTGTTAAGAACATAAAATAGTGTCTTTATGGGAACTGAAAAGACATATAACTTGGTACATCTCTTCTGTCAATGGCAAGATCAGATACAGAGATGAGTGTAACAGGATAAATGCTTTATTATTCCCAGCATTGAAACTTAAAGATCCATGTCTGGCTACATTTGTGTACTCTTATAAAATGCACTCTGGTGTACTCCTAGAACAGAAATGTGGAACTGTTCCATGCTCTGTTATTTTCTGTAGTTTCTATTACAGCTTTATAATCCTACACCTGGAAATTCTATAAATATCTGGAATTGCTAAAGTCAGAGAAAGCTCAAGTACAAATTACTGAGAATATACTTTGCAAAAGAGATGCTGTCAGCTCCCATAGGTGTTTGACACTCATCACTTCTCCCTAACTTCACATTTACTAACTCATAGGAGGTGAGCTGAAACACTTTACAAAAGAAGTGTTTACTGACCCTCTCAGTTGAGAACATGCTTGCCTTGACAGAAATAAATGTATATGGAATGAGAATGGACAGAATTAAAAACAAAAAAAGTGCCTAAGTGGCAATAAAATAAATGAAAAAAGAAATCATGTGTTTGTGATACCATTTCCAAAGGATGGTTTTCTAGTTCCCATTTTGCTTTACAAATGCATGCTTATATTGCCAAATTTCATGGAAATGAGCTGCACAGCCATTTAAAAGCCATCAAATAAACATTCTTTTTATTACAGTGAAATGCAAATATCAAGTCTTAACAAGTAAATCTAGGGTCTGTAATTTTAAAACAGCAATAACAATAACCTCAGGCTATGTTTTTATTTTGCGGTTGACTTTATGAGAAGCAACTGTTATTTTTGTGTGGCACTTCAATGAGTCAGAGGCACACTCATTCCAGTTAAAACAGTAGCACTCTGGCAGTACTTGTGATGGAAAGTCAAATGATTATTGGTCAATCCAATCGTACTGTCCATCACACTGGTGGTGACAAGGTTTTAACCTATTTCAAATTTAAATGTCAGTTTTTACAGAAACATTTCTCAGAAAGATTAAACCTAGGAAAGACTGCAAGTGAAACCTGTGATAAAATTCTGTAAGTATAAAAGCTCTAACAGATTCCCACAAAGCCCAGGTAATTATACTGGAAGCATCTTAATAGACATTTAGAGGATAGCAATGAATGCTTTGCCTATCTATGGCTGCCCTTTCACAGTCATGCAAAAATGTATCTTAATTTCAGAAGAAAGGAGTTTTACAGATAGACCTAGCCACCATACCAGTCTTGAACAAGCAAAGACATAAACCCAAAGAAATTCTGTTCCTGAAATAGATAAGACATCTTTGTCTTTGTAGATGAAAGACGTTTATTAATTTTATTTCCTCAAATACAGGAAATCAATATACGCAAGAAAGACATATATTCATGTTTGACTGTCATTTCCAGTTGGAACTAAACTGATGCAATGAAATAAATCTGATAGAAGTTTGCAAGCTGTCTATATTTCAGAATAACTGAATACCTTAAAACAACAAAATCAACTGTGAAAAAGTTTACATTTGGAACTCATAATTGAGAAAAATGTGCAAATTTGTTTAGAATAATTTTTAGTAAAGATACATATAGATGCTTTGATTAGCAGCCAAGGATGAGTAAAATATTCAAAACTGTGTTTAATACTGCACAGAACTCAAACCCCTTTAGATCTCAATCTTTTCCTTGCAAATTCTGACAAGATATGATATGATCATCCTGCCAGATTGAGGAAGTCCAAGATGATAAAAGTCATGGTAACAGGCATCCTAACCTGAATTCATAGCTTGACCAGACAAAATTTTCAAAAAACAGAAATAAATCAGGCATTTTTTTTTGCTGGGCTTCTCTATGCTCATTTGCCTTAGAAATTCTATTTTATTTAATGTGGAGGAACTTCCATTTTTTTCTACCTGGAGAATGTGATTTTGAAATTTTTATATTTATTTCTTGAGCAATAAAAATAATTTGCCTAGCACCACTTTTTAAAGATGAAATGAATTTTCTGTATGCTATTTTTGACTTCCAATAACTTAAATTTTCTTCATTGACACCCATTCCTGAATTCTTCCACTCAGGATTCTTCACCTACAACTTCAAAAAATTTTACCAGTTTTATCTAAAATTCATTTTTTTCAAGGAGCAGTAGATGTCACAGACTCCAGATCACATCCATTAACATCCCAGCTGAATCCAAGAGTATTTCTCTTGCTCTTATCCTGCCTGTTACTCACAGCTAATTAGTTACCTTTAGTTTAACAGAATTTTGGTATTTGAGAGACTGCTTTTATTTTTCTCACTCTTACTCTACTGCTTTCCTAGAGTATCGTATTATATTATAATGCTATGTATTTTTCACAATAACAGTCTTCAACTTTTAATGTATTTTACTATCATCTCAGCTAATTTAAAACATAAACAGACAGAAATAAACCCATCACCTTAAGTGCAACAGGAAACACATAAAACAGGTAAGACATTTTTCAACAGAAAAAAATGCCTCTTTAAAATACAGATTTCCTTTCCTGCCCACCATTTTCACTACTTCATTCTCCCTTCACCAGTAACCTTGGCTGAAAAAGAACTCTTTAAAATTTTCTCCTTTATTCAGAAGGTTGATTTCACTGCGCACAACAAAAACCAAACCCATCCATTTTGAACACACAGAAAAAAGACATATGCAAAATTTGGTTATCTCTTTTAAAATGTACTATTTCTCTATCTACTTACTATCTACCTACCTACATGCTTAATAATTTCAAAGTTTATTTCAAAATATAAAAATTTTCAAATCTTCTGACACAAAGGCCCTTTTAAAATGATAGTGTGACAGTGTCTCAGAACACACACTATTATATGAGAGGATTGCAAAAAACACCACAAAGTTTTTCTACAACAGTCAAAGAATAGAAAAGCAAATATTCATGGTATAATATTGAATATTCACGCTTTCTTAAGACAATTTGAATAAAAATTGCTTTCAATGCTTTGGACTGATGCAATTTCCAAATGTAAGCAGCTTTTTGGAATCCAAAGAAACCTAACGGTGCAAGAAACAAGAGGGCCACTTGTGAATCAAACTATTGTTAATTCTAAGGGTAAAAAAATAATGTGTCACACAACATAAGAAATGGTATTGCTCTGTAGGAAACACCAACACATGGTCAGGACCCATGTAAATAACGCTAGAATTCCAATTCTTCCTGTTTAAGGCACTGACCCCTGCCCTAACAATTTATTTTTCCTCCTGGTCAAAAGTTAAGCTTCAACATTTCCAATATTCATTATTAAGAACAAAACCCATATGGCTGGGCTAGAAATGCTTTGTGAAATCTAGGTGAGGTAACTGAAGGAATGCACTACCACAACAGCTTTCTGTTTTTAACTTCTTGCCTAGTAAAGGCACGTGAATTATCTTGGTAATAATCCTGACAACAGACACCATTCTCCATCAGGTGAGGAAGAAGAAAATAAAAAATTTGTTTTCTCCCTTGTTTAAAAGAGAGCAAGCAGGTATGTTGCTGTCAATGTCCTTTGCAGGCCTGCCTTAGAAAAACTTATCTTAGTTTTTTTGCCAGTCTATCAGTAATAAAAACTTGAGGCAAAAACTGACCTTCACTCCTTGCTTTAATAAACACTGGAAAGGAATGAAAAGAGCTTTTCACCACTGGACAGATGGATGTGGACAGAAATGTGGACAGAGGAGCTGTGACCAAGTCACTCTCTGATAATCCAGCTTCAAGCTCCATATATCAGATTTTTTCCTATTAATAACATGGGTCTAAGTACAGAAAATTAAATGAATTACTAACTTCTTGGAAGGCAAAATTCAGAAGCAATCACTCAAAACATTACCTAAACTTTGTACCATTTTAGTTCACTCTGAATTCCACTATTAGTGCCACCTAATTATCAAATGTTGGATGTAATGACTGTATCCAAAAGTTCATGGTATGTTCATCAGTTTCAACAGAGTTCCTAACAGATGTAGTATGCCTCTTTCTTTAATGAAATATGACCATTTCTTTCACTTGTTTTAAGGAGATGGTAAATCATGAGAGTAATTAATATGCTTGAGATAATTAAGAGAATGTGGGGGGAAAAAAATAACGTTTAGTTAAAAAGCAAGAATAATTTACCATAATCTAAATAATAATATGTAGCTTTTAAATAATGTTCTGGTAGGATTTCAAAATATGAACACTACCACCTGATTACAGGCCCATCATCAGTATTTAAGATCTGACCACTATTTCTTTGAAATATACAAATATTTGCTCACGAAGAGAAAAAAAAGGACACTAGAAAATGGAAGTCCCAATAGATCAAACCCCCCAAACCTTAATTTTAATTATTAAAACAGTCAATTTATTTTTAAATTTAGCTTATTATTTTGAATATATATATTTACATTTTCAGAGCACCTGGACTGAGAGAATATATGTGTGTTTCCCTATTGCAAGCAGAAGTAGATCAAATATAATGAATTTAGAGCTACTGAAAACAACAATGGAAGCCAAGCAGGCAAGGCGGAAGGTCAGCTTGGCTGAGTATGGATCTTTTGGAAATAAGGAGAAAAAGGAAGCACTGGAACAGCCCTCCAGGGATGTGGTCACTGCAGTAGCCTGACAGAGTTCAAAGGGTGCTCTCTGGCACAAGGTGTGACTCTCGGGGCTCTCCTGTGTAGGCTGAAGTTGGACTCTGTGATCCTGATGGGTTCCCTTCAAATCAGCATATTCTCTGATTCTATGAATAAATGACACTCATTATAAATACCTGAAATATCACCTTATTTATTTGACTCACTCATAAGAATGCAATAAGAAAGAAACTGCACTACAGACAGATGCATAACTTCCTACCTTTTCACAAGGGGAGCAGTTTCAACTGTATGTATCATTTATTTTAAAAATTTATCTATTTTTTAAAGTAATTTCTTGAGAGTTAGCAGCCAGTGTTAGTGCCAAAACCATGTAAATTCTGGAACTCCAAATATCCTGGAAGATCTTTCTGGAACCAAATAGTACATTCAGAATAGAGCATTCATGAGAAAATGAGGCCACATTTAAGAATATCTACTTACACAGTCATTTAAATTTAAACAACTCACTAAAAAATAAATATCATTCTCCCTTTCTGTTTCAAGATTTCAACAAAAAACATCCCAATAAGCAGTTTTTTGATGTATGTAAGTATCCTTAGAAACAAAAAGTACTCAGTACCATCACAGGAACAACCAGTAAGATTAAATTTAGTTTTCCAGGTTTGATAAATGTTAATGAAATTAGAAATTTTTCTCCTTGCATTTGTGGTTTTGACATTTTGCAACTAATGACCAAACTCAAGTTTTGACAGATTTGAAATCCAGAAAAGACGACCTTTTTTTCACTGACTTGAACATATTCTCAATTCAAACCTCTGTCTGCTATATGTAACACAGCACAACAAAAAATGATTGCTTTTGGGCTTACTAATGGCTTTTCTCCACTTGGCTTCATCTTCTTGCCATTAATCAAGTTCCAAGTGACAGCAGCATTTTGCAAAAAAAAAAAAAGACCTGGCAACTTTTCAGCCTCTCAATTCGCTTTCTTTGAAAGTCTCTTTGTGGCAGGTATAATGAAGAGGGTTTCCCAGATAGCCTACTTCCTTATCTGTACAGCCAAAACCCAAATAAATCTCTGTGTGAACATTATGATAGAGGTTGTCTATACAGATTTGTTTATCTTAGCAGCTCGGCTGATAATGCCATTTAAGATGATATATTTTATGAAAATAAATTACAGGCCTAGTGAAAACATGACAGTGCAACAGGTGAAACAATGGAATGTATGGGAGCTAAGATGAGCTTTTGAGCTTGGTACTAAGCTAGGCACACTGAATTAAAAAACCCAGTACTTTTTAACTGCCATTCATAGCAGTGATCATAAAAAATGTATTTCTTCACAAGAATATTCCCTGTAATGAAGAACAGGAGTTAGACAGGATACAAAAATATGGCTATAATGTTACAATAGATTTTTTTTTGAAAGGCTGGGAATATGAACGGGCATAGAAAGAACAAGATGATATTATGTTCAGAAGAAGAACTTGTGCTGATTGAAAACCAAAGGATTTGTGAAGCTAAAATTTTTGGCGTTCTTCTTAAAACAATCTTTGTTCTAACTGATGTCAAATAAATAATATTTATTATAATTTAATATTATATAATAAGTAAATATTATAATTAAGAAAAGAATAAAATATTTCATTTGAAAGTGATGTCCAAAGATCCAACTGCCCAACCACTTCAGGACTGACTGAAAGCTAAAGCAAGTATTAGTGGCCTTATCCAAATGCCTCATAAACACTGACAGGCTTCATGCAACTCTCTAGGAAGCCTGTTCCACTGTCTTGTTAAAGAAATACTTTCTGAGGTTTAGTTCAGGCTGCATCTCCTTTGATGCCACTTAGAACCATTCTCATGCATCTTTTCACTAGATCTTAGAAATACATCCACATCTCCCTCTTGCTTCCTCACCCTGGAAAGCTGCAGACAGCAGTAAGGGCTTAGCATTCTTTTCTTTGAACTATGGCTGCCAAAAGTCCTTAGCTGCTCCTCAGAGGACAAGGCCTCAAGTCCCTTCCCCAGCCTTGTTGCCGTGCTCTGAGTGCATTCAAGCACCTTCATATCTTTTATAAATGGTGGGGCCAGCACTGCCCCCAGCACTCAGGGTGAGACCATGCTACTGCTGAGTGCAGTAATCACCTCTTTGGGCTGGCTGGTGATGCTGTGTCTGATGCACCCCAGGATGCAATCTGCCCTCCTGGCTGACAGCGCTGACTCAAGGAACCAACCAACATGCCCAGACCCCTGTCAGAAAAGCTGCTATTCAGTCACACCTCACCCAGTGTGATCTTGTGCTCTAGGTTAAGAATTTGGCATATAAACTTAAATTTTGTCTCATTAATCTTTGCCTAGTGTTTCAGTCCATCTAGAAAGGTCAGCAAGATCACTCTGCAAGACACAACAGCAACTTCCATTTTTGTATCAATCAGCAAACTTGCCGATACAAAATGGTGCATTCTCGTATATATAGATAATGAATAAATATTTTGAACAGGACTGACCCTTAAACATATCTATGTGGAACACTCCTAGTAAGTGGCTGCCAGCCAGATATAGCCCCACTCATCACAATCATTTCAGCTCTGACATTCACCCATAGCATTGTTAACTCCCATTCCACAACTGGACAACTTTTTACAGAAGGATGCTGTGAGGGACAGCCTTACTAAAATCCAGAAAAGCCCCATCCACCACCTTCTATTTATCCACTTGGAGGATATCATAGATGGATACTGAATTAGGTAAACAGGGCCTTTGTAAATCCCATTTGTGAACCAATGTTAATTGCATTGTTCTTTAAATGCCTTTCAGAAGTACTCAGTATAATTTTCTCCAGGAACTGAGGCTAGAACTATCATTTGTAGTTTTCTGGGTCTCCCTGCACACCCTTCATGTAAATTGAATAATACAGGCTTTTTTCAGTCAGCAGGGACCTTTTCAGACTCCCACGACCTTTGGTAGATAATGCAAAGGGTCATGTAGTAACGATAATACAAATAATTCCGGTAATAACACTAGTTTGCATACTCATTGTTAATATACCCTGAAATATGTAAATGTCACAAAAGATCTGTGTCACAAGCCAAGATTCAGGTGCACTAAATGCCCTAATGAAACACCTGGCTCTAATCAGTGCTTTTTGACTGTATTTGACTGAAAAGTTTGCTGAAGTGTTTCCACCTGAAGAATTTCTTTATTAGTCTGTTCTGCTGTTGTCATATTAAGCATGCACTTGTGACTTCAGGTCACAAGATGCATTCAATATACACAAAAGTGCTCAAATGCTACTATTACTAGCTAACATTTACCTCACAGTAGATTCTTTGTAACAGTAAATCATTTAAATAGAATAGTTTAAATCACTATGGACATAAGACAAAATTTTGCATGTTTTATTCATTTGTAAGAGAAGAAATTTAATTTGCTACTGAACCAGGAGCAAGATCAGCATCTTGCTATGAGGTTAAACAGAACACTAGTAATCCAAGTAGAGCACTTTACATCAGCTCAAAGAAAGCACTGAAAATACTTGAGGTTATATACATTATAGCAGGATTTTATATCCTAGAGCCACCTAAATCACAGTTCTTGCAATCTCCTGCCACACTAATGCAACAAAGCCTCTTCTCCTTTGCAGAATCAACTGAAAGTCACTGTTTCAGAACTGTTTCATTTCTAGTCCTAATAAACAGAATATTTTGGTTTTGCCAAGGTCTATTGAATGTTACCTTCCTTTTGATGTCTGTATGTTTGCCAAAAATACTTGAATACTTTAGTATGTGCTCTTCATTTTATTTCTTCTTCCTACGTCAAATCCTTGAAAACTTAGGAATTACAGTAATAAATACTATTTTAATACCTATTGCCAGGCTAAGCAAGCCAAAGTATTACATAAGCTTTCTCTAATTTCTAAATCACTTTTTTATATATATGTGAAAAAGCATTCTTACTGGGCTTTTTCTGTATTTGAAGATTAGCACTTATTACATTAAAATGTATTTAATCTTACTGTCACCTCAGTACACTATGTCAAACATATCCCACATTTCAGCAAACATTTCTGTCACCCTAACTGCACACTTGATAAGACATGAGTGCTCACAGAAATGGCTAGCCTGGAAAAATGAAGAAAAGCCTTATATATGAATTTATGCCTTTTTCTAGTAATTGCCTTGGTTTTCTTATATGACATTAGACATCTCATATGAAGATTTGCTGTGATAACAATTAAATTGCAACTATCAAGCAGCTAATACCACTGGGTTCCTTACAGAAATGTTGACACCGTCCTGGGTTGAGCAACTAATCACCATATCATCTCCTTAAACAGAAAATCCCTAAAATTTATTTTTTTTTAATCAATATGAAATAAAGACAGGAAAAAAATCCACAGAATTCTTTTATCAATTTTACACTCCATGTTGTGCAACTCTTAACAATTACATTACTAATTAATATCACAAGATTTTGTTAAGTGAATGGACATATAGATGTAAAAAATGCCTCCAAAACTGAGGCCACAGATTATACAAACAACAGGAAACATGGCATTTGATTAACTGCACTGGATTTCATTATTCCTTTGGCTTCACTTGAGAGAGAGGGTTTAGGCCACTGAGCAATGAAAACCTGCACAATCTCAACACCTGATACTGAGCCAACAGCACTCTACACAAGGACAAAGGCCTTTAATTCATGTGCAACTACTAAACCCAGAAAAAGTGACTGTATTCTAAGAATTCTTGGTGTATCAAAAAATTTTTTGCACCTTTTCTTTTAAGTAATTTTAAAAAAGACAAATGGCCCTCTATTTTCTAAGTAGATAAAAAGAACTACAATGCAAATTTGAATGACAGTTTTATTTAAATTGAACTATATTACAGCCAGGCAGAATAAAAAGAAATTTAGTATCATTTGTATAAAAAAGGACACACAGCACTAAAAAATATCAAAATTATCGAACAGAAGTATACCCTTCCTCCTGCCTCGCTTTCCTTTTTCAGAAAAGCTAACATTTTTACACAAAACTCCACCTTTTCTTGTAAAGATAATTTTTCAGATCACATACATATGCTGCTTCTTTCTGGGTCTTTAAAGAACCAGATCAAAATGGTTCCTTATTGTATATAGCAGGTCACGGTTCTTATGTTAGGATATTTTGTGTTTTAGTTCTGATCTTACATCACCTGGGACTGATTCGGCAGGTAGGAGAAATATTACTCCTCTCCCTAATATTTTGTTTTGCATTGTCCTTACTATCATTTGTGACAGATTTCTGATGATGTAAGGATGATCATCTGTGAAAAAGGATTGAATCATCATAGGTATCAATGAGTGGGGAAAAAAGTATAAAACAAACATGTTTTAAAATTTATCTGCTTGACATGGCTTAATTTGCATTTTACAAGCAGCTAGCATATACTCACTGTGGCTATGAAAAATGCCTATAATTCTACATGCAGTCATTAGATACAGAATATAGATAGCTAAAATTAGTCACTTAGCTGAAAGTGTCTTAGCTGAGTTGTGTGAAACTATTTAACAGGTGTACATTCTTAGCCAAAACTGTCAATGAAGAACTCTTTCAAGCTAAACAGAGCTGCTCTGCTTTTGTCTAGCATTATTTCAGTTTCTCTTCTTAGATCACAAGTGTGAGATATCCTTTCAGGAATCATCATCCATAAGTTTATTTTCTTTCATGGATATACACAATAACTATAAATACAATATAGTCTGGCCATATTACTGATTTGAAGACAATGTTTGTCTCTTAGGAACATCAAACTGCAGTAAAAAGGTATGGCAAAATGATTTTGTATTACTGCCAATACTTCATAAAATAAAACTAATCCTATGCCCAAATATGAATTGTGTAACTTTACAGTATTTTATGTAAAACAGAAATTTGGGTAGATGAAAGTCAGTAACGTGAAATTCATTGAGAATGAGAAGTAGGTAAAATAGACCTTTGCAAAGACATGATAGATGGTAACTGGCAGCAGGAAAACTTTTTCCATATAAGTTCATCTAGAAAACATAACTGAGCAATCAGTCATCTTAAAAGAATATGCAGGATGATAAAGAGACAAATTAAATTTCACCAGTAAAAAATTAGGAGGGGAAAAGGAGAGATTTCTCAAAACAATCTGGTTTCTACCACATTAGATTAGATACCTTCTAATTACATCTTTAAAGATCTTACATCAGCCTAATCTTGATTTTCCAAAGTAACTGATGTCTGAAAGTTTTGACTACAGGAATTTACAAAGATAATTAAGACTGCTGTTTCACTAATTTTCTAAAGTGACATCTCTACATCTTGAAAAAAGTTTTCTAATGTACAGCTTTAAATTCATGATGTGTGGGCTATTTATACAATAATGTTGTGCAAGAGAAGGGAAAATTTGTAAAATTCAAACTATGGAAAAAAAAGAAACCAAAATATTCTCCGATTGAAAAAAATGTATTTGATAAATTTTGCATATAGAAATATGAGTGGAAATATTTTAAAAAGTACTAATCATAAAAAAAACTAGGTGAGGCACTTGCCAGAAACTTCTTACAATACTTCCAGGTGTTATGCAATGATTTTCATAAATATTAAATTATTACAACATGTTTTTTGAAGAACTACAGAAAAGTCAACAACAACACCTCTTAAACCAGCGCACCCAACTGCATATACCTAAAAACTGAACTCAACACCCTGAATCATGTATTTACAGTGATAGACCTTTGTATGTTTACTGATTTTTTCAGTATTTATAAGACACAGTACTTCCTAAACCACTACCGTGTCCATGCTTGCAATTAACAGAACTGAAACATACAGTATCTTTGAAATCAGCTATGGGATGTGAGATGTGCATTTCATTACTCTTTTGTATCCTTTTCTGGCTACTAGTTAAATGTCAACACTTCATCTTTATAAAGATGAGAAAATTATTAAGTATTTAAAACTGTACTGCATGGAAGCTTAATATTTATCTGCCAGACATAACATTTGCGTACCCAAAGAAAATATTTCAAATTAGTTTATATTATTAGAGACAAATATTTCTAAGTCTGTACTATTTCATAAGCCATTCCAAGAAATCTGCATGCTGTTGCATCGACTGGGTTGTATTGGCTACCTCGCCCTTTGTTTCACTATTTCACAAAATCCTATTGTGTGATTTTCAAGCAGTGGTGTTTAGTTTCTTAATCCTCCCTGCACAGCTACCCAGGAGAGGCTTTACAACATGAACTGTAAAGTAGCATTTTCTCAACAGGAACAACAACATTCCTCTTCAAAGAGAGGCTTAATAAAAACAGAACTGCAATGACCACACTAGCTCCGGTCACAAAGTGCTACACACAGCATCACCACTGAAAGTTCAGGAAGTTTTGCAGAATGATACTCCTCTGGCTCTTCAAAAGCCTTATCATGCAATATATGATTGAGATAAATGCCTTTCCAGTGTATTAAGCTCATGCACATGTATTTTCTTAGTTCCCTTATTTCTCTTCATTCCACTTTGAAAAGCCCGTCCTACTAGCAACCACCTGGCATTCATCACTGTGACTATACAGCAGACAGCTTCAGACAAACACTGGTGTACATAATTTATACAGTTCCAGCTGAAACACAGAAAATTTCTCCTACTGTGCAGCTGATATCCAGCATATGCACAGTCCTTCCTCCCATTTGTCTAGAAATGAGAGACATCCCACTCCACATTTTCCCACTACAGCCCTGCCACTCCATTTGTCTAATTTCTGTGCCCTCTAAGATAGCTGTCCCAAATGACACGTTACTTCATAAGAGCAGAGCTCCTTCTCATTTCAGTACTACCAGGTAAAGTGCAAATAGAGAAATGAGCTTCTATTATCGTTGAATCTATTGCTAGCAGCAGAAACAAAAGCTGTAATACCTTGGATTTATCATCTCTGATTTGGAATAATTTTGGGGTCTTTTTTGTTTGGTTGGTTGCTTTTGTCTAGATTTGGTGCTGTTTTCTGTCTTAATGTAGAAATGTTGTGCACTTCTGAGAGCCTCATAAAAATCTCCCACAACTGCCTCAATATCTGTGGGTATCAATGGACTGGGAAACACTACACAGTAAATATTTCTCTTTTTTCTAAATTTCACTTTATGCAGCAGTGAATGTTTGACATTGAATCAATCAGTTTTCTAATAATATAAAAAGGAATAACCACCCTAGGCACTTTCCACTGAAATTGTACTTCTTTCAGGCTTATATACTGCCTGCGGTACACAAATGCTGTTTATCAGTATTTTTGTAATGCAGAGTATTAACAAAATCAACAAGAGTAAGAGAAAATTATGGGTCAAGACAAACAAACTGCCTTCTGCATAAATTCCCTGTTGTAGCCTCTCTCTTTACTTTCCAAACAAGAAAAACAGAGCAAACAGAAGAAGTATTAGAATATATGTAATGCGCTCCACATTTTTCTTAAAACCTGCACACTTCTGTGCTTTACTCATATGCCTAGCAGTTGAAGCTAAGGCTTCTCGATGCCCTCATGGTCTTGACAAAACTTTATAAAGAAAATAACCATACAAATTTTTTAAAAATGAAGACCAGAATTCCTGAAAATTAACTGAATAGAATTACTGCTGGCTTCCTTACTACAAGAAAGCACCTATTCCCTTCTTCCTGAACAATTTATAGTCTTCTATATGACACCAGAACTCTTGTTCTACAGCTAGGGAAAATGTTTGATATCCACCATTTGCAAGACCTAAAAACAGATTTAGGTGGCGTTAATGTGAAATGAATGGACAGCAAAAGGAAAGTTATGACATCTCTGATGTCTGGGAAGTATAGGAATATCCCACCGCTGCTTTTTAGAAAGCAACCTTGTTGCTTTTTATTGCTTACACATGGATCACAGAGCAGGTAGGGTTCAAAGGCGCAGCAGCAGGATCATCTGGTCTAACCTCCCCGCTCAAACACGGCCAGCTGAGAGCACATTGCACGGGATTGCATCCAGACAGACCCTGAATATCCCCAGTGAGGGAGAGCCCACAGCCTCTCTGGGCCATCTGCTGCAGTGCACAATTACCTCCACACTAAAGCAGCTCTTCCTAATATTCAGATGGACCTTCCTGTCCATCAGTTTTTCTTCCTGTTGCCTCTTGTCCTTTTGCTTGGCATAACTGAGAAGAGCCTGGTCAATCTTCTTTGCACTTTCCTTTCACTTCCTTATAGACATTAATAAGACCTCCTCTCAGCTGTCTCTTCTCCAGGTTAAACACGACCATTTCCCGAAGTTTTTCCTCACAAAAGAGATGCTCAAGTCCCCTCATCATCTTTGCAGACCTTTGCTGGACTTGCTCCAGGAGCTCCACATCTCTCTTTTACTGAGGAGTCCAGAAGGGGACACAGAACTCCCAATGTGGCCTCACTAGGGCTGAGTAGAGGGGGAGGATCACCTCCCTCAAGCTGCTGGCAATGCTCCTTCTAATGCCCCCCAGGACACTGACATTCTTGAGTAGAAAGGCATGTGTATTAAGCACCAATAAATAAAAGAATCAAAGCACTGTTCCATTCTTATGGTTCTCAGCGCAAACATTCAAAACAGAAACATCCAAAATAAATTGTATTGACTCCTCTTGTCAGCCTGTCTCCAACAGTCAACTTTCAGACTTCTCTTTTCAAGCCATGTTTCCCTTCAAATTCAATGTTTTCATATGGGTGAATCTGTCATGGAAAGCAGCCAACTTCTTTATATGCAGAAAATCAAAAGCAGTTTCCAGTTATCTCAGACATTCATACTTGGTCCAAACTCTCACAATATTCAGCCTAACAAGTGCAAGTTTAGCCTGGAATGTTTCCTGATTTACTCTAGTAACAGAAAAAAGGATCCAATATTTTGTCTCTGGTAAGGCACTGAATGAAATGTTCTCATCCGTAGATGCCTTTTCTGCCCTTCTTCCTTCTCACACCGTAAATTTCTAAGATTTAGAAGCTAAAAATTTATTTATGTTCGTAGTTCTTTGAGACTCAAATAATAAGAATTGGTCTTAGTATAGGAACCTAACAAAACATGGTAGCATCTGTAATGCATGGAACAAGTTACTCTACATGGCCACAGAGAAAAACTGGCAAGTTTAGCTGTAAAGACACAGACATATCAGAAAAAATTTTGCTGTTCCGTGCTGCGTTAATTATTTGCAGTATTCAAGCTGGGATTTGTGAAAGAAACAATCAAACAAAATGGATGTAGGTAGACACTTCTGCTCCTGGAATTACCCTGATTTCACTGACATTCCAAATTAGGGTTGAAATACTTGTGGGCTGAATTGTGAGTAAAATCTGACTTCCACCTCTGGGTGACATCTCGCAAGAGGCACAGATGACAAGCTGGGTCTGTGACAGAACCATTGCAGAACAATTAAAAGAACATATGAAAGTTATACAGGCTATATAATCTATGTACTCCAGAGTCGCATACATACCACAGGGATGAGTAAAGCATAAGCAACCACAGCTCCAACTCACTCTACTCTGTCCTGTATTTCATTAAATCTAGTTAATTCTTGTTGACATCTATAGTATATATTTATTCCTACAGCAGCCATGTGAGGCAGAGGCACTCCTTCCCAAAAAGGCATCATCAATGGAGTGTTTTTCCAAAACAACAGCTTTCTACTGTTGCAGACTGTACAAGGTTAAGATTTGTATAAGTTTGCAAAGTAGAGGCTTTGCAATAATAGAATTATCTTCCAGGCTAATGCCCTTAGCACTGAATTATGCTGTGTCTTGGGAAGCAATACAGCAAACCATTGTATTTTCAGCAATTCAAATTTTAACCCTATCAAAACTTCTTAATAATTCCCTTTTTCTCTGCAGGCTCCTTGCTTTCTATGACATTACCCCTTTATCTAAATCCACAGTCACAGTATGTTCATGAGTTCTCGTATGTTCCCAGTTTCAGATTAAATCCATAAATCTACTCCTGGGGCAAATATATTTCCGCAGTTGCAAAAACCATATGTATTCTGATAGTGGATAAAATTCTCAATCTTTACATTTCAGTGGTCTTAATTAAAAAAACTAATTAAAATTGAAATTTATTTTAACTTCAAACCAATAAGATTTTTTCATTAGTCATTTGCATATGCGTATCATTATGTATTGCTTTTAAACGAGGATGCAATACTAATATTGTCAGAATTAGGCACTGAGCCACTATTATTGCTCTTACTACCAAGCAAAAAATAAGGCAGCAAAGCTACACGTGTTACCAAAAAAATGATTAATAATCAATAGGACTTGTAAAGAAACATACTACATTGTACAATCAAGTCAGTTTTGACACTCAGATGCTCCCTCTATCTTTCACGTTTGCTGTGATTCTTGGTAGAGAGATAACAGATATGAGGGCTGTTGCTTCTCTACAAAAGCCAAATAAGAACTTTGGTTTAGAGCACTCTTTTTCAAAACACATGCATGCACATTTCACAACCAGTAGGCTTGTAAATACACTACAAGGAATTATGAAGACAAAGAATATTATTTCCACCTGAGTTTTCATACAGTTTTTTTGTTTTTCCTTGCTCCTCCTCCCAATCTTCCTTTAGTTTGCAAAATTTCTAATGGAATGTGAAATGTCATTTTATGTTTATTTTCAACAATGTGGAAATTGTACATAAGAAGTCCTCCTATCAGTTTTATTAACTGATTTATTATGTCTAGGGACTTAAGATCAGGTCCATGGTGCTGTTAAAAGATCAATGTATCAATATTCCTGTTTTCATTGGCTTGACTGGGAATAATTTTTAAAAGATAATATAAGGAACAAACATGGCATTAGAGGTTAAGGATTTTAAATACTGAAAAGGTTTCCTTACACCAGACTTCACCTAGGGAAAAAAAAGTATGTCCTTAGGGTTAATTTTTGATATATACGCAGATAGTGTTGCTAGCTGTCTCCAACATTAATGTCAGAACTATCTGCAACGATTAAAATGGCTAATAAAATTATAGAAACTTTTTTTTTCTAGTAAAAATTGAACTTTGGGGAATAACACGAAAAAAGAAATCTTCCTGTCACCCTACAGTGCTTGGGATAGAGGCTCAAGGAAAAAACATATTGTAATTACACATTTCACAAATTTTCCCCCAAATTCTGCAAAGCTGTATAATCACCTTCAATTCCTGTAAACAGGCACCTAGTAATTTTGCAAACCTTGTAATGCCATGTAGTATCAAAATACAAGACAGTAATTTTCAGTCATAAAGCCAGCCTGCAAACTGACGAGTGCGCTATTTCATGGAGAGTCGCCAAATCTAGTGTCTATTCATTTCCAGATGACAAAACAAATGTTCAGGTCATTTGACCACTAGTATTTTCTGCCTTGAGTATTATCTAGACAGCAGGCTTGGCAGTACATTAATATCCTCACCCCTGATGGAGTTGAAAAAATTGAATACTGTTTTCAAAAACTTCTTATTGAAGTAATACAGTTCAGGTGACATATATCTGAAGTGGAAGAAGCCTTCACCTTTTTTATGATTGCTTCTTGTGGGAGAAATTCTGCAGCAGCTTAACCTCATCTAAAATCTGCTCAAGCAACTTTTCAAGGTCACTGTTAATAGAGCAAATTTCTGTGTAAATGCTGATTGAACAAAGCTAAGGTACACAGGGCAGCATTAAAATGTGAATCAAGTGCATTCATAAAGTGAATGGCTTGAGTAGTAATTGATAACCTGTTGTGTGTGGCACTCCTATTTCACTTATTTCTTCTTTTCCTCAGTCTATTCTGTCACACCATACATTCTTACATTACCATTTTATGGTCAAAAGTCACAAACACAGCAGTTGAGTATTTTTTTTTAAAGTTTATAATGAACAGCATTGGGACTACAGCGAAGTCCACCTGTAAAGAACTGTATTTACCTCTGCCAGAGAGGACCCTCTGCTTTACAACAACGCAGCTCTTCAAGCTCTATGAAGTGAATGGGTCATGTTTAGAAAGCACTTACCGCGTAAAACAGTGAGTCTCGTGGACACACTTATTTCGCCAACACTGTTGGAAGCCACACACTCATAAATAGCTTCATCTCGGGGTGTGCGCAGTGGCTGTATTCTGAGAACTGATCCAGATCCATCATCAAACTCTATTACCTATAAAAGGAAACAAAAGCTGTCACAGATGTTGTTACAAATACCTATCCCTCAGCTAATCTGTTCACGAACAGAACATGTTGGTCTGTTGGTAATCAAGTGACCAAAGACAGGCTTGTTTCTCAAATTTATGTTGCAGGACAAATTCCAGTCATTTGGGAAAATGTTTAAGTGGAACATACACTGATTTTCAGTGAGTACTCAGTGGCCATTTTAATATAGCTTCAAGAAATACAGGACAAAAACCAAATGAACAAACAAAAAAAAAAAAAAAAAAAGAAATAAAACCAAAAATCCCAAGCCAGCAAACAACGGCTCTAAGAAAAAAGCCTGTGACTTAATGCTCTCTTATTCTGAAGTTCACTACCAATGCTTCTCAATTCTCTCAGCTAAAGTACTTTACCTTCAAGTGACAGTTACATTCATTTTAATTGCTGCCAGCTATATTCCCTCTCTACTCAGAGAGTGCAGCTCACTCACTGATTTGGCGCCAAAGTTAATAACTGTCTGCAGTTTCTGAACCAAACAGGATGACTCAGTTCAGCTTTGTATTTAACCCACAAAATAAGTAAAGTTATCTAACAAAGTGATCATTTAGGAGGCTAAATAATACAGCAAAAGTTCTAATATGTCATTTTAACATTGCAATATTAATACAGTAAGTAATAACATTTATATGAGAAAATTCACTGAGCAGATCTTATTTCCTTCTTGATCTGAAGTCAGAATCACATCAAATATTGGTGAGTACTACAACACTCTGTTGGTCCTGGAAAAACCTTCTTAATAGTTAAGTAATAGAAGTAATCTCTTTAATCTACTTTTTTAAAAATAAATTTAAAAAATTGCTGAGAAATATCAGTACTACCATCAGATAAATTGTATGTATAAACAAAGGACAGTCAGATTTTTTTGTCTTGTTTTTCTCTACAAAATAATCTATATATACAGGCACAAAGTGATTTACAGATATGTCTATTTGCACATCTCTTTGTGTCCTTCTGTCTCATTTTCACACAAACAACCTACAAGATCCCTGTACATGTTGATAAAAGAGAGCTATAAAGTCTGGGATCAGAAATGATGGTAAATATGCCCTGCATATCGCTATTTTCATTGTTGGAATCGCTCAGTTTCTACTTAGCATTGGGAGAGTCGCAAGTAAGATAAGAACCCTGGGGGTTTTTTGAAACTGAATTTTTTAATAGCCCACAGGATGTATTTTTCTTGTTCTTCCAGTAAAGCCATCTTAAACTAATCTAGATAACAAAAAATATCCACCTGATGTTAGCACAATTAAAGGAATAACTAGAATTCTCAAAAAATTGACATTTATAAGGGAAAAATAATTTCAAAGTCTTTAAGCAGTCAGACTATCAATTTATAGATACAAAATACAAGCATAGGATCTGAATAGTCACAGACATACTTAAAATAGAGTAATTGCTATTGTTTAAACCTGAATGCTGAATAAATGTATCTGGACAGACACTGAAAACAATGGCAGGAGATTGGATTCGGTAAATACTGCAGAGATTAAGTTTCAAGTCTGGCGTCTCAAAAATATCTATCATAAAAGGGATTTATTTTTTCATGCAATGAGTCCTCCCCTTTCCTGCATAACACAGTTAGTTAATTCCTAACTCTTCCCCATCTACTGGATGAGATTTTATTTTTTTATGACAGATATTTTTTAATAAAAGCATTTTTGCACAATTGCATCACTCCACAACAAGGTGGAGTGATGCAATTTTCAACTTTTATTTTTCCCTTTTCTGTTTTTTCTTAAGTTCCTCTGAAAAGGGCTTCTCAGCAAATTAAATCAGATTTCTATAATTCCTATTATTTGAATTAATTTGCAGGAAGAGGAAAAAAAAAGGATCCCCATTCAGAGTCTATATCTGTAATATAAATAAAAGCAGAAAGATTAATAAAGAAGGCCCTCGAGGTCTTATTGTGTATTTTAATTTCAGAAGCAATGCCTAGCTTTCACTGCTATTGTCAATAAGTTGGGAGAATTAGCTGGTGAGCAAGAAATTTCAAAGACAGTAGTCTTCAAATATATAAACAGTCGAGAGAGGAAATAAACTATTTGTTCCGCAACTGCTACATACATCAAGAGTTCTGGTTTCACGTGGGGCACAGGTAATCATGACAAGTTTCATAAACCCTGTAGGAGACTGTCCAAATTTATTGAATTATAACAAAGTAACCTCCAGCATGCTTGGGAAAGCATGTGCATAAGATGGACCACTAGAATAGCTTCCAGCTGTATTTACTTTATGAAGACAGGTGTTCAGGTAAAACATTTTGATGTGTGTCATCATTAAGTAACTGAGAGAAATATACAAAATATTAACATGAAAGAAACCAAACTAAATATTCTCTTACTGGTCCAGCTGAAAATCTCAGGACATTCCTTGTTTCCCAAATGTTTTATATGTATTTTTTGAGTCTCATTTCTACTGTTGTTCTTTTCTTATTTACAGATTCTATGGCATGAATTAACAGCCTTACTTCAAACAGAAAGAAAAGCTGTTTAAAATAATGATTTGGTATGCACACTTTGTAACTGCTCTGCTCAGCGGACATGATAAAAATTACAAAACACTTGGCAAATGTCAACTATTTGTTCAAAATACACTCCATCTTACTTGGCTATACTGTTTGTTCAACCGTCCACTAGAGGCATTTTTTAAAACATTTTAAGATTTTTTTATAGTTACATGCAAATAATTTTTATGGAAATAAAACTACTTTATGTTTGCCTATTCTCCCTAAAAACAGGTACAGAGATCCCAAGAAAGCAATATATTAAGGAGATATACTATGACATAATGCAGAATAACACACAGTAAACATATACATGCACCATCATTCTCTGTTTAGAATTCACTTTGAGTGAAAGTTCTGTGAACAAAGAGGATAAATTGTGTAAAATTAATTATAAACCTTCTATGTTAATCCCTCTAGCCAATTACAGCTCTGCATATGCTCTGCAAAGTGGGAGCAATTTTGGCACTAGGAGGTAACATTTAAATTAATGATTTTGTTTTTCATGTTGTAGTAAATACACAAGCCAAAAATTATAATGGTTAATGAACGAAATTCCAATGTCTTTAGATATTTATTGAACCAAAAATCAAGAAAATAAATTTGGTTTACAGACAAAATTCAGTTCTTCTAAAAGAATTTAACCTGAAACCCAGGAAAAACAATCTTCACAAATGCTAATAAAAATTAATATAGAAGACTTTAATATTCAGTCGGTTGTTAATAAGTATATGTTACATAATTTTCTCATAAAATGCATATCCCAAACATTTTATATACAAATCTTTAATCTTTGAACAGTTGTTTACAAGCAAACAGAAGTCTCATTTCTAACACTGAAAACAATTAAGAGACAATTGCACACTCTTAGTGCCAGTTTTGATATCTCTTCTAAAAGCTTTCCCCCATTTTTTGAGTTTTTACTTCATGATAAAGGTGAATCCATATTGACATTAATTATTATTGCCACTACAAGAGGGAATAATACTTATTTTCTTATTTCCCTCAAAAAATCAGAATCCTTTGAGCAGATTATTTTCACTGTTTCCTTTAACTGAAGATTTTGGAGAGAAAAATCTTCCTCCAAGCCTTTTCTTAATTTATTGTTAAGAAAAAAATCAAAAGCAAGCAAGTTTTATTTTTCCTCTTCAGCAGCAGGAACTACAGTGCCCCTTTCATTTCTTTCATCAGAAGGGGTAAGGAATTGTGGCAGCAGAAGCAGCCACAGACTAAGCCTGCTTGATGCACCTGGTCAGAAAAGGAGAGGGTTTGCCCTTTGGAGACAGCAGTCGCTGCTTAACTCAAGTTCTTCAAGAGCTCTCCATGAACCAGCAAACTGAACAGAGGCACCACAGAGCTCCTCAGTCCAACCACGCTAGCTTAGAAAACAGCAGCAGCAGTTTGCTCCTTAATGGCTCTACGCACCACCAGTGTTCAAAATTAAAAACTTCATTAGAGTATTCCCACCAAATTATCCCTGATAGTCATTTCTATTCTGCTAAATCACCGTTAATAAAGCACAAAAAGTGGGATTAAAAACCAAGTTGGAATTAAAATGTTTTTCAGAGGAACAGAACAATGGACCTAATACCTCAAATCTCTGATTGCTGACTTTCTTTCCTTTTTTGTTCCAGACAATTTTAGGTCTTGGATCTCCTGTGGCTTGACAGATGAATGAGGCAACTCCTCCTGAAACTCCTGTCTGGTCAACGGGAGTTCTTGTAAACTTTGGTGGTGCTGAAACAACAAAAAAAAATTAACTGTATTAATACAAGCAGTAAACATAAATTTTAAAAAAGTCGTATCCAGTCTTCAAAATTTAAAAAAAGGAAATGCTTTGTTTCCCCAGTGATAGCATTCACCTGCATGAGAAAGCACTACCTTAAAAAACCTAAAAGGTCAATAAAGTACTTACAGATTTTCCTAGTGAAATTTGTATTAAAACAGAAATTTGATGGCATTGGAATAGTGAGATCACACATTATATTTTATCACCATTATAAATAAAAAATCCAATTTGACTTCTGTTGCAAAATGAGCTCATCAATCAACTGGAATAATATCACGATTAGCTACTTGATGCTGTGAACACAGGGTGTCATGAAAACAGGAAGCTCACCTTTGAGACATTAAAATCAGGGACATTTAAGAGAAAGCATTTGTAATTTTGCATGGTAGAGGTAAATTATTATGTATTAAGAGTCCAGGCAAAAAGGACTGTACCAGAAGAGAGATTTATGCTTTGCTAATTTTCCTGGCAAAAATGTACCAAAACCAAAATGCAAGAGCACATTCCAGCAAAACAGTGTACTACTACTGCCATAGGGAAATTATGAAAGAACTTCTCTGATGTCAAAAATTGCCAAAACCTTAGCAAATAAAGCACACTTTAAGTGAAAATACTTGAGATCATTTCCCAAGCCACAGGCCTTATGCCTGGACCACAAAAAAGGCAAAAATATATGCTGATGAAGAACATCTGGGTTTCAACAAAACTGCTCTCTCTGAACCCTTTTTGTTTTAACTCAGCACTGTGATATGTAAAGAGACTCAACTGAATCCATATACTGACATTCTGTGGCACAAGTTGTAATCGTGGGCCACCAAGTGAAAAATGACATGTTGCTATTCGTCTTTAATTTTTTTTTTACATTTTGTGAATTCACTGTTAGAACTCAACACACTGAAGGAGAAACACTTCATGACAAAGTCCAAGAGCACACAGTAACTCTGTATAGTACCTCATAGGCAGCAAATAGCACACATAGCAATAAATTAAATTAAAAATCTTTCACCCAACTTAACTGCTCTAAGGTGTACAACCAGTCTTCCAGCAATTTCTTATATAGAACTGTCCAAAATCTGGTGAAGGACTACAGGACTATAGCTGTTATGACTCCTTACAGAAACTGCATACTGGCTTCTGCACAGCATTATCACCTACATCATGGAGTTGCAGAAATATGACAGAATACTTAATAGCTCTAGCTACCTGAACAACACTATTTTTGCCATCCTGCATGAATTTCTGCTAACCAGCAATTAGTAAAGCTTTTGTTTATTAACCACCTAGCATTAGAGGCATAGATAGCATTAGATACAGGAAACAAGGGCAGTTGTACATAATGACGCAATTTTCAACTTGTGGGCTCTTTTCAAGGAAAACAAGGTTTTAAGGCTGTATATAAAATCCACTTTCTTGTATGATGTGACTAATACTATCTACATCAACAAAAAAGCTTCACAGGCCAGAATAGAATGGAATTGGGTTGATCTTTGTTTTTCACTTAGACCATAACCTAGTCGAAAAAAATAAGGTATGTATCTGCCTGGTCAAACTTCTTTTTACATAAGTAAGACATTTCTATAAAAACACATTGCCAAAATTCTCCTCCAATACATAATATTGGAAGTAAGTCAGTTATTTTTCAAGTATCATACGATATAAGAGAAGATAAATTATTCTTAGAACATAAAATAATTTATATAATTATCTGCCACAGGGAGAGGTAAGTACTATGCAATCCCTCTTTTTATCACTCTATCAAAATGTTCATCTTGTTACATATAATGCAACTACTATCAGTCTAAGGGTATGTGAAATCATAACCCAGCAGAAGCCAAAATGAAAAGTGGTATTTGTTGCCTTTATCTTTATAAAAGTTGTTAATTAAGGTTTGACACAAATTATCTCTACAATTAATGTTGTCAGTTTCTTGACATTGATTGTGACCTAAGCTGCTAGGCACTCTGACAGCAAACACAATTAAACTGCACACACAGTTGTGCTTATTAACATGAGGGCAATTTTGATTGAGAACTGACAACTATTTTCGATCTCCCTTAACAACAGCAGGGCATAGTTCAAGAAAAACTCTCCACAACACAGTTCATTAAGCACAGCAACAATCTATATGGAAACCTTCCACTGCAATTAAATCTGCCAAAAAAATAAGATGTAATATGTTACCAGCTATGATACCAGAGTCTTTCGGCTTTTGGAACTCTTGGAACTCTCCTTGGTAACATCAATAAATGCAGTTAAAATAACACACTGTAATTAAAATAAAATAAGTGAAATTCACTTAAAATCAGCATCTCATATTTCTGTACTTAAATTTTCTTAAGGGAATCATAAAATTGCTGCAATATTACCTTTTAAATGCAAGAACAAGCCAAGTTTTGCTTGCTTATATACCTGTACCTACTCAGATATTGATACTAATACTGAATTTTGATACCTTTTCAAGCTAAAAAGAAAAAAAAAAAAAAAATCAGAGTGGGAGATACCCGTAACTTGGACTTCTGAAGAGTACCACAAGCTTTGGCATTTGAGAGCTGAGGGCTCCCACCATCTCCTACTTGGTACGCACTTCTTGCTGGGGCTCCTGAGAAGCCGAAGTGACAACTACAAAACTACTGCAAATTACACTCTTAATATACAACGGAAAATTGAATTTATTGCTAGCTCACATTAAGGACACTGAGCTCGCATTTATCTGTTTACAGAGTTTAACCCCACAGAAACAAGGCTGCTGCTTCAATGAACAGTAAAGCTGTCCCCTCAAGGGCCACAAGAACTTCTGAAATCAGAGATGGTTTACCATTATCCAGATAGAAATGGAGTTTTTTTGCACATTATGGCTCTATAAAATATATTTTTAAAGTGACACTAAAATAACTCATTTTGATTGGAACATTTGAATATCTTGGCATGAATATAAGACATTTCTTTCTTCCCTTCTGTGCCTCTACATTGACTTTCTAAAGTTTAAGTAGAATTCTGAAATACTGAATTGAATTAATTAATTCACATTTCATCATGTTATAGAATAATCCATTTTAAAGTTGCTGTATTGTTCTTTGTGCTGTGCTTTAAGGATATGTAATATTGTTCGTCTGCACTCAAATAAAATGTCTGACAAAATACTTCTGAAGTTCAGCCCCTTTTTTCCACAGCTACTGCAAACTATTCTTGTGTAGAGACATTTTTATGAATATACTTCTCTATGAAAAGGTGACTATGAGGATAAGACTTCCCCTTCTTTAAAGTGAAAGCTAAAAGAATGCCTGCAGTCCAGCTACAGCTAGCTCAGCATGTGAACTTACTATGGAAAAGATACACAGAGGATGCAGATCCTCATACATTTGTTTCCAGATTCTCTGTTTGGGGTGTATGAAAGTTCCTAGTATAAAATAATTCAATTTAGGACTAAACTTCATCATATGCCTGAAATATCAAAAATTTTACTACGTCAGAACAAAAATTGCCAAAAAGCACATAACATTGTAGCCTTTGTAAGCATATATAGCAAGGGTAAATAAAGACATCAGAAAAAACTAAAAATGCAAAGACACTTCTTTCAAATACCTCATTTGCTAATGCATTCACACATATTTGAGGAGGTTCTTTAAAAGTTACAGTAACTTTTTCAGTTATAAAGATTCATTTTGTACCAATAAAAGTTGGAAGATGACAATCACAACTGTTCCCATGAAATGTTTTCACCTCAGACTCAGAAATGTAGGTTGACAGCAGAGTAAACAATGTGGTCTGGCACACATACAATCACACATGCCATTTTCACTTAGCATAGTCTTACTGGTCTAGCAGCAAAAAGTTTCAGGGAGTATGCAAATGGACTCACTCCGGTTAAAAAATTCTGTACTGATTCTTCCCATGTCAAATTACACACTCAGAAATTTCTCACGCAGTAAAAATCCAAATAAACAGAATTAAAAGCAACCACAAAAAAACCCCGAAAATCCAGCCAAGAAAGAAAAAAGCCCACAAACCAAACCAAACTAAACCAAATCAAGCCAAACCAACACCTTTATTTACCCCATTTTCCATTTTGCAACAGTCACTGTAGTCTACAGACTTAGGAGACAATGCCATATATTCTAAATAAAAAGGCCATAGACTGGTTCATATTTAATGATGGTGAAGGTGGTGAAGACTCCTGTCCAGGTAAAAATGAACAAATAGGCAAATGTTGTACTTAATCACAGTCTGATACTGTATTGATGCATTACAAATTTCATGATTCATTATTATTTTCACAATCCCTCCAGCAGTTAATATATTAAAAAACTACTATACATATACATAGTACTTAACAGAAAATTACTTAATAGAAATTTCAAAACACCTTTATATAAAGCATTAGCAGCTAATTTACCATTAGTAATAATTTGTGACATCAGTTAGACTGATCATTTTACAAGTAATTGTTTCACCTTAATTCTAACCTGCACTTACAGAGGACTTGCACACTGGCTATGTAAAAAAAGCTAATTAGTTTTTGTTTCTGTAAGGACAAGAAATAATTTGTATTAATGAAATCTGCATAAAGAAACTACTAAGTTAACAAGTAGTATGTTCCTAAAAGCTCTTGTCTGTCAGTCACAAGCTGTGAAATTTTTCTGTTTCTCACCTGTTTTTCATCTTAAAATTTCCCTTGCCTTAACATCTTTCAGCAAGGAGAATAGCAAAAACACAATCTTCAGATGTCATCATACTCTGAGCAGTTGAATGGTTTTATTATTATAGGAATAAAAATTATTGGTTTGGTGTCCTTCAACTTTTAAATGCATTTCAGCCATGCCAGTGAAGTCCCGCTGAAAATTTTGATCCATTTGGTTCCCAGAAACTATTTCTAGTTGCAAACAAATGTTTCCCAAAAGTCTGGGTAAATGACATCAAGCAATTTTACTTTACAGGCATCACAGCATCCTCTTAAAAATTCAGCCCTAAAAAAGTAATAAAATCTTGATAATATAATTGAAACACTCATCACTCCACCTTCTTTCTTTAATATGCATTCTTCTAAAAGCAAAAGCACTCAGAACAAAGGACTGGTATTTCAGAGAGGTTTCTGGTTATGGTTATGGTTTGGGGCTATTTTTCCAAATTAGCAGTAATCTCCAGTTCCGAACCTTCAATCTGCCAGAACACACCTTCCCTACAATTAAGTAAGTAGCTCAAAAAAATAAAAATATCACTTGCTGATGTCTCAAGGAAAATATGAAAAGCCAATCCTATCTTTTATATTTTCAAATTTCCTTCAATGCACAGTGTCAGTGTAGTCAGCTGACTATTAGGATCATTTGAAATACAAAGTTAAACTGCAGACTTACAAGTAACGTCTCACAAGCAGGATAGGTGGGTTACATTTTCCAAAAGGTCTAATGTTAAAATAGCACACATTTAATGTGTACCTTTAAGCTCTGCAAACCTTGTTACCAGCTCATTTCATTGTGGATTATGTATGCCTTTTTTAGAGACAGACATTATCTGAGCCCTAGGGACATGGGAGCTATATGAACTAACACAGACAGCAGCAGACGTTTATTTGCCAACTAATATCATTCACACACATTCACACATGTTCATTTCAAGCTTATAATAACTGAGAGAATGAAAAAGGCTTTTTCACAAATAAGAAGAACCTATGTGAAAAAAAGCCTTTTACTAATAGTACAGACCAATACATTTAAATTTGAAGTAGAAAGAAGCTGAAGCAGTACACACTGCTGTTCTGTTTCTATTTAAACTGTTGCAGGCAACCGACTAACAATTTAAGCTGGTTTCATGACAAATTTTTGGCACATTTAGTGTAAAACTCGGGCCAGCCATTAACTACTGCCTTATTAGAGCAGCACTGTGCTAAGCCTAAAAGGAAGCTAGGGTTTACAAGCTATCACACTCAGTCTCATAGGTGATCAGATAAAAGGAGAAACCTCCCAAAACCAGGCCTACTGCCACAGCCATGCCCTCTTGCCTTCATTCCTCAAGTTGGGTGCCCAGCCTTAGCTATCAGTGCTACATTTGCACTAGCTTAAATACAAAATTTAGCCTGCATTTAAATACCGCTACAGAAAATGAAAGTTGTATACATTTGCCTCTGAATCTTTCCTGACTTCATGGTCTCTTCAGTCCTTTCTACACAAAAATCCTGTTTTACACTAGAGTTCAAGAAAGGAGAATCAGGATGTTTGGTTCTAGTATTTGCCTAACCTGAGCACTGAAAGATGCAAGCATATGACTAAGTAATACTCACTATCCAGTAAACACACAGGAGGGCAAGAATTCTCCCTTTTTTTCCCCCATGCCCATAGGAATTCCAGCACTATTAACCCAGTGTTCATGATATTAACTCAGCTGCAGATATGCCTTTAAGTCATAAAACAGCACATGTTCAAATGCACATTACAAAACAAAATAGGTATAAGCTTGTGTATATTCACAATATTTATCACAAAAGTATATGTAAAAGCTAGGTGGAACTTAATTTACCTGAGTTAGAAAGAGGACCTTGCTAGTAAATCCAGTACTAAGCCTTCTTTCAGCAGCAAATAAAAAGCATGAAGTCTCTTGAATCTAAAAGGTTAGTGACGTGCACCACTTTATCCCCCAGGAATATTACATAACCTTGTCATATTCACTAATTTAACAAAAGGAAATTCTGCTTCAAAGCTCTCTACTGCTTCTCTTTCAAATTTTAATGTCTGCAGACTGCATATGAATTATTTGGTAACTGAGAGCTGACACTCCTTTTCAATGTGCAGAGTAAAAGCAGTGAATTTCAAAATGCCAGGCAAGCTGATCTCTTTCCAGAAGAGTTTTGCTCCAAGAGAAAGACAGGAAAAAATGAGACACTAGAAGTTTCAATTAGGGACTGGGAATATCTGGGTTATGACTGGAGAGATGACCTTTAGAAGTGTTTCAGTCTTACTAAAACTCTCAAAATACAGGTACCAAAATGAGGAAGCATAAAATTGGGGCACTGTAACAATGAAATGAAACTTCCACTCATATTTTATGTATCTAAAAACAACAAAATGCATACCTTGCCATTTGTGATGATTACTGACTGTGAAAGCAAAATCAACTATCTAGTAATAATACTGACTCTACATACTAATATGATTCAGTGTTAATGCTTGACAAGGCATTCACATAAGCAAATTCTCATAATTCCTATTCAAGCAGAAGTATGCTTGTGTCTAATCAAATCTCACAGCCCATATGAACATATGCAATATGGCGAATTAGGGGTTCAAGATGACTTTCTACTTGAAGAACAGCATTAGGATATGACATGACTTGACATAAGCATAATTTATTGAGCTAAACTGGTTTAAAAAAAGTATCATTAAGGCTGCTATAAAGTAATAATAATTAAAAAACCTAGTTAGGAGAGACTCATAAATCTCTCTCCTTCTTACTAAGTTAGGTCTGCTTCATCCCACAACTTGATCAACACCTACTTCTATTAATTATAAACCAACATTTACCATTTACGTACAAAGAGTAGTTATATACAACCTGAATTAGATGTTCAGCCAAGTAGACAGAATACATACTCCTCTTACCAGCAAGCTCTGTGAGCTGTGCAAGGCAGCCCACCTTCAGCTGTACTGTTAGACAGGTTAGCGTGGCCCCTAGGATGATGCATTGCTGATACAAAAGCAGACATTCATAAACTAGGTCAGAAAACTGTTTATAGATATTAAAAAAGATTCAGTGACTAAAGGCCCCAGTGGATTGTCCCAGTTCCTTGCCTACAAGTCACTTACAATACATCAGAGTGTGGTTAGCACAGCACAAGCAGCCTGCTCTGGGATACGGCTGTGAAGACATAAAAGCACTGATTAGAATGTATTTACACTGGCAGTATACTGAATATTTCCTGAGTCCTACTGTGTGTAGGTCCTGTTGCAAATAACAGCCACATTTCTGTGGCTGTTGTCATTAAGGACAATGCACGGCAAAAATGCAAGAAATACTAGTCTTAAGGTACTCAAGGTTCATCTGCTCCATGAACCTCTACAGGGGCTAAATTTGTTCTAGATTGTCTCTAGTAAAGTTATGCCAGCACAGATTTGAAGCATATGGAAGCATGTAAGAATATGAGAACTAAAACCTCATACAAAGAAATGGACAACAGAGGTGTTGTCAGATCAAGGATTTTATTAAAAAGCAGAAACATAACCAAAATAAACATATCAGCACATAAAGGTAAACTTGTAATCACTAGAAGTTCATTTCTATTTTAACTGTGACATGTAATAGCACTTCATACAATGACATCTATTCTGCCACCTATTACCTGAAATCACTGAAAATACAATTATTTGATATCCTGTATATCTCGGTCTAGCATTGCAGTTGCTTTACAAGAATCTTGCACTGTTAGTCAGGTTACTTCAGTAATTTTTAATATAATTTTCAGTGGTTAGAGATACATCTAAGATAAACCTGTAGTGCTGTGCCTAGCTTATATCTATCTCATCTACCTCTCAATAATGTATTTTCCATTCTTCTGTCTTTAACGTAAATTTGTTCTTCTTTTAAAAAGAGATACCAAGAAATCATAACACTACCTGTAACTGGTATCAGTCAAGAGCACGCTATTAAAAGAATGGTGTAAAACTGTAGGACACAATCAAACCTTTTTTTCTAAAAATAAATAAGGAAAAAAATTACATTTGACCTAGCACAGAGATTTTCACTCTGAAATCTGTTACAATTTGAAAGCATGATTCATGGCCATTTTTAATAGAATAGTAGAAATTACTAAAATATAACTACCAACAAGGATTTACTTCTTTATTTTCTTGCAAAGGCAGATAGGTCTTTACAACTACTATAAAAATAATTTTTAAAACATAGTATCAGTCGTAGTTATCATTTCCTTTTAAGTTCATATCTAAGTAGCATGAAAAAAAAAAAAATCACTGAAGTTTAGTCTCAAGAGAAAGGACTGGAAGCCAGAAGCACTGAAAGTGGCAGCTGGCTCCTGGACAGAAGGGAGGGCTGACAGCCAAAACTTTGTAATTCTAATCCCATCTCTGTTAATTGCTTGCTGTTTAGCTTCAGGCAAATTACTTAACCTTCGTGTCTCAATTTACTTAATTCCAGGATTATGCTACTTAGATTATGTCAGAAAACATAGAGAGGAGTATTACAGTTGTTCCTGCCACTGTATTTACAAAATTTATGCAGGGATTTGTGCTCATGAGTTGAATGAAATGTTCCAGTTTAAGTCCTACCTACTTACTACATAGGTGACACTTCTATCAGGGCAAAGAAGACAAAAAATGAACAAACAAACTGTACTCAAATCTAAATTCGAAGTGTCAGTAGAAATTCGTAGCTATTTGAAAAACTTATTAGTCTTGGAAAACTGCACTCCTGTGCACATCAGTATTGCAAATTGTTGGTTTAATTAGCACTCTTTTCTCTAAGGAAATGAGCTCACATTGCTCAAGTGTACTGAGTAAGAACTGCCTATTTTGACTCTAAGAAGTATGTACTCAAAAGAGTACACTAAGAGGTATGCACTTCTATAAATTATAATAAATTATTTCTGCAAAATGTGTCATTCTGCATCATAACTAAAATTCAGTGGTGTATGATTAATATTTTGTGTGTCCACTTAAATAATAGAATTGAATGCTTTAATTAAGAAACCATATTGGTTGTAACAATCACCTAAAATATTCATCTAGATAACAGTAATATGTTATATAATAATAATAATAAAATAATAATAATAATAATAATAATAATAATAATAATAATAATAATAATAATAATAATAATAATAATAATAACAGTAAATATGTATACATACCTTTAGATCTAATATGCATGTTCAGAAATTAGAGATTTAAGGAAATTGTATTTTCCACATAGAGTTTCAGCAACCTCTTGAAAGTATACTTGAAAATGGCTGACTGCTCATGAAGAGAACTGAGAACCTTAGTTTGCTGTCAATGGATTCAAATTTCTGTATGTCTTAATCTCAATGGCCAATTCAAAATGTAGAAAATATCAAGTGATCAATCACTGCACTCCATCATCAGAGCTACTATCTGCTTATGGAAAGATTACAATAGGTAGAAGATAATCTGCACTGTTTCAAAAATTAATTTTTCTCTGATTTCTTCCTTCTGAATACAAAAAGCCAACCAGAAATTAACTTCTCACAAAAAAACTGAAAGTACTGACAAAAATTCATATGAGATTAGATTACTAAAGTTGGGGACGCAACAAATACAGCAGGGCACCAAAGAGAACACAAAGTCACTGGTATCAAATATCCAAATATAAAATTAATCTGGCTGTGGAAAGATGGGAATAAGAGACAAGATTAAAAAAGCTCATTTCATGAAAAAAGAAAAAAAATCTAAAAAGAAAAAGAGAAGCAGAAATTAATAGTCAAACAGGGCAGAAGGATAATCCAAACCAAGATGAATCTCAGGTCTGCTGACGTAAAAATTTAGATAAAAATAAAATCTTTACATAGTACCATAATGTCAGTCAGTCACATATCTTTAGTAAAAAATTAAGAATGTTTGAAAACTTAGATTTCAGTGTATATAAAAGTTGCTTGCTCCCAAGGGCTGTCTAGAAAGTTGTAATTTAATCTTTATGTTCTTTAACATGCAATACCTCTCATAAAATAATAGCAAAACCTCTTGAATGAATTACTGTATTGTTCATAAATCACAAGAATCAATTACCACATGTATTGTTCCTTCACTGAATGCCTTTAGAAAAGCAGCTTCTGGTTGTTCAATAATTTGGCATCTTACTGTGTCATAGGCTGGCAGACACAACTGGAAAAATTCTAATTAGAGTTAGCAATAAATATTGAGAAGTTAGACTTTTATGCTTGCTCTTGTAAAACAAATCCTCTTTTAAAAGTAGACAGCTTTCAAAAAAAAATCTTGGAAGGTTTTGGTTTCATTACTCTTAACTTCTCACTGCAATAGTAACAATATAAAGTAACACAATATATGGTACGAAAACAAAAGGAAGGTAGGGAAAAGAATTAATATAAAATTATTACTGACAGAAATGAAAATCAGCCCACTGAAGTACCAGATGTATTTTTTAATGTGTTTGGCCTTAACCACAGCAACACTTTTAATGATTAGGAATAACAGATTTGAACATCTGTGTGCCTTCTTCCTCCTCAACAGACAGCCATATAGTAAATTGATACAAAAATGCTTAATCTTGTATCAACCTGTAGCATAACAACATGGTATATAAAAGTCTTTTGTTGTGATTATATAATTAGTTGTGCATGGGTATACAGGCACATATCTGCTGGGTAGAGCTAAAACAAGCAGAGTTTTCACTCTTCCCAATGCAGGAGCCTCCACTGGTCAAGGACCTCCAACCTGTGACATCCTACCTGGTATCAAAAGCTGCAAACATAATGACCTGTGGTTTCTGCTTACTTTTAAGGTTCTCACTTACTGAATGTAGTAGCTTCTCTGAAGTTGCTCCCTGTTACTAGGACAAGAGTAGTAGGATGTTTCCAACTGCGCCTTCCTAGAGACAAAAAAGCTATATGCCCGGATATGGAGATACCAAGAATAGGGAAATTAATATAGTGTATACAGGACTAGGATAATAGAGAATTATTTTATATTATAAATATAAATTCATAAGAAAAAAACCAGAAAAAAATCTTGAGGTAGCTTAAACTGAAGAAGAAATACTTCACTTTCTGTAGTTAAGAACTACTGTTTTTTTCAAGGAAATAATCATGCTTTCAGGCCATGGTTACAGATTATCAGTCATGTAAAAAAATCAGAACTTATAAGGCTAACTATATGACTTAATGTAGGAAAAAAAAAAAAAAAAAAAAACCCCAAAACCCCACAGTACAGGAAAAAATGAAAGACTGTTTTTGCATTTGAGAGCATAAGGCTAATGTGTATATTTATAGCATCAGAAAAAAGCCCAACACTTTAAATAGTGTCAAAAGCATCCCTCACCTTTGAGTTTGCCCATACTGCAGTAAATCTTGTAATTACAGTCATATACACATGTTCTAGTCAGTTTTAATTAAGGCAAGGCAATACAATTAACTGTTAGCCACAGATCCCTCAAGCAGGCAAAGAACTACATGGACCTTACAGACAATCAGGCTTTGCTGTCTGCCTAATGGTTAAGGTAGCCAGAGCATATCCATACAGTCACAACTATGTTCAACTTCAGAACTGACACTGACACAACTATCCAACAACAAACTTTCAAGTTCCTTATAATGTCTCTCTGAAAAACCTATATCAACCCATATTCCACTACACACACTTAGTTCCACTGCTTTCTGCAATACTTTACAGAAGTGTTTGTTTTGTCACTATCAAAATGAAGTTTTGTAAAGGTGCGTAAATCTTTCCATACTGGTGACCTCCAAGTTCAAATCTCCTGTAACACTTGAATGTCAAGTTTTTTTTCAACCCACCAGAACATTGTCTTTTTTCAAGTGGAACTGAGCTCTTTATCCAATACATATCTTGAGACTCCCCTATTCTGTCAGATCTGAGAATTTAAGTCCTTTGTGATCGAAGTAAGGGCTTATTTCTTAAGCTTTCTGATCGTTTCCCAGTGAATGCTTCCACCATGCCCTCAATTTCTTCCTTATCTTGTTTACAGGTGATTCCTCTGCACCATAGCAAAGGAGTATGAAATTAGTTCAACGGCTAAAGCATTACACCGTTAAAAGGCAGGATCCCTATAACAAAGTAATTTTAATTGCCAAACACTGCAAATAGAAAAAATATTGGATCTTGCACTGTAGAGCCAGAGCCAACTGTCTGCGTCATTGCTATTTGAAAATACTCATGTTCTTTCCCACATTCTGATTCACTTTGACCTTTCAGGACTGAATAAATTAACCTCTTTTCTGAAAGAAATAAAAGGACAATAAAAGTCAGGTAGGTGTGCATAGTTTTGTGTGAATGAACAATGAAGACCAGATTAAAAAGTCATACAGTTACCTCCAATGTCCAGACATATACTTCTAGGAGCAGCTATCTTACTCCCAAGATCAGATGAATGCTTAAAAAGGCCACCATAGAACTGAGTGCTTAAGTGAATGATGTAAAAACACCCAGATTATTGAAATAAATTCCAACCTGGATACTTCACACAGATGATTAAACCCATTATGGATTTTCCTTTATATTTTTAACTGCTTTTCTAAGAATGGAGCTATTAAGTTCTTCAAATGCTGTGAAAAATACACTAAATTTTGCTTTAAATCACAACAGTGAAATAATGGTGCCAAAGAAAACCTGTTGCCTGGTATTCCTAAATAGAGTCAGCCTTTTGACCATACAGCCAGACTTTGTATTGTCGTGAAGTACTCCAGTACTAGTATTGCTTTTCAAGACAAAGCACCTGTTAAGTTTCTAAAGATTTTTACAGTTATGTTCACAAAATGAGGATTGTCTAATATATGGCCCAGTGAACATGGGTATTAACAGAAGTAGAGATTTTGGAGAACAGTGTATTTTCCTGAACTGCCACATTGCTACCAAACTTGACTAGGTTTCTTACACAATTAAATTTCTGTGAAAGATTATTACAGTTTGGCAATCCTTGAAGACTGGACTGTTTTTAAAATATTAATTTTCTATTTAATTAGAAGGTCACCTAAGTCATTAATTGATATTATGTTTGGTTCAAGAGATTTTATCCATTACGTATCTCTAATTATGTAAAATGTTCCCATTCTTGAGGGAAATATGGACAATATAAGCAGGTAAACTGATTTCTTAAATGAGCAGCCTAATTCATTCACTAGTGTAAGCTGCTCAATAGTCGGCAGTAACAGTGACATTGATTAAATTTATGTAAGTTGAAGATTTGGTCCATTTTTTTCAGATTCAGCTTGAGAAGCACACGTGCAGTACTGTGTTCAAGTTACTAATTACATAGCTTCCAAAAATAAAAGAAATTTGCAAACTTACATCCTTATGCACTAGCTGACTGTTTCAAAGATGGATGGACAGACTGATACTACTCATACCTGTGCTCAAGCAAAGACTCACCACATCAAGCAACCGTAACACAGAGTACAGGATGAATTCCATAGGTTATGAACTAATTATTTAGCTAACAGGCACTCATACTACACTGCACAAAAAGTTAGTAAGTAAACGGGAGTTTTCCTATAAGACAAAAACAAACCTGTGTTTCTAATCAACTAATTCACATATTGTGCTTGAGTGCTGCAGATAAATATATAAATAGGTTTGAGTTTCTGACAAAAAATTTCTTCAAAAGAATTTAAAATCAATTTACTAAAATTCAAGACTGGATATGGGTTTTGCTCAGAAAGTATGAGCACAGAATTTCTTTTCACAGAATTACAGAACACCCTAGTTGAAAGTGACGCACAAAAATCATCAAGTACAATTGTGGTCTTGAACTGGACAGCCCTAAGACTCCCACCATGTGTCTGAGAGCATTGTCCAAATCCTCCTTGAACTCTGTCAGGCTTGGAGCCATGACCACTTCCCTGGCGAGCCTGTTCCAGTGCTCAAACACCCTCTGGGTGAAGAACCTTTTCGTAATATCCAGCCTAAATCTCCCCTGACACAAGTTCATGCTGTTGCCTCAGGTCCTGTCACTGGTCACCAGAGAGAAGAGAATAATTCTGGAATTTCATTCTAAAAGTATGTGCACTTCCACAAGTAGAAAACAGGTATTTATTCATCCTAATCTTTATTCTTATTTCATTAACTGTAGTTGCTAATTCATGTTCTCTTAATCCTAACTAAATTCTAGAGTTATATTCATAAGGTAACAACTACAAGGAGAAGAGAGAGAGATATATAAAGATTTCAAATTCATATACCGTTTGTTTAGACTTCAGCATTTTTGAATGGCAAGATACAGGAGACAGAGCGCAAAGCTAGTTTGTAGCAATGAAAGAAAATCTATCATGTTTTTTATGTATTTGGTAAATCTAGGTCTGCTCCTACAGCATAAAAATTTACACTAAAGTAGAAATTCTAGCAGCCTGTAGTGAAAGTATTCCCTGTGAAATGATGCCAAATATGTATCTGTGTGTCCTTACATAAAAAACCTCCATATGTATTGAATGAAATTCTTTGTAGCACTTCATCATGCCCCTATGTTTCAAAAGTCCTGGTAAATATCCAGGCTACATTGGTAGTGGGCCTTAAGTTTCTGTCTGTGTTTATTGGCATGATAAATTTCTTCCAGGTGTGTCAGTCCTCCCTGTAATCTTGGAAGAAATCAAGAAAAATATAAGTGAAATAAAGCTAATGAGTGGGTAAACAATGATGAACAGGAATTACATTACAAAATATAAATAACACATTTATTTATATCAGCATTATTTAGTATTTGTAGAACCTTTAGCACCCTCATAAAACTGGATCTGAATTCGCTATATCCAGCAAACCAGAAAGGATAATCTTCCTTCAAGAATGCCTAAAATCTTAATCTTACCCCCTAAAATGTTTGCAATCTGCATATAAGTTGGACATTAACAAAATACACTGAAAATACGAGAGAGTTTTAGTTTGCAGGAATGGCATTAAAATGAATTCTACTAACTTTCTAACAATTGTTGAGTTTTTAGCAAAGCAAAATGCAGCTGAAGGAAAGATTTCAGAGTCTCTTTGCAGATAACTATGGAAAACGAAACTTTTGCTTATCTTTTTAATAGCCTGCAATGCAGGTTTACACAAACCTGTAAAATGGCCTCCAAAACAAAACACGTAAGAAAGAAGTCACTATCTCTGCACTCTAGTTTGTAATTACTGGAGCTGTTACAGGAGAATGTTCATCAGCCTGACTCATAAGCAACTCTGCTGCTGACTCACAGATATTAAAATTACAGAAAATATATTGAAAGGTAATCAGTGATCTCATTTATTAAGAAAAGAGCACATTTCAGACAAGTGAGAAATTGAGAGCTTACAGTAAATATATCTTATGTCTTCAGGCTGTAACCATCAACACAAAATACTTCCTCAATGAGGAAACTTACTCCAGTCTCACATTTTAGAGTCGAATTACTCTTTATTTTTCATTTTGCCCACTGGGTGTATGTCCTAAAATGCTGAATTGTATCCCCATTCATCCGCTTAGCCCAGAAGTAAGTTTTGCACCTGTAAAACTAGATCTTAGAGTGAAGTGGGGAGAAGGAGAAGCTGTGGAATGTTTGAGGTGGTTGCATTCAAAAACATGATGAGCTTCAGCTTCTCTCTCGGTCTGTGTTGTCTGCAGCGGCAGAGAGCTCTCCTTTGCTTTTGGTTAGTTTTTCAGTTAGCTGAGGCAGAGATGTCCCCCAGACTATTGCTTTTCTCTTTCTTGGAACAGATTGGCCCTGCTCTGGACTGAAAACCGAGAAGAGCTCCAGGAGCTCACGCCTGTGGCCCACCAGGGCCTGGGACACAGCCTTTTCCACCAGGGGCTGATAACAGACTTAGAGAGCCGAGGTACACCCCACAAAAAGGACTTTCTGAATTTGCCTGGTCTCAGAACAGTGACAGGCTTTATTGTTTAGTAGTATTATTTTTATTTTTTTATGCTCGTGGATATTTTCTATGTTAAATAAACATATTTTTTCCACTTGTCTCCATGGAAATCTTTTCCCCAACCAGAAGTGGGAGGGGCCACTTTAATCTGATTTCAAGAGGGACCACTTTGGAAGTTTCCTTCTAAATTAGTCCTAAGCCAAGACAATGTAACAGGAATTCAATGTCTTGTTTCATTTCAGGAAATATGGGATCACAGCCAGCAGATACCCAAAACATCTGTCTCATATTAGAACCTGAGACTAGGATGTTCAGCATGGAGAAGGTTCTGGCAGCTCTTATAATAGCCTTCTAGTGACCAAAGGGGTCTTAAAAGAAAGAGGGAGAGGTACTCTTACCAAGAGTAAGAGCAGAGACAGGACAAGGGGTGAAGGTCTTATACTGAACAAGGGTAAATTTAAATTTGACATAAGAGAGAAATTCTCTCTGTGAGAGCTGTGAGGCACTGAACCCACCCCTAGAAGTGTTCAAGGCCAATGTGGATGGGCCTTTGAGCAATGTGGTCCACATGGAAGGTATCCATGTCCATTGCAAAGGGTTTTGAACTATAAGTCATTCAAATATCCAGCTTCAAATATCCACCACTCTGTGATTCTTTTCTGCTAGAAAACTTTTCTTACATACTCATCATTCAGATCACTCCAGATTCTGTTTTCCAGTGAAATAAACATCCCAGCCAATACATTATATCTGCCATTGATAATTTACAGCAGTTGAGAGTTCAGTTCTCCCTCTGCTATAAAATATCAATCTATTGTAGTATGTAATGAGACATTTACTTTCTGGAGCTGTAAAAGAGATACAAACAAGCTAAGCTACATAATGATAAAAGCCATTGGTTTCATGAATCTGCATTTTTGTACTTCTGTCAGGATAGAAGTCTGCATCCATATGGATTTGTACACTTCTGAACTTCCAATTTTTTGCTCAAATTGTAACATGAAGAATCCCGTAAGTTATTATTTAAAAGTTTAAATATTTAATGACTGCCACTGGCCTCCTTCCCTATGGAAAAGCCTATGACATATTATATGGCTGATGTCAAATATTTGTTTAGGCTGCAGTTAAACTGTAGTCGCAAAAATTGATCTTGTTCATGAAAACATTGTGTATTTCAAAAAGAGCCATATATATGTGACAAATATATGGTCGAACAGCATAGTGGGTTGACCCTGCCTGGGTGTCAAGTGCAGACCAAAACCTCTGTCACTTCCCTCCTCAGCCTGTGGAGTGGAGAGAAAATACACCAAAAGACACAGGTCAAAAGAAGGACAAGGAGATCATTCACCAGGTACTATCATAGACAAACCAGACTCAGAGAAATTAATGTATTTATTACCAGTCAAAGACAGTAGATTAATTAGAAATAAACCTTTCCTTGACCTCTCCCTTTTTCCTGGGCTCAACTTCATTTTTGTTTTTCTCTCCCTCCTTCCCTTGAGCATCACAGAGAGACAGGGAATGAGTTCATCACACCTTGTCTGCCACTCTCTTCTCCTCACCCTCCACCCCTGCTCCAGTGGAGGGTCCCTCCCACAGGCAACAGTCCTCCATGAACTTCTTCAAGACAAGTCCTTCCAACGGAGGAGTGGAAAAGAGTAAGGAAACCTTCAGGAAAAGAGTAAGGCAGCATGGATCCTCCACAGGGCCACAAGCCTGGTCAGCAATCCCCAGCTGCAGCAGGAGCCTCTCACAGGGCCACTGCCTTCTTTGGGTGCATCCACCTGCTCCATGGGTCCTTCATGGCTGTAGAGGGATGGGTGTCTGCTTCATCATGGCCTGCAGGGCCACAGCTGCCTCACCATGGACTTCACCGCGGGCTGCAGGGGAACCACCTCCTCGCCCTCCCTCCCCACTGACCTGGGTGTCTGCAGGGCTGCTTCTCTCACATGTTCCCTCCCACTCCTTGTGCTTTTCTGCCTGCAGTTGCCAGAGCATGGCAACTTCCTTCTCTTTCTTAAATCTGTTATCCCCGAGGCACTACCACCATTACTGATGGGCTTGCCTTTGGCCAACAGCAGGTCCATCCTGCTGCCATCTGGCATTGGCTTTGTTGGATATGGGGGAAACTTCAAACAGCTTCTCACAGAAGACACCTCTGTGCCCCCCTTCTACCAAAAACTCTACCTAGTACAAACAGTGATTACTTTCTACTCTCTGTTTAACAACCTGCCTGATGTCTCTGTATTCTATGGCATTGTCATCTTTCCAGACCCTCCTAAGCTTTTACTTTCCACAATTCCCTGATCTATTCATTGTACAACTTCAATGAAGAATGAAAGACGCAAAGGGCTTACAGCAAAGAGCCTGAGCCTGAAGCCTGGCAGATGGCCAAGGAAAGAAAGCCCGTGTAATTGCATTATCTTGCACCCATATAGGGAAATAGAAAGTTACAAGAATATCTTTGATTCTAGCATTTCCCACTAAGTAAAAACACAGAAACCTTCACAAAGTTGGTTTTTTATTCCTGTTAGAAAAAGAATTCTACAGTGTAATATGTATTTATACAAATTCCAAGTCATCTGCACACTTCTGCTGATATACAGGAGCAGTAGCAGCACAAAGCAACCTGTAATCATTAAAGCTGGTATGTCTGGCTGAAAATAGAAGACAGCCAACCATTACTCTACTCAGTTTAGAGACTATTTCTTATAAAACAAATAAATTATTGATCCTGTGAAACCTAGATTAATTCTCAGGCTCTGTAGAACAAAACTTTCACTGCTTTTCCCCCCACTGGTTTGTCCAATCATGCTTACTATGTCAACCAAGACTGTCTCTCCAACAATCCACAATCCTCACATCTTGCTTTTCATTTGTCTTGTTTCTAAATCACAGATTTTCTGCTCACATCTTCCCACTCCTGTATCTTTCTATAAACCATTCCCCCATCTTTCCTCAAATGCAGTGTTTTCCATTAGGACTATGAGTCTTGTTAACATGAAACAGTAATTAATTTTTTTTTTTATTTTGAAAATATTTGATCAATCATTTACCTTTAAATTCATTCCAGTGTTAGCAGTTTTTATGTCATATTGTAGATACGAAATCCAACGACATTTGTTCTGGAATACCATCTTTGGAAAGTCAAATATACACCTCTTTTTTTTTTCTTTTTTAATGTTTCACCTTTACTCAACGGAATAATGACCTATACTTAATACTATGACATAATAAAAGAGCATAAATGAAAACTTCCAGACACTGTAAGCAGCAGAGATGCCAGTTATATAACTATCTAGCCAAGCCAAGCAAACTATATCCAGTATATATTTTGTTTTTAATTGTTACATTCTTATATAATCATATTCCACTAACTTTAAGCTGTAATGGTGAGAATACATCAGACAAACCTACAGCTGAAAAATTCCCTCTTTTTTCTCCACTACTAATACAGCTGTAGTATGGTGTTTAATAGAGACTATTTTAACAGCTACTCCAGTCTGCTGCTGCACATTTGAAAATGATGCAATGTAACAGCAATGGACATCTTCCTCATCTACATTCACAGCAGACAATTAAAACCTGATGGCTTTCCTTCTTTAAATAAATCTGAGTCAGATAGTTCCATCCCTTGAGTATAAACAAAATACTGTGCTGAGTTATTTATTTTAAGATTCAACTGCTATATGGCAAACAGCCTGCATGCCTTTGTCATCTGCAAGGCATGCAACATTTTCCTGTTCAGCTTCAGCAAGAGCCTAAGCACAAACTTCAAGCTGTAAGATATAACAAGCAGGATGGATATTTGTTTTGGATACCTATTCACGATTTCAAGGAAGAGGCAGATGTCAGACACAGAAGTTCTGCCAAGGTATATCCTGTATTACTTGGCTTCTAACTAATACACCATTTTGCATGGTCTTACTTCTGTCACACAAGGATGCTTAATGAGATCAGAAAGAATGAAGGATCAGGTTGACGCTTCCTTGGCAGTGGGAAGCAACTCCCTGCAACACAGTCACCTGTATTTCAGCTTCAAAAGAAGTTAAACGACATGTTGTCAGAGATCTCTTTGTCCCGAGTTCAGCATAGAACAGAAGAAAATGTTAAGGTGTAAAATACTCTCCATTAAGGTACTACGCATTTACTACACCTAACTGAGACTCTAGACCACTAGCAACCACATTTCTATTCTGTACCTACTCCTTAAAATTAAGCTTAGGCTGTACCGAGCAAAACACAGCAATGTGTAGCCTTTGTATTTTCCAACTGATGAAACAGCAGACCATTCACAAAATATCAATTAACCTTTTCGGACATGCTTCACTTTTTTTTCTCCTTTTATGGAAGGAATTCACTTCCAAAAAGCTAAATCTAACATAGTTTATATTAAGCACAGTTACAAACATTAGAATCTATCTGATCTCAATTCTGTTGTTGTTGTTATTGTTGTTGCTATCATTATTATTATTATTAATAATAATAATAATAATAATAATAATAATAATAATAATAATAATAATAATAATAATAATAATAATAATCCTCTCTCTAATAAGATGGTACAGCTTTTAAAAAAGCCATAAAAAAGCTTTTGCATATGCATATAAAGTGTTTAATATTTTTAGCTGTACTTTCAACAGAATCATTCCCTTGTCACAATCTCTCAAAGAAAGAAGTTTGCAGAACATCATCCTTCTGTCTCTTCCATTTCAGTTTTTGTAATGTCACAAAGCCAGTAAACATAACATCACAAAAACCTTTGAAATTAGTCATTATTAAGTTACTTGTAGGTTTTTTGATTTTAGTGAGGTCCTCTCAATGAAGCCTGAAAAATAATTTTATTAGAATGTGGACCCTATAATTAAGCTCCATGAGATTCAAGTAGTTTAAGTAATTGACTTTTCATTAAACTTTTCATCATCTGTCACGAAAGCCATAATTACAGTAAAAACTAATCTGAGTTGCACACTAATTCCCAAAAAAGGATTTACTATTACATATGGGGTTTCAGCATTGTCTGGGTATTTCAACTCCAAAAATCAAAATTTCAGAGATACTTCTTTAACTTTTTTTTTTTCTCCCTAGCATCTTCCTGAGTTTTGGAACTGGACCATCTATTTGCAGTTCAATTATTCAGTCTAATGCTGATTACACTGCTGTCCAAAAAGTCCTAATTCAAATGTAACCTCATTATAGATTTAAAAATGCATTTAAAAGATGTTCAATAAACTACAATAAATTCATACACTCCATAATGACAGCAACAAAATATTGAAGCAATAATCCTGATAAAAACTTTGATCTCAGCTGCAGTATTGTGTTATAACAGGGATTCTGCCATTGGTAGAAATTAATTAATTAATTAATTATCTCAAAGCTTATCAAAATGCAAAGAGCTTCTCATTCCTTAAATTACGTGTTCAAACACATCTTCAATGACTACCAAGGAAATTTAACATGTCATAATTTATAGTGCTTGAATTTTTTCTGCAGAAATTAATGTATTAGAAATTTTTTCCAAAAAAGAACTTGAAAGTTTTCATAATCCACATTTCAATTCACTTGGTTTAAAATAATTTCTGCATTTGAATTACTTTTTTTATAGAAACTTAAGTAATTTTCAATGAACATCAAAAATAGTACACAAAACCCTATGTGCACCAGTCTTTCTTTACTGCATTTTAATAATCCTTAGTTTTTAGAAGATGAGAAATAGTAGTAATATTTTTTTAAACATGACTTTTACAGTAACTCATAGGGAAGGCAAAATCTTTGTTTTTTAGATCTTCTATCACATGTAGAAACAGAAACCATTCCCTTTATGATTAGTAACAAAAAATTATAAAACCTCTAGCCTTATTTAACATGCAAGGTCCAATAACTGTTTTCTGTCAGTACCTGTTTGGTTGTATCATAAAAGGAACATTTGGTTGAAAAAGCATTCATGTGCACAATATCCATAAACTGAAAAAAAAAGCATTGATTTGACAATATTTATTTTTTAACACAAACCGAGCTGATACACACTGAAACACAAGTACAACATGCTCTGCTCAGAGTTTTTAAAATATTTTCCAGCAACTATGCAAAAATAAATAAATGTAAGCATCACACAAAATACAGTTTTTGACAGAGAAGATTAGCAATGCCAATATGCTTAAGTTTCTAGATGGTGAGGCCTCGACTGCAGTCAAATCAGGAGGTTTTTCTTTGTGTAACTCCACTAACTGCAGTGTGTCTCTTTACACATGGTGCAATTCAATATTAGCGACACCTCTTTATCTGCTTGCATGATGCTGATCAAAATCACCACAGCTATCAAGGGAACTGGCAATTACCTGCTAAACATGATCCTTAGGATGTGAAGCCATGCTCTGGCCTCAGTCATGCCCTGTGTTATGTTATTCCTCATCTGTGCTTACTTAAAGCTGCAGAGCTCACTGCTTCACGGCAGAATGACAGTCTGATGCATGCTTTGAAGTTAAGCCTGTGTGTTTCAAAATGTGATGAAATGCTATGCAGAAATTAGCAAAAATGTAGAACCCACAACGACTGTTGTAAGCCTAAACTCTATTCCACTCCTCTGCTTGTGAACCTAAACCTTTAATAAGCTACATATGACTTAGAGTCAGTATTTCTTAATATCCAATTAGAATTAGAATAAAACCATTAATGGGTCTTTTATAATAGCACTTAGCTTATTAAGACACATAAAAGGTTTGGCTCCCTTGGGCCATTTTTATGGGCCATATATTTAGAGCTGAGAAAACAATACCCACTTGAAGAAGGACAAAACCTAGTCCAAAATGTACACCCTTGCATAGTTTCCTATTTCATTTCCCATTTTATTTCCCCAGTTCAGATGTATTAGAAACCCCCATTTTAGGAAGTAGGTTTCTATTACAGAGGGATCAAATGCCCTGCAACTTTAACTGTATTTTAAATTCATCATTATCCCTGGAAATAAAACTCCACTGCTACTGCCACCTATTAATAAATAAAAAACCATTCTGACCAAATATCCATAAGTGCCTAGATTAAATAGTTAAAAGACAATTTCATTTTGTTTTGCAATTGATGTTCATTGCATACACTTCTGCTATTTGGAAAATCATTACTATCTTATGGAGAAAAAAATAACTCGCCTAAGAAGCAGCTTTGCAAGTGAAATGGAGTAAATTTACAATATTTGGAAATAATATTTTCAATTTACAATGCATCTACAGGCACTGCAATATATGTATAACTGCATTATAAAATAAAGGCAGAGAATAACTAATCTGAGACATGCTGAGCTAGACAACTATTGGTATACTCGGAAAACGAGAGTGTGTCATTTCCCTAAATTCAAGTCCAGCCATACAAGTAGGAAGTGAACATTACAAATGTCTCACAGTTGCTGACAGTTACCTGTATAAAATCAGTGGATCATTCCAGTAGGTGACTTATGTAATTTATTTCCATGAAGAAACCGACTATCTTCATTAGCCACTTTTGACACCTTTGCAAACAGAGATGAACTAAAATGCAACGGGAGCCAATTTTTGCAGAACACCTTCCTGAGGCATTCTAATAGTCTAAATTTGAAACACTGCATTTCAGTCAGAAGGATTATTAATCTCACCACAGCATAATGACAGTAGTAGTTGTCATGATGCAATAAATAATATACAGGGAAAATTAATTTTCCATGCTGGTAGACTTCAGGAAAAAAAACATTAGTGTTTAATGGTCTCAAAAAAAATTGCCTTAGGATGTCTGATGTAAGCTAAGAGGAGTAGAAATGAGAAAAATGTATGATTTGTGGAGCACCATGAAAATAAAACAGTATGTCTGTATCCTCGCATTTTTAGCCAAAAACCACACCTCCTAACCTCTGTTTGTAGCTGCAGAGGTTCTCTCACAGTAAGCTGTGTGCAATGGGAAGGTTCAACCAGAATTTCTGATAATCAAATCACTGCACAGAATCATCAAGGTTGGAAGACACTCTACAGATCATCCAGTCCAACCGTCAATCATCTAGCCCAACCATCTTATTTAGCAAGTAAATTTGATTTATGATAAAATGTAGAAATTCAAGCTTGATTTAAAATACATTTAGTACAGTAAACTTTTTTTAGATTTACTATATTAAATATATTGTTATGTTTCTTCAATTTTGATCTAATTCAATTAACTGTAGTTCAAGTAAAACCCCAAAACTACCTTACTTTTGGTGCATCATTTCAATGCACTGAATATCTTCATGGTTGATTTACTGTAGAATGTCTTGGTTAAACCCATTCCTATCACTGGAGGGTTTTGTTGGGGTATTTTGTCTTGGTTTTATTTTATTTTCATATCTACCATCAATGGATAGAAGAGACACCAATTTACAAGAATTTTCACTAAAACAAAAAGACAGAGTGAAGATTAAAATTCAAACAGTAAAAAGTCAGAGACTTCTTGGTACTGTGCATTTCTTCTGTGAGTATTCACAGCTGTAACTTCTATTCATAGAACACAGACTATCACTGTTTTACACAGAATAACAGAATTGCTGTGAACATATTACTTCATGCTGATTCATGATAACATTACTTGACTACTGCCTGATAATAGGAAAGAGCTTTTTCCACTTCTGTGTTCAAGCCTTAATGTTTTACTGCACAGAACACTTGATTTGTATTTTACTTGAAACAATCCAGGATCAAGCCAGGATGGGACAAATTCAGCACTCCATTAGAATTAAAACTGTAAGAAGATATGATCAAAAAAGTGCGATTTTAATAAAGAGCACCCGAGCCCTGTAGAATCAATACTGCGTATGTAACAGTGCATGCCAGTAAAAGAAAATATGAACTTCACTTTAAGAGTAGGAACCTACTGTTACTTTTAAGATTTATCTGCAATCTCTGTTAAGAGCACTGCCTTTTCAAGTAAGTTAGTTGACCCACTGAAGAATAAATAAACATAATCTAAAAAACAAATCGTCAATGGCCAATACCTAATTTAAATTTAAAAAAAAAAAAGAAAGAAAGAAAAGTAATATTATTTGCTACCCCTCATGGGAATCCAGCTTCATTACAATCAACAGTGTGTCTGCTTTGTCCTTGTTATGCTCTTCTTTCATGCATGCTGAGCTTTCCTTGCTCACTGCATTAATCACTGTCCACAGCTGGTATGATTTAGCTGGGGTTCTGTTAAGAATATCACAGACTATTCAAAATTCAAGTAAAACAGTATTTATGAATTAACTAGAGTTTAATAACACATTACAAATCCTTGCAAAGTCTTGGGATTAAATTCCAATATGCAAAAATGTTACATAATTCCACATAATATACATGTCACTTTTTTAAAGATAGCTGTTAAAAATAACTTCACTCTTAAACTTACAGTAAGCATCAGCGAAACTCTACACACTAAGCTAGAAGTAGTATTTTTCATTTTTTTAACAACCTTTAAACCTTACCTTTATTTTCTAATTAAACTTGACTAAATGGGCTTTGGTAACTTCTGATGCAATTTCTGATAGAAAAGTCATTATTTTCTGTGGTAAAAAGTCAAATGATGCTTTATTTCCTTTGCTTCCTTACATCTTTGCCAGGCTACTTATTAAATTTAAACAACAACAACAACAAACCAAAAAACCCCAAAGCAACCAAAAAAATCTAGATGCAACTAGAACTGTCCACAAGCTTTCTCCCTCTTTTTTTAACCTCTTTCATACCCATGGACAGAAACATATGCAAGTCAACAATTTCAACAGAGCTCTTGCCAGTAAGACTGGTCTAAAAAATACACTCATTTAAAGAAGGCACGGAAAAATTCTGATGTAAGTACATATGATAGTTTTTAAAAAGGAATTTCATTACTAGTGAATCAAATTTTTCTTGTTCCTAAGAGTGCTACAGGTTTTCTTTACTATGGATCTAACAGGCTGACTTATGAAAGGAAAGTGGACCTCGTGTTCCAAAAATTAAAACAACTTCTTTCATATATATGTGAAGATTGTTTTATCATGAAAGTGTTGCAATAGTTATAGCAAGATATTATTATGCTGGTCAGAATTTTTGTTTTATATGACTTTGCCTTCATTATCACATGCAAATGTAACACCAGAAACAGTAAAAATGGAAGTTAATGCAAACAGACAAGATTTCTCAAGGAAAAAAATTGATCCTCTTTTTCCTTGCAACATGAAAAAGTCATTTAATTATCTACATTCAACACATCAACTTGCAACTAATGCATAATGTAATCAATACAGTGATAAAACATGCTTCGTTCACATGTTTATCCACAGCCAGTTTCATCAAAAGAATAACCAAGCTTCCTGATCCTCCTTCAAATATACAGTCTACATAGCCATTACTTAAACAGCACATCTGTTTTAGGGATCTTGGGGTTTTTTACTTCAAGCAGCACACACTCCCATGATGAGACCCAGAAGCAGCATTATCTTTGTGCCATTCTGGTACGTTGTCCAATGAAGTGTCACACTGCTTCCTAGGGAGTTACACATTCCTAGGGAGTGACACACATTGCTCTTCAAGGCCTGGTCAGTGCCAGCAGGGCCTGTGGGCCCAGACACGCTGTGGCTCAGTGCTGTGATCAGCGCATGGACCCTGCTGGGGTCACCGGGGGACAGGCTGACAGCCTCCATCTCCTCTCCCTCACTCACGTTCTAACATCCAACAGCTCAGCACCTCCTCACACTGAGGCTGAAGGCTCGCTGGCCTTCTCCATCCCAGGACTCCCAGTACGGGCAAACCATCATTTCACCACAGCCAACACTGTTGCAAAGTTCACCTCACTTACCATCATGAAGGTGATTAAAAGAGTTAGGGATGACTCTCCAGCCACCATTCTCTCAGGATTTTAAACAGGACACATGCTTACCAGACACACCTCAGTCTTTATTATAAGAAAGGGCTCCTTCACTGAACATGTCCTAACCTTGGGCACTGGCAAAACACAAACATCTGCCAAGCACTGGTAACCATTGCTCACCTTCAACTGAGGAATCTCACATATGCATATGAATAAACAGAAAAATTGGTATCTTAGAGGAAACAAAAAAGAGGGAGAGGAGGTGTGAATTATAAAAAAATTATACAAATAGAGAGATAAAAACCCTTCGCAGCCTCCAGGATATATTAATGTATCTCTCAGTCAGTCAAATTTGTGTTGACAGTTCATATACTTCAGGAAAAAAACAGGCAATTAATTCTCCCAGCACTTTTTTTTACTTGGATGCTCAGTTACTTCATCTCCATAGATGCCCAGATCTAACCCAAATGACCCTTTGAAATGTATCAAAAAGCTATCAAGCAGCATATCCAGATCTTTGAAACAGCAAATATTTGAAGTTGTTTCCTTCAGATCAACAAGATATTCATAAGTCCTCCAAGAATAGTTAGATTCTGAATTTCATTCTTGTTAAAAACAAAAACAGAAAAAAATTGTCTCAGAAAGAAATCAGTACCTAATTCAGACTGCACTGCAAAGCAAAAATACCAAAAACACAATGATGCAACAGCTTTTCCTTATGTTTCCTCCAGGTTCTGATTCAGAATGAAAAATGAAAAACCTACTTAATCCTTAATTACTAATGGTAAAGATTTGTGGGTGAGAAGATCCATCACTGACACCCAGTTTATGATGAATGGGCATGAATTGTTCCTAGTGACCATTCTGCTTGAACTACAGTGATGTTCTCATGTGTGTGTCATTTTGAAAGGATGATAGAAACTTGCAGCTGTTCTGCAGTTGATCATAATCAGTCATATGAGCGCTTCTCATGAGAGAAATACCTTACCTCAAAGCCCATCTTTATCTTACCCAAAGCTTTACCTGTTTTTTCCTGAAAAAAATACCTGTTCTCTAGTATGGGCTTTTCCTTCATCCCACCAAAAGACACTACCTATTGCACCAGTGACATTACTGGGATTGAGTACTCAGTTAAAATATTAAATAACTTCAATAGGGATGTGTGGTGTCTTGAGGAGAAAACAGCTACTTACAAAGCTCTTCAGTCCAAACAAAAATTATGACAATATTAGTTTAGAAATACTATGAGACTTCATAAACAGATGCTTTGGAATGTATGAACCTGTTCAAAGGTCCCTTAGGAACTCAAGCATCTGGGCAGCACTTAAGGCACTGGCACTAGATGAGTTGTAGTCATTTTAAGATCCCCCTCAAAGATTAGAATTGGATGGTGGTGGATGCATGGAGACAGACTAACTGCTCCTTCCTTCACTCCATATAGAGATCCCTTTTTGCTTAATGCCATGGTCTTTCCTCAAATATACGAGAAATGGGTTCTGGAAGAAAATTAGTTATAGCTGGTAAAGGTATGAGTAGAAATATGAGATTTATGCAAAGATACTACAGCTGTGATTTCAAGTCTGTTGTCCCTCTCTGTGTTTGATCTAATGAAAACTGACACAACTACATGAGTGACTGATTCCAGCTGAACTAAAGGATATTTACAATGAGCCTGAGATCTTAAAACACTGACACAGTTTTATCAGTCATAAAATGTTTCTCTGTCTTCATGCAAGTACTCACTCCCTGCATGAGAATGTCCATCAATTTTATTGTAAATAAAATCTGCAAGATTCCCAATACTCCCTAGGACTTTGAGTAGGATTTTCATATTTGTTTTAGTCAATTGTTCACTGGTTTACCTAAAAGGAAGGTCTTAAAAAACTATTTTAGATTTTAAACCATACTTGATATTTAGACTGTGTTTTGATCCAAGGGTTTAGCAATTGCAGCAATGTCAAAGAGCCCTTATGAATGGTCTGAACTTCATTCAAACCATCCATGAAAGTGGGTTTTCCTTCTGACAATTTTTCTTTACTCTATGGAAAGTCATTGTGCATGTGTGAAGACTGCCATAAATACTAACTTTTCCACACTGAAAATCCACGTTGCTGAATCAGAAAAAAAAAATGTTGTATACTGTAAGCAAACTGTAGGACTACTTAGTCCTCTAGACCTTGATCTTGGTTTTCTTTATTTCAAATGCTTCAAAACAACCTCTGCAGCACTTCATAAGATACCAGAGTGAGCACTTAAATGTTACAACTATAACTGAAATTTTAAAAAGCAAAAATTTTCTAGAGCTGGAAAGATAAAACAAATAAATAAAAGATATGCAATAAGAAGAAAGTGGAAAATATTCCCATTGTGAAATGGAAACAGAGCATGTATAAATTAAAATTCCTTTCCAGAAGCCTAATAACCTGCATCCTCTTATGTATTCCTTGACAGAACAGGAAAGGCTTTGAAGTTAAACAAACAAATAAAAAAAAGCTCTCCATACAAACATGAGGTCAAAAATGTAGTACTTTGTGTAAAGGGTGTTACAAACACAAAATAGTCCTGAATGTTGGTTTAGTTTCGGTTGGGTTTTTTAGAATTTGTAAAGGAGGAATTACATAGACATAAAAAATGGAGAAAGAATACAGGCTGCATAATGAATTGATTTTGCACCAAATAGACTCAGTAGTAACCAAAACATTACTGCAACTCCAAACTCCGGAAATTGGAATTTTACTTGTATCACGCATATGCTTACATGAAGTTGATATCTGGGATATTTTGATTAATTTTTTTTTATTATTTCTTATCATAAACTAGAAACTGGTGTTTAGCAATATTTAACCTTCAAATATAGAAATCTTTCTCTATATATGTAATAGAAATTAACTTGCAGCAAGATAGAAGCACCAGAAGTTTATATTTCTACTAATCAGAGACTGACTGGTTTAAGCTCTGCACATTTTTTAAACACTAAATTACTTTTTTTTTTTTTTTCTGAGGATATGAAAATTTACACACATACATACCAAAAAATGCACACACATATAAAAGCAAAAAGGGCAATTTCCAAGAAAAGAAATTAAATCAGTTTGCTAAAACATTTCATGACACTTACAAGAATAACATAGCTTTTATAATTACACAGCTTTACCTATGGTTTAGATTTTTAGAGAAGAATGGAAAATGTTTTTATTTTCAAAGAATTTCAGAAGACTTTAAAATCAAGGAAAGAGAATGCCTGCAATTAAACATTTCAAGAAACACAGCGTGAAGTGCTTCCCCGATCTTTGCTTCTCAAAAATACTAAGACATACCCTTTATAAAACCTACAAAATAGCTTTCAGAATCTATTCCCCAAAATAATTAAATCCCCTTATTTATTACAAAAACTCTGGAGAGTACACTGAGACAAGATTTACTTGGCTCAGTCTTCAAGATTAAACTTTTTTATGACAGTCAGCTTTAAATGTCTTCTTACAAAGAAGAAACCATAAGAGGAAGATACAAAGAGGCACTGGTTTAATATAAAATTAAGACTACTGCTGGACAAGGTTGCTACACTTCGTATGATATATGAGGGTTATAAGCTAGTAATTTTTGAATTTGAAGACCAAAATGCAAATAAGTAGTAAGTTAATCACAGAATGGGTACAGTTGGAAGAAGCTGCCATTAGAGTCAAGCTAAAGCAGGATCATCCCAGAGCACAGGATTGCTTTCAGACAATTCCTGAATATCCCCAGTAAGGGGATATACTCACAGTAAGGGAATATATCCACAGTAAGGGAATATATTCCCAGTCTCTCTGGGCAACCTGTTCCACTGCTGAGTCACCTGCATAGTGAAGAAGTTCTTCCTCATGTTCAGGTGGAAATTCCTGCGTGTCATTTTCTGCCTATTGCCTCTTGCCCTACTGCTTGGCACGCCTGGCTCCATTCTTTTAACCACTCTCCCTTCAGACACTGACAGACACTGACAAGGTCCCCTCTCAATGCAGAACCGGCCCAGCTCCCTCAGCCTTTCCTCGTAAGAGAGATGCTCCAGTCCCTTGAACACCATTGTTACTCTCCGCTGGATCTGCTCCAGGAACTCCATGTCTCCCCCGGGCTGAGGAGGCCAGGACTGGGCACAGCACCCCAGGTAAGGCTTCACCAGGGCTGAGCAGAGGGAAAGCATTCCCTCCCTGACCTGCTGTCAGCGCTCTTCCTAATGCCCCCCATTGTGCCGCGAGGGCACACTGAGATCTCATGGATAACACACAATATTGGCTCAACTGATGTAAGCTATTTTCTGATTATTTTTCATATGAAGAAAATGGCTATTAAATGTGAAAATACATTTTAAGTGGTATGAAATTCTGTTGGTGCTTTTTCCTGCAATTATATCTCCTAAAGTAAATACAATCAAATATTCAGTAAAGTACAAAAATATACTTTTCAAATACTAATCTGACTAGATCCCAAGAACATCTATTAGTATTAAGATGAATCTCATGCAGTTACCAGAAAGTAAGAGAAGTTATAAAAAGTCTTCCAGCCTCTACAGCAATGGAAAAGGGAGAAAAATACAGAGATGTAACACTTGACTTTCCCACTATAAGTGGTCCTAGCTTTCACCTAAAACAAAAAACTGTTATAAGCCTCTTTTTCTTAAAAATGCAAGAATGATAGATTCACTGTCCTGCAAAAATTCCCAGTGGGCTTCTCTTACCTTTTTTGTTTTCAGCTGGATTTTCTGATTGTAAAATTTTAAATAGTTACCAAGCTTTTAAAATTGAATGATGCACTTCAGTTGACACGGAAGAAACTAAAATACATATACAAACAGCAAAGCAGGTAGTACATTTTTAATGACATTTTAGACTGAAATGAATTGTAAATCACAAAAAAGAAGTTCTTGATATATATACATTAAGTCTTTATATTGTTTCCTGAAATTGAAAAATGACAACAGAATGAAGAACAGACAAAGAACCTGGGATTGAACATTATACTCTGAGTTCTTTGAAAGAATATAGAAATCTGTAGGCATCAGGTATTTTTATATTTTTCTGGTTTTGTCAGAGCTGGGATTGAAAGTGTTTGAGACGGTATTTTGTGTTCAGACTCAGATGTTTATTATTTCTTATCTATATTACAGTCCTACAATCTGTGATTTTTATAGCATTTCACTAACAAGTTACAAAATGGCTCCGCATTTGTCTCTACAAGGTTTTTTAAGGAAAAACTACTCAATTAAGAAATTACACCTAAACTGTTTTTATTTTTAACCCAAAACCTAATTATTCATGTTCCATAATGTGGACATTTTTTGTCTAATTATAAAATACCATTTAAACCTATGAAGAAGAAGATGAAGAAGGATTAGTCACCACCCTAAAACCTTTACCTTAGTTTATATATAGTCTAAAACCTTAAATTCTAAATTTTTTATTATGTGATATTGTACACTTTTATTTAAACTAAACACCTATAAACCTGGTTTTATCATTTAATTTTGGAAGCTTTCTCTATGGCCTCAGGTCAAATGTAGTGTTCTCTTGAGTGTCTGTGTTATTCTACACAGAAAGTCTAAAATTATCAGTATCTAGGGTTCCAACACATACAGAAAATTTGAAAATTTTAATTTGAAAAAAAAAAACAAAAAAAAATTGCATTGTTCCAGAAGGAAGATGAATTCTTGTTGTAAAAAAGATGTGGTGTTTTTTTTTTTTTTATTTCCAGGCATTGCAAGAGGCCTGAATGCTATAAGCAAGAATAAAGAAAATTATATGAGAAAAAGTTCACATTAGAAGTATTAAGCAACTCATGGGACCCAACCAGACACATCCCAGGATCCTGAGGGAGAGAATGGCAGACAGGGATGCCAAGCCACTCAAGATCATATCTGAAAAGTTGTGGCAGTAAAGTGAAGTCCAGTGACTGGGAAAAAATCATGGACTGGCTTTGACCAGTCCCAGTCTGACCTCGATGCCAGTGAAATTAAGAAAAATGTCTTCCTTGAAGATGTAGCAAGACAAATGAAGGCAGGGAGATAACTGGAGACAGACACGGTTATACCAAGTGCAAATGCTGCCAGACTAATTTACTTACAAAAACTGTGTCAATGGGACAAGGGAAGAACAACTCATGATCTATGCAGACTTCTGTAAGACCCTTGGTACAGTCCCTCACAACATTCTAACCACAAAATTGGCAAGATATGTGTTTGACAGATCTACTATCAGAAGAAAAAGAAACTAGACAGAAGACCACATCCAAAGACAATGGCATCAAGTAGAAGTCACCATGAGGGTGATGAGATACAAAAACAGACTGCCCATAGAAGTTGTAGATGCCCCATCCCTGGAAGTGTTCAAGGCCAAGTTGCATGGGGCTCTGAGAAACCTGATTTAGTTGAAGATATCTCTTCCCATGGCAGAGGAGATTGGACTAGATATTATTTAAAGATTCATTTTAACTCTAACAATCCTGATTCTGCAATTCTTTGAAAATGAAGAAAAAGGAAACCAAAGGGAGTAGGTATGCTTATCACTTCAATACAACCCAAGAGATTTTCAATGCTACAAAGTGTCTATAAATTTCAATTTTATAGTGGTATCACAGAATATCCAGGAATGGGTCCATGAAGAATCATGAGTCCAAGTTCTGGACCTGCACAGGATATCCCAACAATCCCATTGTGTACCTGAAAGCATTGTCCAAATACTCCTTGAACTCCATGAGGCTTGTGGCCATGACCACAGCCTTGGGGTGTCTGCTCCAGTGCTCACCCACCCTCTCGGGGAAGAACCTTTCCCTAATAACAAGCCCAGGGAACTAACCCAAATCTCCCCTGACACAGCAGCCATAAATCCTGACTCTGTATCACCACAAGCCTTACAGGAGTGCTTCAAATGGAGTAAATATCTCTTATACTTTTCTTCCAAGTCCTGGCTGTACTGATTTTTTGCCCTTGAGAAGGTGGGGTGACAGAGCAGCTGTGTGGGCACCCATTAGTCAGCCACGGTTAAGCCACCGCACTTAAGCATGGCAGTGAAATTTACTGACACCAAAGCTCATTTCATGTCTACAAAATTAAAATCCAGATAAAAAACAACTATGTAATGCACTCTTTTCCTTTTTATGAAGAAGTATTCCATTGTGTGGACAGCAGTATTATCTACATCTGGTCAACAGCAGACCTTTTTCTCCCTAATCATTAATTAAATAAGGCATTGAAATCTCTTCCGAATACATGTGTATGCTATTAATGAAGAAGCTAAACTAATCTTTACATGCATTACATGCATTAATAAATTTTAGAGATCGTTCACAGAATTCCAGCTATTGTATAATATATCAGCATAATTCTATGATACATTTAAAAAGACATTTACATTTTAATTTCACTAAATTCAGCAGGACTCCTCAGACATGAATTTAGGCAACAGATTATATTCATCTTGATATTACACATTGACAAGTTAAGTACATTCTTTAAAGCCATGCCTAGAGTTTCCTACTGATTAAGAGCCTTAGTTTATAACATCTTGTGTAAGAAAAATATTTAACACGTAGATGGCAAAAAGTAAAGACATTCCTACACTATATCATGTCACAAAGGACACCAAGATTTTCTGATCATCTGTGCTATAATAAAAGCCATAATCACAATATAGTTAGGAGGATCCCAATAAAGGATTCTATTTATTGCAACTATAAGTCAAATAAGAAAAAAAAATCTTCATGTCATTATATTTTTTCATACTATATTTATGGACATAAACACAGTTTCTATGTGTATAAACAAATATGTGTTGCAGTTGAGCTTTGACATCGAAAAAAAAAAAACAAAGGAAAAATGCAACCAGGATAAATCAGACCAGTGATTTCTCAAAACTGGACTATGCTAAATCAATCTACTCGCTTTGATAAAATATTTGATTTTTTTAGATACAGGAGAAAATGATACAACTAATATATTTGTACTGAGGCACTGTATTCTTCAGCAAGGCATCATGAAATGGGAAATTAATAGTTAAAATAAAAACAAACTGTGATTATTTTACAAAACATAAAATATTTAGCAAACTCCCCTGAACTAAGGTGAAAAATACCCTAGCTATAAAGCTACATGAATTTGTAATATTGTTCTTGCAGGGCCAACTTTGGGACTTTAAGAATTCTAATTATTCACTTGGCTGCAGAAAACAGAATTAGCTAATGATACGTGCTAATGGTGATACAAAACTAAAAGGGATTGCCTTTTGCTAGGATGGAAGTTGTTACCATTATAGAAAAGGATCTAAATGCCACATTAAAGAAATTGGATTTAGAGTACTGAAACAACTGAAACAAGGTAAGTCACCACTGTAAAAAGTACATGGTAAAGTGCTTAAAGACAACTGAAAAGGTGCTTATTATTTGCATCAAAAATACATATGTATTTGTGAATCATGAAATTATGAAAAGCCAAAGAAATGCAGATATTTCAAAGCCTAAGAAGTTTCTGGAAAGAATATGTATACACTTTCCTCACAAAGTTGGAGAGAAACTAATGCTAATTATATAAAAAAAACCCCCCTTGTATTCTTTGACAATATTACATCCTAAAGCTTACACAGATTTCAGTAATCCATGTGCAACAAAGTGTCAGCACTCCACATGCAAAACATAGACATAAGGTGTACCATGGTAAGAAAAAGAGATTTTGTGTTTCACAGAAGACTCAATAAGCCTACAAAAATAAAGGCTAACCGCTACTGATAAGTACTTTGGAAAGGAGAACAATGAGTCTAGTGTGTAAACACCAAAGAAGAAGAAGGTTTATTCAAATGATAAGCAGAGTTTAAGGCACAGCCCAATTGGTCACAAACAACCAAATCTCAAAGGAAACCAACTTATCAATTTACCTTTTTCAGGACAATAATCTATTTACCATCTTAAGTAGCTGTTCTTCCCTTAGGATCCTTCTGGTATGCTTCAACTAGAACCAAGGAAACATTAAGAATTTTGCAAATCTTAAGAAGCAAAAAAATAAATGTGTGAAAATTCTTCAGAGGGAAGGGGCCAGTGGAACAATGCAGTGTCAGGAAAATCAGAACTATAACAGAGAGCTACCAACAGCTAAATTAAATCTTTTCAAAGGCAGATGAGTTTCTGGGTGGGTGGCTGCCACTCTCCTTTTCATTAATCATTCAATAGTGCTGATTAAATTTTTTAATGCAGATGTAATGTGATAGAGAAAACTCAAAAGTGCCCTTCTTCCCCTTCATTTCCCCCTTTTGCAATGTTTTACTGGCTGCATCTACAAGGTTAAAATAACAACTGTGTTACAAACTGAACGAAACTAAGTGTAGGCTATATATTAACCCTAACCCTATACTTTAGAAATAATATGAGTTTTCAAATGATTCATTTCAAAAACTAATTCATTATGAAATTCAAAGATTTAAAGCTCTGTAGGAGATTTATTCCAAAGTTGAAATAGGCTAATTTTACCCCTCTATAGCATAACATCCACCACTTTCACATTCGTGTCCTATAAACTTCCTTTTGAGATTCCATTTGCAGAACATCTGCCTTTTCAAAATCATGAGAAATGGAAAGATGCTCCATGACAAACTAGAGCATAAAATCCAGATAGAAGTGATACTCATTTTATTTCATGTTCAGCTACTAATTCTGTCAGTTATTTTAATTTACCTGATCAATCTCTATGGGATTTTAAACTCCTAGTGACTGGTAAAATTCAACGGGAACCAGGCATCCTCCTTTCATATGCTTTAGAAAATCCCCTCTTTGAATACGTATTAGAATGAGACTCTTTTACAAAAACATAGACCTTACAAGGTAAATGATCATTCACTGTCCCAAAAAGACCCAAACAACAAAAAAAAACAAACAGAAAACTTTTATAAGAAAAAGGTGTAAACAATAATAAAAAGAAAAAAAAATAGAAGACTTCAACCAATATATGTATGTGTCAAGTTGTCTTTTTTATCTAAAAATCCTGCATCAATACAAATTCAGTGTAGTTCTGTTCTAAGGGTTATTATATAGGTCTATCTATAAGGTAAAATTTTTGCTTGCTTATATTCATTTGCTGTTGATTGATACAGGCAGCCTTTAGTAGGGCACTGAGAAAGGAGCAAATACCAGGTGATCTACATAAGCCTCGAGTGCCTACTAAGCGTCTTTTCCAATAGTTATTGTTCTGGACCTTACTTCATTTCTAAGGGCATCTTGACCAACAGGATTCTAGCAGATTGGTAACCCAGCTGAAAGTAAAGGGGCAGAAATAAAGGACCTTGTTCCACAGGCCGTATAATTTTCTTAATTACAATGTTAATTATTTCATGGCAGTCTGGGTTGGTGTCCAAAACTACAAAACTAAGGAAAGTATACCACTAAGGAGAATTCCAACCACCAAGGTTGTTTCTCCAACTGCCACCGGTCCAAACCCATGTTATAGGGCAAAATCGGAAAGATAAATAAACTGAGTAAGTGGAGACAGTTACTGTTGTCATATCTCAAATGAAAAGAAGTAATAGAGATGACGGAGAACAGAAAGAAAATGCTGCTTGCATCATCTGTTACAACTACTGGTTGACCTCCTTTTCATTCTGTGATGTCTTGCAGCACTGACATACATACTCCACAATAAGGCAAAAGGAGGAAAATCACTTACGTGAGGATTCAGACAATAAGACACTGTGCTAAAGGTAGGGGGGAGGCACAGAAGCGAAAGAGAAATAATGACTGAATGCACAAAAAATTATGCTCCAGGCTGAGAGAAGAGAAATGCTATCAAGACAAGTCACGCAACTGCCACTATCAGAAGTGTCTGCATGACCTGATAGTAATTTATTTAATGAAATAAAAAATGTATCTATTCTATAAAAGATAGTACCCATCAAGAATGTTTGTATCATTAAAATAGTTATAAGACATTTTATTATGTAAATGCAGTATTTTAAATTTTAAAGTTAATTATTATTTTAAATTTATTACTGTATGCCTAAAATATAACATAGGTTGCTGATAAAAAGTACAGAAATAACACCTTATTTCACACCAGAGTTTCACTTACTACAATATTACTTGAAAATGTTATTCTTCAAAGCTCTTGCATTACTTGGGCCTCTCAGAATATCCATAAATTAATTTATATATTAAGTTGGAACAATAATTTCATGTCAAATCAATAGGTCAATCAGTGTATGACTAATGACATAAAATTAAAACAAGATGTAAATGGATCCCTCAGTTTCTTCATGAAACCTACCAGTATAGCTCTGTGCTTGTAAGACAGATGTTGAACAGCTGCACTTGGAGGTTACTAACCCATACTTGTTGGAGAGCCCATACCTTAAGAAAGAAGAGAGAAGCTCCTCTTTCTAAGAAATTTGTCCTAATCCTGAAGAAATTAAAAAAAAAAAAAGGGAAAAAGGCAGAGATGGCAGAAGTTGTATCAAACTTCTGAATAACCCTGAAAACAATACAAAGTGTTTTTACTTTGATGTGACTGAAAGACTGAAAGGATGCTACAATATTACATTTCTCAATTTACATCACTGTATTTATTTGCTGAATACTTTTTTGAAGTATTTAAAACATTCAGATTAGATTTCAATCACAATGCTTTATTTATAATTCATTTAATCCTATTCTTTACTTAGCAAAGTAGCTGAAGCAGATGCCAGGAGGATAGCGTGACGAATAACAAGCGTTAAGTATTGCAACAGAAAATATATTTCATTTAGTGATTTCAAACTATTATTGTGATAAAATGTCTATTAGTTTTGGAAAAATGTTTTTCAAAAGAAACAGAATTCATATACTTTGAATATTAAATAAATCAAAAGCTCTAAAGAAAGTTATTCTAGAATACCATCGATACTGAGACTCCCATCTCATGAGGTAAAGTAGAAAATAAACCTGCATGAGATTTGGTGGTTTCTGTTGTTAATAACATATACACAAATCTGGCTCTATTTAGTTACACTACTGCATAGCAGGAGAGTAATTGATACAACATATATTTGTAAGATTACTGTGAATTCAAATGGCATAAGAATATCTGTATAATCTACATGCTTTCATAGAAATATAAACTGTATTAAATAAATATCCATTAAAATAGTAAACTGTCTTTCAAGCTGTCAAAAACCTACCCTTTCCTAAAGGAAAAGAGTTCTTAAATTATAAATATATTACATAGATATTAACTTAATACATATTATTTTAGCACTCCTTTAGTATATAAAATGGTGTTTAGTATTATATCTGGTCTGCATTTGAGCTCCTTTTTTAATAGCCTCTAACGTGCAGTGAAGCTGTAATGGTAATTAAAGTGCACAAACCTTGCATATATACCTTGGTACAAGTATGCTACATTTAAAAAAAAGGTTGCAACAGATAAAAAAAATAATAATTTCTCCACATTAATCTTGCATGCATTTGTAAAATTTGCATTTCTAACTTAATCTGACAATTTGCTTATAACTATTCATTTCTGAGATTTTTTTCATACATTTTTAACTTATGCCTTGAAACTAATTTATTTTCCACGAGTATTCTTCACTCATATCCAAAATTCTAGTGCAAATCACTCTTTTTTTGAATTGCAGAAATTTTACAGAAATGCTTTCTTTTGTACTCTGGATATCCAACAATTTCTATACCAGATGAACAGAAAAGTGCATCTGTCCTTTTCTTTTTTATTTAAATAAAAGGCCGAGGCAGCAGCAGTAGCTGATTAGTCATTATTTGGAAACATCATACCATTAAACCTCAGTTCCTATTCAAAGATGATTTTGTATTGTAGGGAACACCACAGGATTACTATTTTCACCAGAAGGAATAGTCGAAGCTTTCAAATCTTTTGTTATCCAATCTGTCATTTCAATTAGTCTAAACTACCTACATTTACCTTCTTTTTTTTTTCCCATCTGTGTGTGTGACATTTCACTGATGAATAATTAAATGCAAGAGAACAATTTCAGTATCATAGCACAGTATTTCCACCTATGGAATTCTGTCACTCAAAAAGAAAGCACAAATATTCACGTTTCTTTGTGATCAGCCTGCCAATTCCTTATGGCTCAGGAAAACAGCCAGCCTAGAGGAATCAAAAGAAGGTGTGGGTTTTTTTTTTCATTTTATAACTGTTTTCACCATCATTAAGCAGTTTCCTTATCACTTTGCTGTACTTAAATTCCACTTCTTATACTTACTTAGTCTCTTCACAAACAGAATTATTAAATTACACAGCTTCACTGCACACTAGAGGTCAAGATATATTGAGATGTACTTTTATTATTTCCAACCAGTAAAAGAGGTAATGCCTTGTATTACAGATCTTCGGTCACCACTGGGTTTCTCACTCATTACTGAAAACAAACTAGCAATTAGGTCTAAGAGTGAACAGATGAAAATAATAAATATTTTATGACTAATAGTTATATACATTTGACATCAACATAGAACCATAGCCCGGTTTGGCGTGGAAGGAACCTCAAAGATCATTAAGTTCCAATCCCCCTGTCACGGGCAGGTACACCAGACCATTGTTCAGAAACCCACCCAGCCTGGCCTTGAAAACTGCCAGGGATACAACTTCCACAACTTCTTTGGGCAACCTGTTCCAGTTCCTCCTCACCAACACAATACAGATTTTCTTCCCAAGGTCTATTTTGAATCCACCCTCTTTCAGCTGAAAGCCATTACTCCTTGTCCTGTCCCTGTAAGCCCTTGTAAAAACTCATTTTCCAGCCCTTCTGTAGGCCTCCCTTAGGTACTGGAAAGTGCTCAAAGGTCTCCCCAAAACCAGCCCCAACTGCTGTCTCAGCATGCCTTCATAAGAGAGCTGTCCCAGGCCTCTGACCACCAAGTTGGCCCTCCTTCTAACAGAGCTGCATTCTGATAACGCTGGGGCCATTGAGCTGCGCCACTTGGTAGGTAGGGTACTCTTGGTAGGGTCCAGCAAGAATGAAGTACAAGGTGAGAATAACCTCCCTTCACCTGCTAGTTACGCTTCTTGGCACAAACAAACGCTAATACAAACTTTTTAAGGAGTTTTCCTTCAACTCATTTTAAGCATTTTTCAGATTGCTGTGTAACTAAAATAATTCAGTATTGCCACCCATCTTAAAATACTACCCTTTCCTCTGTTACAAACTTCATTAGAAAGTCAGGAAAGTAAAAGAAAAATAAATGCAGAAATACTTATGAAAATCGATCCAGGACAGAAAACAAACCTGATCTGAAATGAAAATTTGTTTTTCCTGACATTCAGTAGGAAAATATACACTCGCTTTCCTTTCCCCCCCCACTATTAGAACAAGTCCAACTGAACTCACGTTTACTGAAGTTACATAGTAAGTGATACCAATTTTTTCATCTGCAGGTTTTCAACACAGATACTTTAGAAAGTAAAACATTAAAGCCCTGTTTACATGGTAGGCATTTTGATTCAATGGACTTCCAACAACCTAGATAAAAACTTAGTATTGGTATGCACTGAACATGTGCAAGAGTCTTATTTATTAAATGATATCTAGTTAATTATTTTACAACTTTTATTTTAAATATACTAAGTTTATTTGCCAATGATTCACTTACTGCCTCTGGAACTCTGAGCGTTTAACACAGTGTAAATTTAGAGGACGATGGAAGTCCTGGACTCTGTAATTTAAACAGGATTTTTCCAACTGATTTCATTTGTGCAGCATTTCACTCACACACTTAAGAACATTGATTATATAGACAACTAAAGGTATATTTATGAAAAGAGAGATTATATCTTCAGTGCAAATAAATACTAGGTTTCTTAGACTTAAATCACACAGTTCTTTGCTATATGTAGCATAAAACTATAGGGTGTAGAATTTGAAAGGACAGACTAGTTTTGTATGTTACCTATCTCTCCTACTTGTTTTCTTCCCTCATGATTGCATAGAAGTGTGTTAACACTTTCAGGTGTTTGCTTTCCATTGTGAATACTGTGATGTTCACTTTTTTATGCAAAAGAAATCGAATCCACTATTAACCCGCCAATTTTTTTCTCATTCTTTGTTGTGTTATAGAAATGCATTATTTTTGATAGTACAAGTTATCACATTCTTATACCTATTTTTATAAAATTAGTATGCTTAATAATACTTTACTTCCATAGGCAACAGCTGAAATACAACATAAAAATTATTAGGGGCACATCAAACCTCAAGAGTGCCTAGTCCAGAACCTGGCTGAGACCTTGGTAAGCTACAGAACCTTTCCCTGGGTCATGCTTTGTTCAATTTTAAGTACCTCCAAAAATGGGAACACAAACACTTTTGACCTATTCCAGTGCTCAGTTAGTCCCGTAATAATTGCAGTAATGACAGCAGCAACAGAGTAACCAGTGACAATTATAAATATGTCTTATGCTTTAACAGAGCTTCATGGGCTTCTTGGGCTGTCAGCTAGGGTTCTCTGAGAAGGCTGCAGCTTTCCTATCTTCACCCTCTGCCATCAGGTATATGTATATATTCACAGGTAACATCTGAGTCAACCTTCTTGTATCAGGCCAAGCTGTCCCAGCTCTCAATTCCTCTTTGTATGGCAGTATTTAAATTCCAGCACTGCCTTTGTGGGCTTTCTGACTCCAGCATGTCCCTGTTCCTCTTGTACTGAGGAGCCTAACGCTGAACCTAACAGTCCAGATGCACCTGACCATGCCTGAGTGAAAGAGAAGGATCACCTCGTTCCTGAAAAATGTCGGCCTTCCTTACCACAAGGACACATCATTGATTTATGGTCAACTTTTGGTCAACCAGAACTCCCTGAACTTTTCCCTCGGGCTGTTTTTTCAGCTGGTCAGCCTCCAGTGTGACAGGGGTTGTTACTTTCCCAGATACAAGGCTTGCCACTTCCCTGTCTTCAACTTCATGAGGTTCCTGTAAGCCCATGTCTCCATCCTGCCCAGGTCCCTTGAATCATTTTCTTGTGAAGAGTTTTGATAAAATGCCTTATATAGCGACAGAAAATTTAGGATAATGTCTATTTTCATTTTATTTTCCTAATGAACCCAAGCACAAATATCAGTCTCAAGTACATACAAGTGAATTCCTGAGGAAATGCAAAAAAGTGGTTACTATGAATAATCAGACACAGATTAATGAAACACTTGTTAGAATTTTAGAAATAAGTGCTTTACATAAAAGTTTCCAGGAGAGAATCATAGAATCATCTAGGGTGGAAAAGACACTTAAGAAAAGCGAGACCAACAATTAATCCAACACTGCCAATCCACCATATAAAATATTCCTAATGACCACAATGACACATCTTTTAAATATTTCCAAGGATAATGAATTAACCACTTCCCTGGGCAGCCTGTTAGAGTGCTTCCTAACTCTTTTGGTGAAGGAATTTTTCCTAGTATCCTAGATATCTTGCTTGTAATAAAATTGCCAACTGTCAAGTAAGCCTGAGAAATCAGCCACTGCCAATGATGTAGTTTTAAAATTATCTCTATTTTCATTCAGTTTTAGCTAGTCAGCACGAACTGAAGAGTAGTTTAACCAGTACTAGCTCATTTAGTATTGGCTGATGTAGTATTAGCTACTGAGGCACCAGCTCATGAATTACCAGAAACTAATTCACATTTTTTATATTGGCATGCAGACTTAACACTATAACTGAGAATAAAGACAGGTCAATGTCCAACCTGACATCATTAAAGCAAAATATTAACTATCCTTTACCCAAATTTTTATTGTGATTCACATCCACAAAAGAATTCCTACAAAACCCGTGAGCAATGAAAAATAATTGTTGAAAAAGTCAGTCAGATCTCTACAACAGACTTGAGTTACACGGTTCATAGTCCAGCATTAAGTAGCTGAAGTCAGCTTGGTATTGTCTTTCATTTTTCACTGAGGTGACACACCTAAGATGCAGTTTGTCTGAAAGTACAATGCATAGGCTAGGTTAACCCCTTCCCAGTGCTGCCTGTGCTGCAGAGTTAGAGTGCTGTGCACTGACTTCATGCCTTTTGACAGCCCAAACACCACAAATGAGGAGTTGCATGAAGAACTGAAATAGCAGGTCCCAGGGGATCAAGAAAGAAAGCACTAAGCTTTACTGTTTGTTAGTAAGGGGTAAGTGGAATCATTTAATGATTTAATTACTAACACTAATTAAGATAATGCACAACAGCAAGACTACAATCCAAAAAACAGGAGTTTTTCAAAATTCACAGGCTAGGATCCTGCAAACTATATTTTTTTTTACAGGTAGTTTGTGTGAAGGCAGTGCTACTTCACCATGAGAAAAATTGCAGCAGAATCAATGAAACATAGATGTTGCATTAAAATAAGAGTATTCAGAAAAGAAAAAAATCCCAAACTTTGCCAGAATAGCAACTCTACAGATCCCACCGTCTGGTAAATTGGGGTAATATGGTACATTTTAGCAAAATGATGATTCTTAAAATTATTTGCAGACATGGAATGTCATTTTTTAAAAAGCAGCATACCTGTGCACAATTACACTCCCTTTTGAGAAGGTCTGTATAGTCTAGACAGATAGAAAATTAGACTTTGGCTTCCATTTTATGTCATTAATTAGTGGTTACCTTTTCTTCATTGAAAGTACTGAAAGATCAGCAGATAATAAGTCTTGTCCATCTGACTGCTTGTCTGATTGCACAACACAGATACTATTGAAAGGATCTTTGTGATTTTTTTGGAAACAATTTGGTCAAGTAAAATATCAAAAAATCAGGAACACAGTGAGAAAGCATGTCCATTTGAGTATGAGGAAAACAAAGGTGCTACTGCTTAAACATTATGTTGTAATACTCCTTTTCTGACCTCTAATGAGTTTCTGCAATTCACATGAAATTTCTTTGATGAATTTTTCAGTCTATTATTTCCACATGGGTGCTCCTGCTTTGTTTCTTCTTAGTGATGCATGACTGACAACATTTCTGGACCAGATTCCAAGGACTCTTATGAAAACTGGTACACATTTTAGACATTAAGAGAGAAGTGGGGAAGCTAGCATGAGTAAGGATAAAGAGAGCGGAAGAGGTAAATGGATGCATGGGAAGGGACACAAATGGCAAATGAAGAATACAGGAAATATTAATTGTTTCACTAAGAGACTGAGGCCCATGGATAGTCACAGCACAGCTGAAAAATCAGGCACCCTCTGGTGCCAAAGAACACGCAGGGGTGAAGCTCAGGCCTGGCATGCTGCTGGTCTTTGCAAGAGCACAGCCACCCTTCTGCATTCCACTCAGACCAGCCAAAGAATACCCCCTGACAGCAAAAAGCATGCCTTCTCAAACCAGAAAACACCCCCCAACTCCAGTCAGAATGCACTCCAGCTCTGCCTGAACAAAACTGGGCCACAGACTGTACGGGGTCACTCATCCAGCAGAGAAGGTGCAGGGATAGTTGCTGCCCTAAAGGTCCCAGGATTTGGAGCTCAGTACTCAGATTGTGATAAACACAAAGAAGACTTTTGGAGAATAAACACTATTTTTAGACGATGGATTCTGCTAACGTTGTGCAACTTAGAGCATTTTGGCAGAAAAAGGAAAATGCATTAACTATCAGAGAAAATTTGCACACTCCTTTAAAAGCTTTTAAATGAGGAGCACTTAGAGATAAAAACTCCAGCAGCGAGATTTAAATTTCCCTAAAATCCAATTTATAGTTAAATAGTATTTGTGATTTAACTTCTTATCCACCTTTACATCATTTTATGTTAAATGTCTTTTCTGGACAATGTCATCACTCTGAAGAGAAAAGAAATTATTAAAGGAATACAAATTCCCCTCCAGAATGCATAGTAGCTTAATTTATCTATGTTAAAGAAAACATTAGTGCTGCAATCAGAAATTATTATCAAGAAAATATTTTTCAGAAAGCTTAAGATCTTTTCTAAAACTTCAATCTCAAAACATCTGAGTATAATTTAATCAGAATATTGTATGAAATATTACCTTATTTTTCTGAATCAGTTATTTGAAACAAATTTCAGTAGCCTTCTAAAAGCATCAGTCTTTGGGACACCATTGAGATCCCAGTGTCTGTAGCAACACAATATGGTCAAAGACAAAGCGTTTTCTTTGTAAATGTGCATTACCTGCCCTGCACTTTCCTAGCAATATTCTCCCAAAATGCAAGGAGTGCTTGACTATCTTTGTAACTTATTTTCCCTAAAAAAAACCTAACAAACAAACAAACAAACAAACAAAACCCCAACCAACCAAACAAAAAAACCAAACAGAAAATTTATTAAAATTTACCTGTAATATCTGAATATACTTGATTAGGCACTACAAATAAGGGTTATTAATTTATCTCCTGAAAGTCAGCTTTGAAAAGGGTACCTGGATGACTCTGGTGAAAAAACATAAGATGTAATATTTCTTTGAATCTGACAGTCTCAGAATGGACCCTTCTCTTGCCTACAATCAGATGTCTAACAAATATGATTTCTGAGACTGATCTATGCACAGTGAGAAAGCAGTCCTTACTGCTTCAAGGTATCTATAGCTCAATGAGTTCTGACGACTTGCAGCTGCAATTTTATGTTCTGTTCACAACCTAAGAAGCAAACAGTAAACCAGAAAGAAAATACTAATATGGAATTACAAAAAAATTGTCATGATAAAAAGATAATTGCAAGGGCCACACACTGACACACTAAAAACTGAGAGGTGTAAACTTGGTGGTTCTACCTAAGAGACCCCTTTTTATTCTCACTGATCCTTCAAAATGCTTTCTTTGTAAAGTGAAAAGACATGGCAGATCTATTAACATCAAAGAAATACAAACTCTTGATCTTCAGGCTCTCAGAACAGTGTGTCTTTTCCCCCAAGGTTAAAATGTATTTTGCAATAAGACACTGAGCCATGCACTCCTAGATAAGGAAAAAGATACTAAAGACTTAGAAGATCCGCTCAGTGGCAGAAATGAGTATTAATTAACAAAGGCATCTATAAATTCTCACTTAAGTGCACATATTAGAGAGGAACCCATACAAAAATAGCAGTCTATATTGTACTAAAGAAAAAACAATGGGGCATTCTAGACAAAATATGTGTTTTTCTGGCTATAGAAAAGGTAAACAAATCTTGCTGTGATTGGGGATCTGAGAATAATTTGGCTAAAAGTTCTATTTTTTTCATATAAATAAAATCCACAAATTCTATCCTAATTCTGCATTTTAAAATCAAATACCAAATTCAAACCAAGGTAGCTAAAAAATCCTGTTTAGCCTCCATTCGCACATATGAATTTCTTCAGAAGGAAAAAAAGAAACAGAAAACTGAAAGACTATTGGAAATGCATTTATTAGTATTTAAAGTTATAAATAAAGGAGAAGAAATGCTCCCTTTTTAAAACTTTTTGTATCCTATTTTTTATGCACAAAAAATCCAGAAGGATTAATGATCAGGTATCTCAAAACTGCTTATACACAACCTACCTAAATTGAGATCAATTATGAATTGTCTCAAGGTTCTCAAGACACCAAATGAGCTCCTGCTCTGTGTGGGTAGTGAGCTGCTGTCAAATGGTGTATAGCTGAGAAAAGTTTTCTAGAGACTTTCTGCCATGGGAAAATCCCTCAGATTTTTCATGTAAATCTAACAGCTATTTTTAACATACTCATGTTATCCACATTCATACTTACGAGTTGCCAAAGCACTTCATTTCATTGTAATGTTTTTAGAAGTCTAATGTTCTTGATAAAAAATAACACTGAGCTAAATGAGCCTTGCTTGGTCTTATCCTATGCAAGCTGTTACAGCTCCAGAGCTCAGTCCCCAAGGGGACTGGGTGCTAGAAGCCAGCTCGCTCTCAGACCAAGGCCGTGGGTTAGCCCCTAGCAAGCAGGGAGATATTCAGCTCTTAGTGATTAGGCAGCTCTTGTGATTTCAGCTTTGCTTGCTAGGTAGCTTTTCCCTTGGCCTAAGGCTCCAGCAGACGGTAGAGAGAGGAGAAGCAGAAGACACTGGCTGTTCCACGAGTATGGCTTTATTGTAGGGGTCCGTGAAGGGTCTCAGCTCTTCTTCTTCCGAGTTAGTAGGGGTACAGTATGCTACTTTTATACCCTTGGCGTGGATCCAATCCTGACCAATGGCAAAGGTGTTAGAGTGACCATAAGTGACCAATAGTAGGGTTTAACACAATATTGCCTTACATGGCTATAGGGATAAGGTACAAGGCGGATGTCCCTGGAGACAGGAAACTTCTTTGCTGCTGTGTCAGCATTCTATTCTCCAAGGGGCCCTGGCTAAACCTGAGGGGTTTACTACACTGAGCTGCTATGCAGAATGCAAATAATCAATCCAAGAGAATCATGTTTAGTGAGCTTAAAATTTTATCACGTCTTTAGTAACAAATTTATCTTCAATTAGTGCACTGCCAAATTATTTTAAAGAAGGCTAAAATAATTTCTTATGCGACATTTAATTTTAAAACCAACTGTATATTGTTAATACTTTTAAGAGAATCTACATCCATTTGATTTCAAAATCTGTACTTAAGAGTACAGTGTCATCTTCCTAAGATGTTGTGGGACCTTTCTAGATTCCAGTTTACCTCCAGTGTTTAGAATTCATACATCTTTAGATGCTACAACCTTTAAGTCACTTTTGTCAGACCACAGATATTGAAAAAGGTCAGTGAACATGTTAACACTTCCTCACATTAAGAGTATGTCTGAAGATGAAAGTTTATAAAAGAGGAAAAAAGGCGACTAGGATTTTCCACTAATGTACTTAATCTGTGAATTGTAAAGCTCTATAACTCATCCCATAAAATAACTAATTCTTGTATCTCCTGCCCCAAATTAACATACACAAAAACACATAAACACAGAGCTGGCAAATATGTGAGCTCTGCTATCAATAACACTAATATTGTAATTGTCCAAAATTATAAACTGCATTTGCTTAAATGCTTGCCATAGCCTCCAATTTCACTTCCTATATTAATTTGTTATTAAATATAGATGTAATAATTGTGATAGAATTGTGATACAGTGTGGTACAAGAATCTCCAAATCAGATTTTCTGGAGAAGTTAGTGTCAATGAACAAACACAATGCAAAATGCATGTTGAAACCATATGTATTTCTGAGTGTAAGATGACAGTAAATACCTTATTAGGACACACTTAATCTTGTTGTCTGCTATCATGTCTCCACGTCAAGAGAACATGCCATACATGGGCACATTTGCCTGGGCAATTTTTGATGTCCATTCACTTCATATGCATAACTACATTAACAATGGCATTCCTGTCTGTTCTTTTAGTATTAATTTATGGACCTCCTGTACACAGATTTTTAAAGTCTCTTAAAACTATAAATACTGTCTGCCTCAGCAAAAATGAACAGTAATTTCCATTTTTTACCTAAATTTTACCTAATTTCCATTTTCTACTAAAATCCCCAAACTCCACAGTTCTAATATTACTGAGTAGGTGGATACCCATTCTGTTCTCATTCTCGCCTCTGCTCCCATAACTTTTCAGACCTTAGCCATAATCCCCACAACCCACTTCTGCCAACCTTCCTGGAAACTCTAATAGTCTCAGCCTCCTCAGTCTCCTCTCACATGGCAGCTGTCCCATCCTCTGGACCATTTTAGCTGTCACTGAAAGCATTTTATGGAACTCAGTTGTGTTTTCTTGAGATAGGTGTATCAGCCTGTATGCTAGCATGCAAGATACAGGTGCACTAAGGTTTATGTAATTTCCAATTATTTCCTCCTCTTCCTAATTCCCCACGTAGAATTACTCATAGGTGTAAAATTAGCTTTTTTACATAAAAAAAGAAAATAAATAAACGGATTCTCTTCATCACTTCTGTAGTAAGTCCAGCACCTTGTGTACTCTCCATGAAATGCAAAAAATCTGAATCTGAGAATATTCAGATATCCAGTAGCAAACTGACATTTAAGCACATTGTTTCACAATACATACAATGCAATTGACCACAATCAGCCACTAATTACCATTAAACTCAAATTTATTGAGCAAAGATCTCTATTACGATTGCTATATTTTGAGAAGAAAATACGTATCCACCAGCTAGAAAAAGCCTTAAGTTTTATAAAAACTTATTACCAAAGATGATAAAAGTATTTTCCTAGTTCTGAATCTGTGTTTTTCTCCTCCTTGCACTTTCTCCAGTTTGTCAGGAACCCCTTCAATGCATTGCTGGCTTCATTATGCCCTTATCTGTAAGGTTAATTTGTCTTTTTATTCACATTCATTCTACCTTTGCTTTTCAATCAAAAAGTTTTGGACCCTACAACCTCATCTTAACACAAAAAAAATCCTTATTTATTTTCAAAATCCTTACATTTAGAGAGACTATGCACTCTTTGTTGCTGGTAAAATGTGAGCTTTTTTACTAGAACAGGAAACCAATTGACTGTTTCTCTTTTCAGTCCAGACATCACCTGCCCATATACTCAACAATTATTTTACACGCTAAAGTGTACATGATATTCTTGGATGAAAAAAATTACAGAGGTGGAACTTTCCTGGAAATGTCTGTAACTAATAAACTCTTACTACCAAAATAAATTTCTTATCGTTTTCCCTTATCATTTCTGCCTCCTTCTTCACAATTCCACGTATTAAAATAAAACCAACAGCACTAGAAGCTCTCTTCCATCCATATACTGGTACTGAAGTAGAAAGTACAGAAAGTTTTACAAAGCAAATTAAAAATCAGTTTCTTAGGAGTAACTAGAACAAAATTCTACCCACTCAGATTTCACAAAGACATACAGCCAAATATTTTTATATCTCAATAGAACAAATTTAAACTTCTATTGAATTCTCTTCCTGAAAATAGCCTTGTTGGGAAAAGGCTTTCAGAATTTATGTTTTGTAGGAATTAATGTGTTATGTATTGTGAAATTCTGTCCTTTGCTACTGCTTTGCACAGCAAGACCATGTCCAAAGTGTTTACAGTCATGCTCCAGAATTTCTTGTAAACTGAAATGACCATATGCCATGTATTTTCAATTTTATGTTTATTAGTAATTTTATGTTTATTAAAAGACATCTTAATTGTCTTTTATCAACATATTCTCCTCAGGTATGTAACATGAAGTTTGTAATCAACAGACGAAATTCTACCCTCACGTTTTTCATAACACATACCATACAGTTTTCTGTAATTCAGTGAAAGCCACAGTAGCAGTCTGGACGCAACTTGACGTTTAAACCTATTTTATAGCAATTTAAAGTCAAGGTGTAACTTTGTTCTCCACATAACTTCCTTTAGAAGGAAGCATTAAAAATAAATTAACAGTTTTCAAATTAATTTGTATTATCAAAAATTTATTTAAAATATTGTGCAAATCTACAAGAATTAGAAAGGATGAAATTAAAAATATTTGCCTAATTATTTTGAACAAATATAGGTTCAAGCAGACACTGATTAAGCCAGAATCTTTCTATCCATATTTTATTTTTGGGGGAGGGAGTTTACTGAAATATACAGTGGACAAAAGTGAATTGTGACCTTTCTGTACACATCCAGATATTTTTCATTTTCTAAAAGTGTTGTCAGAAATTCACTACTGAAACAGAAGATGCTACTCAACATTTTATCTCCATTTCAGCCAGTGAGAGTTAAGCTTCAGACAGGGGGTAAAAATACTATAAAATACTACAGCAGTTGTTGTGCTGTATGAATACAACCTAAAAAAAATCTAAAATTTCTCTACCAGTGTTTCTTCCTCCTTTTTCCCTAAGAGCCTTCCTACACTGAGACTATGGTATGCACCTCTAGTAAACTTTTGAAGTATGCAGACATGTTCTTAAGCAATCTAGCAGACACATTGGAATTCGCTGCCAATTCTGACACAGGAATATTAATGACTCACATTCCTTTATCTGCCAGTGGTCATTACTGATGCTGCAGGGAATTACATAGTGAGATAACTACCCATACTGTAGTTTCTCCAAAAACACTTGCTGTTAACAGATAACATTAATCTAAATCATGTGGGTTTGTCCAACACTGTAAGGCGATTAACATACATTTCTCATATCTAGATTTTTGGGTGTCCGGGAAGATTTGAGACACTGAATTTTCTGACTCTGGTTTTATACATACTCAAAAAAAGATCAAAATATAAAGGCTTTTTTTACTTGGGGAACTTCACTGCCTCCACAGTCAGACACACACAAAGCTGCCAGGCCTTAATGCTTCTCAGATTTCCAAGCTTGCAACTCAGCTCTGTTCAGTGCTCTGCTTTAGGGACGTAGGGGTTTACAACTACCTGGAGTAACAACAGCTCTGAAAACAGCATTAAACAGCTCTGAAAGAGACACAGCAACAATCTTCAGAGCACCAGAGATGTAGACAGAAAAATGTTCAGAAGAACCATTCTGAAATTTTCTTCAATTCTTTCTGAAGTTCAAAACCCTGATGATTTAATCCTGAATCTACACCTTATAAAATACACACAAATCTTTTGTTCATATGGCATTTCAAAATGTTTTCTTATGTACAGATTTACAGAGATAACCAAAACATATTCTTAAAAATTATTTTAGCTGAAAAATTTTATTTCTCAAGCAGCTCATAATTTTGCTGTTGGTAATTTGCACCAGGTGAATAGATATGGTGGTAGTTATGGCTACTGCAGGAACTAAATTATTCAAATTTGCATTAATGCAAGGATTTGAAAAATAAGGGTTGGATAAACCCTGGCTCATGCAAAGAGCTTTATTACCTGTAGTTTCTGCAGCTAAGTCAGTATGTTTGGAATGATGGTATAATATTTTCATTTTCCCTGACTCTTAATCTCAACTATCAGATTTATTCCAAAGCTGTCACTTTGCTGCACAGCAAAATGAATGCATCTAGGAAGGTTGGGTATGACTAAGTGTCCCACTTTCCCCTAAAACTAAAAACTTCAACTGATGGGTGATTTACTTGACATATGTAATATCATATTTAACAAGTCTAACGTAAAATTACTCTGGTAACAGTATATACTAATTTTCATCAAATCAACTGAAAAACGTCCTAGGGTTGGGCTGAAGAGAGGATATCAAAATTCCTGAAAAAAAACAAAAAAAAACAAAAAAAAAAAAAAAAAAAAAAAAATTGGAAGCTTTTTTCCCCAAAAAAAATCCTCAGCTTATAGTTCAACCTTTTTGAATACATCACCATTATTAAAAAAAAAAAACAAACAACACAGCAATATAATGAAAGGGCTGTATCTTACATTGCATGCTATCAGCACTAATATAAAGACAAATGATACTGTAAAAAATTACCAATAAAGAACAGAAAGATTTTATCTTTAATTTTTTTACTGCCCACTATTGAAAGCAATTAACTGAAATTACCTGTTAAATAATATCAGAGTTTAAATCTAATGTACTCTGAAAAAATTCACTAACTATCAAATGTACATGTACAAAAAAGTAAGTAATTTCCAGATTGGGCTTCACTGCACATAGCATTTAGGACCTTACTCTGGAACAGTGGAGGTTTTTACTGTGAACTATGTATGTCCACCTGTAAGACTTACTATAACACAACTGCTTTCTGTAATTTAATCACTTTGAAAGATCTGGGGGGTAGTTTACTCTTACAGACAAGTGCTTAGAGAGAAGAAAATTCAGTATGTACTTCATGAATGTGTTTCAGATAGTAGATGCACACAAAAAGTTTTTAAAAAGAAAGAGTGGTATTAGCAGGGAAAAACACACATGTTCCCTAAAAAACAATTTTTTTTCAAAAAATGAGAAAACTATATAGAGGAAAAAATGGTTTCACTAACACTAAATTACTGTCTTTACATCCTGTTAAACAAGAATTTGTCTCAATTACCCCAACATCTGTTGTAAGTAATCATTGTCCTGTCACAACTGATCCTGGCCTAGAGATATGATGGTACAGTGGTTCCCTGCATGATGGTAACTGTCACATTATGCATTAGAAGCCAAAGAACAAGCTAAGCATTATTCACATTTCTAACAACTGGGAATAGAAGCAATATTACAGCAAATGCATTGTTTTTAATAAGTATTTCTGTTTGCCTTTTTACAATAAGCTGCAAACACTTCTGCTGAAGGAAAAGAGAATTTTTGCTTCTCTTCTAAAACAGCATCTCTACAGAAGTAACAAAACAAAAATGTCAGAGCAGAAGCTATGCAACCAAGAATGAAGGAAGAGCATTAAACAAAGTTACTGCAGAGAATTAATGCAGCAGTTAATGCAGCAGAGAATTTTGAAATGCTGGTGTGGTCAGGCCTTTCTCAGTGTAGAAAAGGAATAGGATGCACAAGAATCAACTCAAATACTAAAAAGCAGGATGCACACTATCTGCAGAAAAATATTTGATTCTACTAATACAAATTAAACTCCTATTTTTCAAAAACTGGAATACCAGGAAAGACCAGGAATAACACTTTAGAAGGAGTTTATATTTCCTATCTTTCTTTGAGCTTAGTGGTTAAGTGAGCTCAGTGACCCTTGGCAAGATTAGAAACACATAATAATGTACCATATTTGATAGTTCTTAAAAGAATATGCTATGTAGGAATCTCTGAAACATATATGCATTGTTATTAAACAGATGAACCTGCATATAGCCTCTGGATAGTTACTGTTCATTTAAATCAACATGAAAAAACCCAGTACTTATCTTAGGACAAAACTGTATTACTAATCTCTCAGAAGCTGTGGTGTAGCATTGCCATCTATACCACTGAGAACATCCCACCCAATGAAAAACACTGTAGACTAGTAGATTGCTGCTCCTCAATAAAGACTAATGAACAAGTACTTTCTTTCCTCAGTGAAAAAGTGTTTTACTCCTTCTTAGTGTACACTGAACCTGCAAATGCCAAACATAAAAGAAGACATCTAAAAATACTTGTAATTCTTGAGGCTTTCACTTCTTGTATTTACAACTCTCACATTCTTACTGACATCAAAAGGTAAAAAAGAGCGAAGGGTAGCTTTGCCACCTTTTAATTTTGCTTACTATTCTCAGTCAATGTAAATTTAGTTTCTGGATTAAAAGAATAAAATATAGTTTGCACATATACTTGTTGACACATTACATTTATCAGCCCACACCAGCACATTTGAGAGTGGGGGGTCTTTCACAATGATGAAGAGAAATAAAGGTATCCCATTGCCTCCCTCTCTCAACTGTGAAGGTTGTATGTAAACCAAAAAGTACTAAGGACTACCACTGGGAACCAGTTCAGTAGCATTAAGCTGACTTGCTACTTGGTGCTACGAGTCCCACACACAGTGATTTGACAGTGAGACTGGAAGAGCACAAGTTCTTTACCCATTTACAACTACTCTAGAAAGTTTACAATGTAGTGTCAATGTTTAGACACTCAACATTGACACTTTTCTGCAGTGCCTTGATGTTAGCAACAGGAGAATAATGGCCAAAAAAAAGGAAAGCGTATAGCCTTTAGAGGGTGACAGAAAAAAACAACAAATTTTTTGTTCCCTTTGTCTCACCTTCTGTGTCCTCTTCCCATTAAAATTAAGTAATGCGGTCCTGCCACTCTTTGTGAAGAATTTCAAGAAAAGCACTAGGTCAAAGTAGGGTCTGGCCCCTTCTAGAAAGTGCAAGACAAAACAGGAGCAAGAGTATGAGCAGGAGCAGAGGGCAGAGCCAACTCCAGCACAGCAGGAACTTTTCTTCAGGCAAGGAGGGCGAATCCTGGACGAAGACACATCTTTCTGTGTGTCTGCATACACCACGCTCACAGGTGCTGTCCTGTCTCACCCAGGCCATAAAATAACTATGTCTGTGGAGATTCTGTGTATGTCCCAAATAAAGTACTATGTGTAAGATGAAAATGTGACTACGTCATGACCCTCAAAGAAATTAGTAAAATAGAAGAACATTAACTTAACACTCACACTATAAATGCAATATTAAGCAGAGTCACATAAACATATACATGACACACAATTTAATTAATACCATATTATGTATACCATTTGCATCTATGTATATAATTATTTACACAACTTAAAAGCTGGTACATATTAAATACCTGAAAATCATAATCTCATTCTGAGAGAAACTATCACAAAAAACTAATCTTTGTGCTCCTTATGCACAAAAAACTAATCTTTGTGCAACTTTTAAAATAAGTGGAATACTACAATTGCAAAACTGTCCAACATATGGGCCCACTTCCCAATTAATTATTTGCTGGCTAAAGTGTTAAAATGTCCTTGGCTTCACCTTAGACACAATCATCCCAGCTGGTCATTATCTAACTGGAAAGGGGCCAAAGAATCTCAGCTGTCAGTACACAACAAACATGTATGTTTTGTCCTTTTTTCCTCCATTTACTTCACTTTCACAGATCTGCACTTAAAAGAAGGAAAGCTTATTATGCATGAAACTGAAAAATTCTGGTATCTCTTTTACTGCTGTGACACTGCATACCTGGAATGCAGGTGATAGGTGGGGTGATGAAGAATCTTCTGTATGCATTTATTGAAAACTGATTCATCTAGCCTTACTAAACCTGATTCTATTACTCTGTGTTTCTACTTAATTTACCACACGTGTGGAAAAAAACACAGAAGTTTTCTAAAGACAGAGCTGAAAAAAAGTTATTGATGGGTCATATGTCTGCATAGAGTCAGGAACTACTAGAAAAGTAGGAAAATATCCCTCAACCAAGTGAATGTTAGCAGTCAGCTTGTAGCCAGTGTTAACAACCAGCTTGCAGTAAACCTGCAGATCAACAGGTGGAAAGCAAATGGCTTTTCTCATTTGCACATTACTTGTGGAAGAAGCCAAAGGACAGCTGGGAGAAGGAACACATGTAAACAACGCAGACCTAATGATTTCCTAATTAAAAAGAAGATATTATCTTTCCATTAATAGATAACCTAATTGACCAAACTCGAGCAGTTTCCCCTCTGTACAAGTAAACATAGGTGCTTTTCCTCACTGAATTGTCACATGTTTAGGCCAGCCACTAAGCTGTCAGTTCATCTTGATTTGTTTGGATACTGTACTCTGTGACAGCTGTCGGAAATAATACATTAGAACAGCTGTTGTAGCACTTACAAAGGGACGGGAATTTTAATTGGATGGGATATTAATTGGGAGGGGGATGTCTTTTTTTTTTTTAACCAAAGTTAAGATAGAAATATTCAAAGAATGACAGATGTATTTAAGGTATTTCACCAATGTCTAGTGAGGAAGGCTGGTTTTTGTTTTGACTGTGTAACTTTGTGACAGTGGTGTTCACCATCTTACATGAACCATTTCATGCTTAAGAAAAGGGGCATTAAGAAGAAGAAACAGTAAGGAAGTTGCATAAACAATCTTTTTCAAATACTGGTTGTGATCTAGAGAGGACCTGAAAGTTTTTGAAGAATAACTCAAAAGTAAACTCATTCTGAGACTCTTAGTGGCCACCAGCTGAAAACAAAACCACACGTGATGGCCAAGACCTAAGCATAAATGAATAATAAACTTACTTTCAGCATCAGCACAGAGCAGCAAGCACAGGAGCACCACCACTGGCCTGACTACGTGCATCATCTGACAGCTTGGCACCAGCATGCTTTGGCAGCCTTGTTCTCACTGGCTTAGAAGCCACTGCGAGTCTGTCCAGTCTGAAATTTCAGATGAAGTATTTTCAGAGCCTGTGAAAAGATAAAAATACAATTAGCAAAAATAGACTAGAGTTTTTGTTTTCTTTTTTTTATGTATTCACAATTTGAGGCAAAACAATTTCAAAAGACAAAAGGCAGAAAGGGGAAGAAACATAATTAATTTCAAGCTACTGGTATGTACAAGAAGATCCAACACACGGTAAATGTGTTACAACACATTTCTTAGGGTCCTTTACCACATAATCAAGCAACTGTCACATCCTGAATCTTTAGTTAGAACTACAGCATGTCTTAAACCTTCTCATACTAGTTTCTTTGGTTTAGGACATCACTGGAACTCATGTTGCAAAAAGATAATCAAAGCAGCTTAGATATCCATAACAAATCCACATGCCAACAGGGAGCTGATGCCCTGGCATCTGGTAAGAAAAACACCACAAAATCCACTTCAGAACTTATTATTAACATATTGCATTGTTCAGCAACTTTCAAAGGTTAAAATTCCTGTTGTGATTTCCTGCACATATCTGAATTATGCCTAATAGAAAAACAGAAATCTGGCATTGAATAAAGGGCTGAGATCTCAATTCAATCCATCTAATTTATTACAATGTGTAATTGAATATGATACACTGGTAGAACTACAGCTCAAGTACCTGACTTGAAAAAACAGTGTTTCATCCTTGTCCAAATATGCCACATGAACAGAAATTAAGGAATATAAAAAATTTTTCCTCCTTCATCAGGAAATACTAGAGATCTCCCTAAGCAGCGTGACATTGGCACTAAAATAACATGACATGCAATTATACTTTCTGAAGCATCAGCAACATATAGGCTTTTTAAATTTGATTCTACCCTCTTCATTACCACACAAATGGCAGCCATGCAGTAAAGATGAAAACCAAGAGGGCAGAGAAAAAAGTATACTAATTATTATTCCACTAAATAGATCTTACAGTTTTGTGGGTGGCATAAAGAGCCCATTTTCAGTACAGAGAAATGCTCAAAAGAATTTACTCAAGGAAGAAAAGACATGAGCAGCTGGTAGAAATCTACACTATGTTACAAATCTCTTTTGTAGAACTATCTTTTGAATCAGCGACTGCTATCAAAAAATAGAAGCCTAAGAAATCTTCATAGGCAAAATGCTAAAGGCACCAGCTCTCCCCTTTCATCGCTACCATCTTCATGCCAGCATTTCAAATGACAGCAAAGTCCATGAGACACCAGTCCTGTCGGACTCAATTTTTGTCTGTGCAAGCGTATCAGAGCCAATTGCTGTGTAATGATTCCAATGCTATCACAAAGATGGAGATGCATGAAACGTACTTTCAAGGAAAAGGTGATTTTTATTTTGCTTCTTCTGGAATGCAGGAGTTACAGGGAGCCCTGAACCATCTCTACAGGCAGCTCACTTAAGAACAAAACTATTTTTTCATTAGTACACGGCCATACTAGCTGATATGTGAAGGTGACCAGAGAAATATGGTGGGTTTTAAGTACTCCCTTACTCCTTTCAGGGGCAGAAGCAGAGAGGAAACAACACTATAATACTGAAAATTAATAAAGGGAGTAGAGAAGGGGGGAAAAATGGTGACCACAAAAGTACTTATTTTATACAACAGTTCTTTTAATCGGGGCACTGGGGCACATTATTTTCATACATTTCAAGCACTCCCATCAAAATATTAAATGTGGTGGCTAACAGGATAAATATTACTGTCTGCCTGGGGAAAAGAGGAATTTTAAAAACTTTATGGTCCTGACATATGAATCCTCTACATCCTCTACAAGCAATCTGCAAATGAAGGGATGTGTCACAAAACTCGGCAAATAAAAGGTTCAGAATATAGCTTTTTCTTGTCTTTTTTTTTTTTTTTTTTTTTTTTTTTTAAGTGAAACCTTATTCTACTCTCTCATTCTAAATGCACATACAACCACTTGGGAATACTCCACTCTGTGTCTGCTTTGAAGGTAATATTCATTATCACTCAGGTCATGAAACAAAAGCCCTCAGTATTCCCTTTCTTTCATGTTTCCAACAGGCATGGCTTTAGCTACCCTGATAAACATACCAAGGTTTCCAGGACACTTTTTGCTTGTTGCTTGTTCTCCCTTCTTACCTGCCTGGGCCTTCAAATAAACTTCCAATATTCTAGCTCAGGGAAACATAAGTTAGACTAAAGATGGTGGTTGATTTTTCTTTCAAGTTGAAGATATCCTGTTAATGGAGGCAAGCAGGTGATGGGCTGGTAACACTGAGAGAAGCAAGCCAAGAGACATTCAGGTAATATCAAGGCTCTCCAAAAAAGTCTGCTTTACCCACAAGGAAAACAATCTTCAGAACCTGCTACTGACAACTGTATCAACAATGATATATCACATAGTATATAGGCTTATTTGTAAAAACTAACTTGAAGATGCAATTCCTTAAAAGGACTAAATGAAATCACCAAGACAACTATCAGCTTCCACATCAAGCCATCTTAGTAGTTCCAAAGCGAAAAACTCATCTAAAGAATTATTAATTCCTAAAATCAAATTAGGTTCCTTTCCTTTTCTATTTTCTCCTGATGATGGTTTGTTATGTCCTGAGCATGGTATCAAAGACAGTGAAAACACAAACAGCATTTGCAGCACCAGTTTACACTAGCCTTGTCATCAGAGGAACAATACTTGCCTTGCAGAATTAATCCTCAGTGAGGATCTCACTTAGAAGCCCCTATTACAATATTCACACTGCACCAGGGCAGAAAGATGGGGTTTCTCCTTGGCAGATCATCACAATAACTACAGAGAGGTCAATAATTCTTTGGAAAATTTCTCTTTATGAAGCTTTAATAAAAGCTGTTATTATTTTAGGTAAAGTTCTGTAAAACAGTTGTATGAAACAATCAGAAATGACTCTTCGAATAACTCTACTGGAAATTACTCTTTCAATATCTCTAAAAGAGCTATCTATAAAACTAGGTAATATATCCAACAATAATACACAAGTAAGTAAGAGGATAGATTTACCCTGATTAACAGTATCTATTAGTAGGATCAGTAAAAGTGCAGATGTGCAGCTCTCCAGAATGTTCAACGCAGAGACAAAAAAGAATTCTCCTCAGCAGGAGCACAGCTACTGATAGTACCAGGGCATGGGCACGTGCACCAATTATCCTGAAAAGGATCAACTGGGTGAATGAAACATCTGAACACTGAAATGCTTCCCTGAAGTCTGTTTACCTTAGCGGCAAAAATAACCTTTTAGGTACTATCATGGTACCCACAAGATGGCCTCTGCTTCAAGACAGTTATAGGAAATGCACACCTGGGGGCAAATTTTAGAAACCCCAAACCAAAAAAGTAAACACTGGTTGGTTGTTTTTTGGTGTTTTTTTTTTTTTTTGGTTTTTTTTTTTTGGGTTTTTTTTTTCTATCAGCTTGTTTTTCCATGCTGGAATGTGAATTTAAATGCTTGCTCACAAAGAAATTCAGCACAGCAGGGAAGAGTTGTCAGAAAAGCCTTGAACACGGACACAAAAGAACTCATAACACAGGTAGGGAGCCACATTGACAAAAATAATGAAGCAAACAGTAACTTAAACAATTTTAGAAGAAAGGGAACATGAAGGGATGAGAGTTCATTTGTGCTACAAACAGGATTTCTGGTTCAACTTTTCCAAAGTGTTAATAAATTGTTTAGCGATATGATTTTAGTTCATGGTCATCTCTGGTTTATCCCAAGGATTTCTCATAGAAACCCCATATTTTCCCCCATAGGAAAGTTACTGGATACACCTTATATTAAAAAAAAAAAAAAAAACAAAACACCCAAACATATAAAGCAAAAAAATCCAAAAACAAAAACCAAAAATGTTTCTCTAAGAAAACATGGAAGCAAAGATTAAAACAGAAGACAGTGCTGAAATTCAGTTTTTACACTTCATTCATCACATCCACAGTCCTGAATTACACCCATTTCCAATACCACGGAAATGGAAGACAAGAAATACAAAAAGTGAATTTAAAATATTCCTAGAACTAGTGATGGAAAGGGTGTAAATACTTCATGTATTTGCATATGAATCATGACCCCTCCTTAAAAATAAAATCTAAAAATTTCATGGAAAAATCTTGGCTTCAAAAACCTAACTGACAGCTGAATCATTACCAGAAAGAATAGAAAATAATGCATAAAATAAATTCTCATAAGCTCTTTAATCAAAATCAATTCAGAAACACCTCTGGGTAAAATAATGTCTTTTAAAGAGAATTAAATTTATTTTTCAAAGCAATAAGGCAACTGGCAAAAGCATAAGTTCCACATTTTGCTTGCACTTTTATTGACTGAACATGATAAATGTTTTCATAGTCAACCTGCTGGAAAAGTTCCATGTTTCATTATGCTTTTAGTCTTAAAAAATCCAAAATACACAATTAAGGAAATTTGAAAGGACAGCTGTGGTGAGTGTTCAACAGTTTAGTCTTATCTGTCTCCGGATGACAATTCACCCTAATGCTTGTCTATCATTGCCGAATTTCTCAGTTACAGTTATTCCAAGATGAATGAGCACCCATCCTAAAACAGTAGGTTTCTGATGTCAGGCAAGCTTTTGAACTACATCACTATAAAAGCACAAATGAGTTGCAGTGCTAGGTGGCATTTTGCCTGTATAAAACAATACATCAATCTGATTCTACATTGTAATTCTATTTTAAACTTCAACAAAGATTCCTTTGTTACCCTGAAAAACAGAGTAGATTTTTTGGTAACTGATGAAATAGATTAAGCTGTTAAGTGAATAAATCAACTCAACAACAGCAAGGTACCTTGAAATCACATCACTGGCATGTTTTCCTCATATAGAAAGTTGTTAAAGGTTTCTGGTTTTTTGCTTACAAAAAGACTTATGTTCATATGGAATCTTAAACCACACAGCAAAACCTTGCCTAGCCTGATGTTTATACAGCTTCAGTTCCATTATAAATCAGGGATTAAAATACCAATTGTAAGATGACAGGTGTCTCAATGCTTACCAACTTCCACCATCTTAGTCACTTCTTCAGATCATAGGAACTTTTCTTATGCAGAACATGATGCAGAAACAAATCATTAGAACACTGCCTGACTTCTTAACTTGGTGCCTACAAATAATAGCTCAAGAAATAAATTTTGTGATGGAAATGGCTGAAGTGCTGAGCTGGAAATAGTCTTGCTAGATGAGAAAAGCATACCATGTTATCTGTCTATGGATATTAAAGCCACGTATTGTTGAGAATCTATGGAAATAACTTAAACCCTGTTACAAAGCCACAGATATTAAGCAGACAAATGAAACATCTTCCACTAAGACTGACTTCCTGCCTGAATAAACACAAACTCTGACAATACCCCCCTCTTGACTCCTTGTACATTACTTGCATACATTACCCTAAAATATTCCAGCTCTGCCTTTGCACATATTAAAGAAAGCTAACTCTATTCTGACACTTGCTAAAATAAAAATCAACAGACCTAAAAAAAAAAAACAAAACCCTAACAAACAAAAAACAAACAAAACCCCAAACCAAGTAAATAAAAAAGGAAGAAATTAAAAAAAAAACCAAAAAAACAAACCAAAACAAACATCCAAGAAGACAGAAAGATAAACAGAAAAGGGAAAAAAGAGCAGCAGCTTACAAAAAAAGAAAGAAAAAGGCTAAAGTATCTAGGCTGTGCTGTTATTTTACTCTTTCTTCAGCCACAGAAGAGAAACAAGGTGAAATCCACACTAAGGTGTCTAGAATCACCAGGTCACACACTAATGGTGTCCTCCAGGAATCAGTACTGGGCAAGTCCTGCTCTGTATCTTTACTGATGATTTGAAGGAAGGGGTCAAACACACTCTTAGTAAATTCACAGACAACAACAAATTGGGTGCCATTGTTGACTGTTGATCTGCTGGAGGGCAGGAAGGCTCTGCAGAGGGATCTGGACAGGCTGGATCATGGCTGAGCCCAGTGGTGTGAGGCTCAACAAGGCCCAGTGCTGGGTCCTGCCCTTGGGTCACAGCAAGCCCAGGCAGTGCCACAGGCTGGGGCAGAGTGGCTGCAAAGCTGCCCCAGGAAAAGGCCCTGGGGGTGCTGGTGACAGCAGCTGAGCATGAGCCAGCAGTGCCCAGGTGGCCAAGAAGGCCAATGGCATCCTGGCCTGTGCCAGCAATGGTGTGGCAGCAGGAGCAGGGCAGGGACTGAGCCCCTGTGCTGGGCACTGCTGAGGCCACACCTGAATCCTGTCCTCAGTCCTGTCCTCACTACAAGGAAGACATGGAAATGCTGGAGCATGTCCAGAGAAGGGCAACAGAGCTGGGGAAGGGTCTGGAGCACAAGTCCTATGAGGAGCAGCTGAGGGAGCTGGGGCTGTTCAGCCTGCAGAAAGGGAGGCTCAGGGCAGACCTTACTGTCTCTACAACTGCCTGACAGGAAGTTGCAGCCAGCTGGGCAATCAGGCTCTTCTCAACACAGCAAGAATAAACTGTCTTGAGTTGTGCAAGGGGAAGTTTTGAATGGATACTAAGAAATTTTTTTCACTGAACTGAATCCATAGTAAGATGATTCTAGACACCTTAGTATGGATTTCAGGCTAAGGATTGGAACAGTCTTCCTTGAGAAGTTGGTTTAGTTGCCAGCCTAGGAGATACTCAAAAGACTTGGAAACACAGTGATTAGGGACATGGTTTAATGATGGGCTTAGTGTTACATTAACAGTTGTACTCAATTTCAAATGTCTTTTCCAACATAAGTTGTTCTGGATGCTATGATTATATTAATTGTTTCCTCTGAAATCTGGTTTAAGAACAATACAATGACTGCATTTAAGCAAAAACATTTACAGACTGATTTTTGTCTTGTTTGCCTCAAAATAACAAAAACTGAAAGAACATATAATTAGTACTGTGGTATTTGCCATAAACAGTTTGTTAGTCTCTGACTGTCTCTTACAGTACTTGAACAACACTGGAACTGTGCAACTACCACCTCTTAGAAAAGGCTAAATTTATGACTACGTGAGCCACAAACAAAAACATTCTTAGAGCCACTGTACTGTATACCACATACTCACCCAACACTCCCAGGAAAAGGGTCTCCAACACCACCTTCCAAGCACACACTCCCAGCAGTCTTACAAAAAAGCAGAACTACCCAGAGCAGCTAGCATCTACCATGAGCAGCTGAGTTGTCAGACCACAGAGGCAGCATCTGTCTGTGGCCTGCTTCTCCACAGAAGCTAGCTATGTGGATGACCTAGCAACAAGAATGATTCTACAGCTCCCCTGCTATGCACATGACACAGACATGTTAACACGGCTTACATCTGAACAGCCATCTTATTTTCAGGGGAATTTTGCCCTTCCTGTATCTTTTTCAGTAGGGCTAATGGCAAAAATTCAGGTTATTCCTCACCTTTAGGATCAGGCATGGCTGAAGCATACCAGGTATTGCAGATACTAAGATAAAACTAGAAATATATTTGCAAGTTTGGAGCTAAGAAATCAAATATAACTTCAGTATTACAATGCATTTTTTCTCCATTCTCTGCAATTTCTTTTTTAATAGCTTTTCTCTGTCCTTTTCACTTAATGGTTTTGCTTCAAAACTATCCAATATACTTGTTGGCTAATCAGATTGAAGCATGACTGACTGAGACAGAGAATTTGCAGTACACACAGGACAGCAATCCAGCTGCAGCTAGTTTAGCCTGACTGCATTTTATTATAATGTTGCTGATGGCAATACAATTGTATTAGAGGAAGAGATGGAGAGCTGAAATGGTTATTTTTCAAAAGTAGTTGGCATTATAAAATTATTTGGTAATAAAAGACAAAAACTTCCTGAAGCTATAGAAGGACTATGCATTTCCCATACTAAGATTTGGCATAATCGTGCATGGCTTTTCACAGGTTTTCTTTTGGAAAAAAGATGACACCTGCGAGTGTCTTTGTAATACAATGCATCTTTTACTACAGTCAGAGAAAAAGTAAAAATAATGTTATAAGCTCTGAGAAGAGAGTTAAAAGGCAACAACCTACAGATATTTTACTGCTGAAATTTCCTTACTAAGGAAAGTACCAAGTGAATTGGTATATTTTAGACACCAAACTAATGTCATAATATTGACAAGCCAGTTTGATATCAAATAAAATGATGAAATCATCAGCCAGACAGCATGATTCATAGCATGTTTTTCTTTACAGACCTCATCAACTACTATATATTTATCTGTAATAAGAAGAAATAAGTGGCTTAGTAGGGCCATCTGAACTGGCATTTCAGGTGCTCAATCCCCTTCAAATTGGAAGCGAGAAGTAGAAAGTTTAATCCTCTTGTATTTGATCTGGTGAAAGCCAACTGAGATCAACAAAAGATTTCCTCTGTGAAACCTATTACCAAACATTAAACAACCAGAGACTGTACAAAGCATTAACCTGTACTCTTTTCTCATTTTTTACTTTAAGATTTTCTTTGCACTTTGATGGTGCAGCTCCCATACCCAGAGCTTTCATTCATAGCCTGTTTTGCCCAGGCAACTTGGCACTCATATGTCTCAGCTACAAGAACATGACAATAAAAAAATCCCTCTTAGGCCTGTGGTTCATCCTCTTACAACTCTGTTACAGAGTACTAAAATAGATTAAAATGCAATTATGTATTTTCCATGCATTCTACACTGGGTTTATATTCTTCTCAGGAAATATTTCAGCAAGAATGTTTCAAATCTAAGTCCTGCCACAGCTTCCCAGCTTCATCTTTTTTGGGTTGATAATATTAATGAAAAACTAGCTGTGAGTTGATTCTTACAAATATGCTGGCCTTAGGAACAAGCTGGTAATTTCTAACCTAAGTGTTAATTGCATACTGACATTGCAGAACCTTCACCTTCTTTTTTGTAAGTTTTCAGTAAGAAAGTGAGAGCATGCGCTACCACCCAAATGAACATTATTTTCATAAAGGGGATGAGAAAAACTAACTAAACTATAACTGTATACAGCTGTGGAAATATCTCTGCAACTTATACACCATATATACCAACAGTATAGTGACGAGGCTAGGACACACCACAATGTTACAGAGAGAAGCCACATTTACCAAAAACTGGTTTTTTGTGCATATACTGGAGCAGTTTTATCCTGCTAAAGAACTTCCTGCATACCAGTTGTTCATATATATGCTCAATTATCTCTCTCACTGCTTATGAACATGACACAGTTTCTGAAACAAGCAATCTGTTGCCTTTTCTTTCATAAATGGGCAAGAAAAATCAGAGAAAGAAATATTACAGTAGATTAAATTGGTGAAATAACCAACTGCAGGTACTACTCATAGTTTTTCTTCTAAATGAACAGTAAAAAGTTATAAAAAAGAAACTGACTGAAGATATGACACAAAAGGAAGGTTATTATCCTAGTTATGTTTGTCATCTTTCATAAAAAATACATAGATGAGAAAACACAGAAGATGGTGTCTTAGATTGCAGCTCCCTGTCACTCAGATTTTGAGTATCTTTCATAATCTCAGCATCAGAAGGAATAAAAAATGCAGATATCAGCTAAAACAATACACTTAGCATCCAGTAAAGCAAATGTTTAAGAATGTACACAAACACACACTTGTGTACACACACACACACACAATTACAAAAAGAACTGATCTGCAGAGTTCAAATTTGTATGAAAAGACAGAACTAGAAGAGATAACCTCTCTGCCTTTCAGACATGCCTCATACACAAAGGCTTCCAGGACTTCTGCATTTTCCCTCTGCTTTTTCATTTCCAGAATTTCTACATGGAAAGTAGTAATCAGTAAACATACTGCTGTAAGATTCAAACTAAATAAAGAGTTTATCCTTCAGCTACACAATACTTCATATTTAGCCACGATGAAATTAAACTAATGAACTAATGAAAGTGGGAATTAGTTTCATTACTAATCCAACCGAGAAAATATTGAGTCTAATAAAATATTAAAAAGTTCATACCGGTGGCTTTCAATAAACATTTTAGAATTTTACCCCCACATTTTGTAAAAAATACCATAGACTGACATTACAGAAGTAGACAGTAACTTTAAGCCTTCAGACAATCACATTAAAGTATTTCAGGACTTCTAAGGACTCAGAATACATTAATTCTTTTTTTAGAACATAAAACTATTTATAATACTTGGAGGAAACATGCCATATAATCTTACTGTCCATTAGCACCATTAGCCTCCATGTTACCACAACACAGCTTTCCAATCACAAGCAGAATAATGTTTATGTCCTTCCTTCCCCAGAAGAATGTCGCCCAGGTGACACTCAAGTTCCACATGAAGCACAAGGCTGTGACTGCCAGTCTTTTGTGGATATCCCAAGGGTGTACACATTAGACCATGAATGAGGGCTGTGGGAACTCAAGGCTCAAATATTCCTCTGGAATTTTATCTCACAGAGATAGAATATAAAAAATTTTTTAGAGACTGCTGCAAATAATGATATGTGAAATATTTTAAAAACAAAATCTAATATAACCTATTAAAAAAAATCCAGTTTTGGCTTCTCATAAAACTCATAATCATTAGTTTTAACTAAGAATCTGGCTAGATGAATTAAAATGTTTTTTTTTTTTTTTAATAAGTGCATTCTGGTTACTTATACTAATAACAAAGCAGTATTTTTCAACACATCTAAAGGCTAGAAGATGAGCCTAATGTTCCATTTAGAACACTGCAAGGCACTTGCGGGAGTTTCATCTTTCACAACAGAAATGCATGAGCAACTATTATAAACCTAGTAAAGTTTCTGCAGAATTTCTGTAATAACTGATATGTCTCTGGGTATGTGCGCTGTCCCAGGAGTATTGTTCTGGATTGATTAGCATCAATCTATTTCTCTATAATGAAATGCTCGATTACAGCTTTGAAACAGATAATTATAAAGGGAGGGTGTATTTTTCAGTTAGGGATTTTGTTTTGATTTTTTTTTTTAATTATCAATGCATGAAAGGCAGCTGTAGAAGTTCTGACTGCACTGTCGCCTCTTTGGAAAGAAACTACATTTTGCTTCTCTCACTGTGCATAAGTTAAATTGAATTGCTAGTTATGACTGGTATGGGAGTTTTATTTTCAACTGTCAGGGTGTGCAGCCAGCTGTAACCAATTTTTCAATATCTTGAAAAGCCTCATGTGAAGTATACAGATGTGAATGACTTTGGGACCTTGTTGTTAGTAAACAGAAACATTTTTCAAAACACTTTCCAATCCTACTTCTTCAGTGTTAAAAAAAAATCCCAAAACTGTAAAGAAAGATACACATTATGGATGTTCTGCATAACTTTAGCAGCATACGTAAAAAGGCCAAAAAAAACCTAGTGGCATGTCCAAGTTTGGGCTCATGTTTCAGACTCTCTCTTATGTATACCATAATGTTGTTAAAATCACTTTCTGCCAAGAAAAGTGACTCATTTTTTTATCAGGTTTAACAGCAAATGAGTGGGTAGGGAAAATGCTTTTGATTTCAAGGGTTAGAAGTTGGGAGAAAAAACTTTGAGTATTTCCTTTCCTTAGTGTTGTGCATACTGCAGCAAGCCCTCAATTTTAAAAGAGGGTTCCTACTAAAGAAACTTATTCCTCTGTTGATCTGATGTGCTAGTTTGAATGGTTTGCTCACTGAAGATGCTAGATGATATATGAGAATTATGATTTTATATATTATTTATAAATTAGAACAACAGAAACAACTGGATTAAGTGAGAAAATGCAGGAATATATCCCAAGCAATCTCTAATGCCTTGATATCCAAAACCAGAATTCCTTAGTCCTAACCTCTGCACACAGCAGATATTCCACTGCTGCCAGCACCAGGTTAACAATGCTTGTTTAAACAGAAACAGGCAGCTCACAGGCTACAGGATAAGAGGAGGAAAAAATTAGGGCTGTTTTTATGCCTTATACAAAATCTAAACTCCGTAAAGAGATGTTCTTGTTCAGGTACCTGTAGATGAGTCTCTCAAGTCTTTTGAAGTCCACAGTATGCAGATTTTTACCTTACCCTTTGTAAAATTTACTTCACAATCATTTCCTTATTATTAGCACTGTGGAAACCAGGACTACTTCCACAAATTATATCATTGTTGTATTCTCCTTTTTTAAAAACTCTATTTTATTTTCTGGAACCAAAAATAAAATAATGAGCTTCAAGAATTATTTTTTGCAAGTCAGCTCATTAAATATCAAATAAATCTGAACCACTGTTTTTACATTTTAACCAATGCACCTCTTTTTCTTTTTTTTTTTTTAATGTTTAGGCATAATCTTTAGGCCACAATGTGAGCAGCCCCGATATAGTAATTTAGTCATGTCACAACTGTTGTACTATCACACTGACACTTCTATTTCAAACAATTTTATTTTAAATGTTGTAATGGAAGATCCAGATTTCTAGATGAAACTTCCTCTAGTCTTTGTGTCAGAAACAATCAGGGATCTAAGACAAAGATGTACACTTTTTTATTAAGATACCAAAAGTTACAATTAATTTTGGAGGATGACTTGAATTTATCTTACATAGAGTTTGTTTCACATCTTATCTGTGGATTCAGGAATGTACTGGAATGTGCTGTTGTAATCCATCTGTTCCTATATTGCATCATCAATTTTTAAAATTTTTATCAATAAAGTTGACTTTATTTCTGTAGTTGAGATCTTGAACAAGCACATCTACACAACAGCCAAAGCAGTCATCTGATTTGGCATTCAATCTGGTATCCAGCAACAGATAAATCCTAACTGAAATGCAAATTTTTCTCAAATTATTTTGAATAAATGTTCTTCTATTTTCTTTTTTTCTAAGCATCTTCCTGCAGGTAAAGAGAAGACTTCCTTAAGTTCATAAAGAAAAAAAATATACAAAAATCTTATGCTGATCCCCAATCTTCACACTTAAGATCAATACAATAATGTTAAACGAGATCTCTGCATAGAACTGACAAACACAAAAATGTGGAATTTCATTCAAAACTTATTAAACTTTAAAGAAAAGTATCATAATCAAACTGATTACAATAATTTCTGCAATTTTAACACTCACATATAATTTACTGGTATTTAATATTATTACATTCCCATTTTTTATACTTATTTGTCTTAAGCAGTTCTATAATTTTTCAATATTCTGCTACTGTTTAATTACAGAAGCATAACAGAAAAATAATCTGCTGACACACTGTTCTTCTTCATATTTTGTTTTCTCTTAAGTAGACTTCTAACTTAGTAATCATTGCTGTCACCCTCAGCATTTCCTAGCTTTTCCTCACAGTGAAATCTAAGAAGACTCAGACACTGAAATCCCTCAGAGTATCTTTCCCTTTAGAAAACAGAGAATCGAGCTCTGTGAATGTATGTTGGAAGTAACATCTACGTTAGAGGGTAAAATATGAATACACAAAAAGATTATGCTACTTTTCTGTAGGAATATCCACCTGCACACACATACAACTGTGTCTACTCCTATCCCATCACTTTGCAGTTCTCCATGGAAGTTAAGTGAATTATAGCTTACTAATGGATTTGCAATCATGAGCAAACTCTGTATGCATAAATACTCCCAGAAAAGGGTTCTTTCCTGACTCAGAATCACACACACAATATTGAACCCTAATCCTAACTGAATCTAAGACACCCAGTATTCCACTTAGTTACAGAAAGGTCAGTAAACATTTAAACAAATATTCATGTTTAAGCAGCTGAGGTAAATGGGCTGATCCCTCCACTGCCTAGAAGGATGGTTCTCTAATTTCTAAGTGATGTTTGCAGATCTTTATATTAATTTTAAAAAAAACCAAACAAGCTCACCTTTAAGCAAGGTCATGGGGATGTTCTACTGAGCACTAGAATACTAATAAATATCCTTTGAAAATGGATCTGTAAGAGAATTGTTACTTCCACATCCTAAAACACTGGATATCCACTTTACAACAGGATGTCAGTCTTCACCACACTCGTCTGTGTGTGGTGACACACAACACATCTGCAAGAAGTATTAATTTTCAGACAGCCTAATTATTAGACTACTGACAAGAGAACCTATTTAAATGACTCCTTTTTTTTTCTTTGACAATCTTTAAGACATTTTATTAGGCAAAAAAAAATATCTATCAGCAAGACTTTCCCTGTTACGGTGCACACACACCAATTCAATCACTCTTCTAATAAACCATGAACTAAAAAGGAAGCTTTATTTTTTCCTTAAGGTGATTTCACCATGTCTCTTTTGAGCTACACACTAAATTAAATTTTTTGTAATGCCTTAAGTATGTATGTGGTGAATGTGTATTTCTGCACAGAGGTACATCTAGCTGCATAGGTATATTTCTATAGATATGTAGATACACTTTCTTATACATCCATAAATCATCAGAATGAAATTTAAAAAAAAATAAAACTTCAGGGAAGGCACTTGTATCAGAGTCAAAACCTATTACATCAATAGTCAGAGTAAAATTACTGTTTTATTATTCAATTACTTGAAGTGTGAATGACAGACCATGATGCAATTTGCTCTGCTGACAGAGCTCACCTCTGTCTCAGAGAAACTATTTGCAGTTGATAACATTCACTTCCCAAGCCTGACATGATAAAGAAAAAACAGATATAATGCTAAATCTAAAAGATACGTTTCATGCCTTTCAAACAAGGAGAAGTGCAGTGGTAAATAGTACCTCTTACCCAACACACCAGCTTTTGTTAGCAATTCTTTCTGAAGGATTCTCCAGAGTACTTCTGCTCTGTTGTCATTTCAAAGAACCTAAACAGTCTGCTGAATTTTTATCAGCAGAAAGTGACATGACAGCAGATGGGATACACAAATACATAAGTATTGTTTACTTTATATATAGAAATTATTCTGAAAATTTTATTGCAAAACTTTAAGGTGGATATGCAATTATTTCTTTTTTATATAATATATTTTTAGGATAATTAGCAGATATGTTGCTTAGAAACTTTGAGCGACTTCCACTTAATAACAGCTGTAATTCCAGTTTATTTAATGCTTACAATCCTCCTGAATGGTTTTGTATACCTCCTCCTACAGGTGAGTGTGAAAGCACATATGTTCTCCAGTCAGTGAAAAAAACTGCTTGGACATATTCCTTTTCTTCATAAATATTCTCCTTCCAACTAAGCCAGGAAAGGACTACAAAACCACACATGTGACCTAAGGCCATATAAATATTTTCTTCCTACCTGGAAAGTGGAAAAACTTGCTTAAGTTTAACTTTATGAATTAGAGCTATTTTAAGAAATAGGTATAATTATCCCTTGTATAAAGGTGAGAGATAAGTCTCATATTTCAAATGTCTGGTCTGCCAGCAAAGTTCTACACTTCACTTTCATTCTATATAGGTCATTACTCAGGTCATGGACCTTGGACATTAGAGGTTTGTAAGAAGCAGAAATTCATTCTTAGTTCTAAATTGGCACAAAAAAAAAGGCAACCTAAAATTGTAAAGTATTTCTAAATTTTGAAAAGGTCATATATAGAGAGCGTGAAGCAGTACTCTGTAAAATCTGTAATCTGTAAAATTCCAAAGGATGCTCCTTAAACTTTATAAAATTATGTTTTAGTGATACATTGTAAAAAAATCAATCTCATACCAGTTATTAATAATTATAATAATTTAGAAGGAAAATATGGAAATATTTTTAAAGATCTCAGCAAATCTTTATCAGAACAGAAATATAAATTTTAATATATTTGGACTTTCCCTGATTTTTTTATTTGTTAAAGCAATAATATTGCAGCAAAAATTAACTTAAGTAAATTTCAATGCCTTGGAAATACACTAGACTGTGATGAACATAGAGACTGTGAAGAATATAGAATTACTTAGAATCCTAAATCAGGGAACCAAAAGAAAGATGGCCTCTTGATTTAGGATTTTCTTTTAATCTTGCTTTGATTATATTAGCATTAAGAGCCGAAAGACTAAAATACCATCCTTGCTCTCCAAAATTCAAGATCTCATCTATATTCTAAAGAATATAAGTAGAAAAATTGTGAATGCAAAGTCTAATGAGTAAGGCTTTGCTCTAAAATGAAAGCATGGAATACAGCTGGCTGTCCAATTTAAATTACTCGTCCTGTAACTAACAAAAAACATGCTACCCAAAACTTCAATACAATGCAGTCTTTTAGCCCATATGTACTACCACTATTCTTTAATACTGTAAAAACCACACTATTTTAAAGCCAATATTTTAAAATAGTCTCACCATTGATGTCAGAAAACAAATTAAATCCTAGTACAGACAATTTTAAAATCATGTTTTCATATTAAGCTGACAGTAAATTGCAAAAATTTCATTACAGTCACAGAAATGAATTTTCAATTTATGTCATTTGGCTGCACCCACCAATGATTTGATTATTTATCTACTGTTCCAACTTCTTTCACAAGGAGAAAGCAGATTCTTAATAAGCAGTTTTCTATTTCTTTATTTCAGAAAAGAAATAGTCAACATATATACCAGGGTCAAAACCTGGACTATCAGGTTTTTCTCACAGCAGCAAACATTAACCATAACACGAAATCCTCTGTAAAAGCAGAAATCTGACCAGAGTAAAACTGACAAAAATGGCATGACTACAATGGACTGCTCCAAGTGTTTTTGGCAGTGTCAGCCATGAAGTATTGCTAACAACTTGGTAAAAAGTACTAGCTTCCTTAAAAAACTCAGATTAAACTATCTCAACACCAGAATGGTCTAAATGGTAGTCTACTTGAAGAGAGCTAAAAAGCAAAACCAAGCATAAGTTTGTTGGAAAATAGGAAGAAAGCAGTCTGAAACCTAGGATCTGTTAATCTATCAATCAAACACAAAAATATGGCAGAGAGTAAAATGGTTTAAGTATTCTTGTATTTTGCCACCCAATCACAGTGCAGTCTTTTGAGATGGTTCACACAGTTGTCTCAGGGGAAACAGAGAAGTCTTTCATACATATATTTTTACTATACAACACAATCATTTATAAATGCTAAAAGTTGAAAATTATTTGCCTAAAGTCAGTAATTTAGCCTTGTAAATAATTAGTTTCTTTGTTCTTGTCCTGCCTCCATAAAACAGAATAGAACAGTGGTGTCCTTGTAAACTTAACAGGCTTTTTCTAGCTTATAGCAAGTCTAAAGCTAACAGTTTAATGTCACTGTTAGTCTTAACTGGGCAAATGTAGTATCAATACTGTTTTCAAAAAAGGAAGAGGTTTTATCTTGACATTCTCTTAATTAGTTTTCTCAATTTTTACTTAACAAGTCCAAAAATTTATTTGAAGTTAGAAAGCTAAAGTAATAATCAAAATCAAACTGAAATAGTCTGTGGTGTCAAATGGTGTTTCTTCTCACTCTAAGTGTGGATGACCTCAACTACCCTCTCCTTTTTGAAGCAGAAATAAACTGCTTCAAAAGCAAGTCCACATAGTAAAAAAAGCATTATACTGGTTTCTAAATACATCTTACACACAAAAACCCAACAGAAATGAAAGCAAAACAGCAATAAAAAACAATTAATAAAAAAAAAAAACCCACAAAACAAAATGAAGATCCATACATATAAAAAAAAATACGGTAAGACTTAGTGAGGAGAATATGGGCAGCTAGAAAATAGGATAAGGTCTCAAGCTTTTGATCAGGAAACTATACACAAGTAAAGATAATTTCTCCACAGACTACTGAAAATTCTTCAAAATAAGAGCAAATGGAAGGTTGAGTCCAAATCAGGTATTTCTGAATCACCTCATTAGTTTCAAATCATGAGGCTACAGAAAGACTGCCAAGCAGTTTCAGGATCCTTTACAGAAATAATCATTGTAACTCTAGTCATCTTCTGAGGATGGAGAAACCACCATCAGCAACCAAACACGACACACATACACAAAAACATGTATTACTGAATACTTATCTGAGCAATAAAAATGGGGGTCCTCAGGAAGACATGAGGCACACAGACCTCATGGGTAGGGCAGGAAGTTACTACTACAGGTGGCTGTCATTTCTCCCTTTTGAGATACGTTCCAAAACTCTGCGCAACAACACACATCCTTCTATTTCCAAATCAGTGGGTTTTTATGATGGATTTACATATTTGATATGGGAGAAAGAAGAAAGATCTACAGACCCTAATAATATCTCTTTAAGATAAACAACATTAAAGTATTAAGTCTGTTAGATTTCATTTACAAGACCAAGAAACATGAAGTAATACATGAAAAGTTGCAAATCAATGCTAGAAGAGCAAAATCAAGATGCTTTCCGAATGGTCCTACTGTTAATCACAATTTCAGTCAGCCTTCCCATGTCATTGCAGTATTTCATAACCCAGACAGTTTTAGGTGTTTTCAAGGGTTTTTTATTCCCCTCATTGTGAATTTCTGAGAACATACCACACCTATGAAGAGTCTGCATTAGGAAAAACAAACTGAGTATCTCAAGTTAATGGAAGATTCATTTTGATTGCAAAACAGCTAAACTATTTCAGACGAAATCTAACACATCAACTATTGAAATTTAAAAGTAAGAGTATTTCCATTAATTTTAGGAGAATTTTTGATTCTATAAAGTTCAAAGAACCAAATATGAGAAAAGTATTTGATATGAAAAGGTATGAAACTTGGTCTTTCTTTTAAAAGCCAAATATTATACTTATTATTATCATTATTAATTTTAATGTTGTTGATGCTAGTGCAGCTTGACAAGATTCTAAAATCACAGACCTTTTTTCTGCATCATGTCATGTTTGAAAAACATGTATGCTTCTCACATATGCTTTTAGTCTGCATGTTAAATTCCCTTAAGTTTGTACTTCTCATCCCTGTTTCTGTTGCGATTCTTTAGACATCTTTTGGGGCATTTATATCTAAGTATGCACTGATACAATACAAAGCTCGAATGTACTTGTCCTGACCAATGTCATTAGTCCTTCAATCCATGTAAGATTCTTTAATTCCTCATTCAGAATATGCTTTCCTTAAACTTTCATTAAATTTTGCAGTAGGCAAACAAGGACACAGAAAATTACTTTTCAGAGATATAAAACTAAAGTTTGAATACTATGTCTGCAGAGATGAGCAGTAAGATGCTGGTAGACAGAATGGTTGGTAGTTGTTGCTAGCTTCTAAAATGAGCTAAAAGGATGATTAAGATGAGAACTTCATGTACTGTGAGAATGGCTTTTTGTTTATTTTCAGTAAAAAAGACCACCTTTTGTATACATAGAAGAATAACCTCTTAATCATTTCACTCTTAACTTCAAACAACTGGTTCTTCTGGCTAGGGAGAACATTTTCAAACTACTGTAGCAATGCCTTCTGCTGGTCCTGAGACCCATGAGAATCTTCTGAAAGTAGTGTGGAAAAAAAAGCATTACCATGGACAATCAAGTATGTTACTACTCTCAGATTCAAACATGCGGCATTTTTAAGCACATATACACTTCTAAATATACGGATGGATAAATTATCTATCTGTCTATCTATCTATCTATCTATCTATCTATCTATCTATCTATCTGTCTCCATACATTGTAAAATGAAAGTGTATCTATCACCTGGTTCCTAAACATTTGCTTCTTCAGATTATGTTATGCTTTAATGACTAACTCTGAAAATTAAGGGACACTAGATGACTGATCCTGCATAACTTAAATAAGAGTTCTTCCTCAACTACAGCAGAAAAGTTGTAGGAAAAGAGATTACAGGAAACAAAATCAAATAAAGTAATTATCAAAAAAAAAAAAGTCAAACAACAAATCAACTTATCCAGAGGTTATGTCAGTTCACACAACAGAATATCAAAGAAGCTCAGAATATAAAGTCAAAGAGCAATACTTGAAATACCTGTAATATTTCATTGCAACTAATGGCACAGTTTTTACTGTTGCATGTGGCTAATAATGTGTGTAACTCATTAAAAACGTCTAAATTCCTAGTGTCTTATACTTGATACCATGTAGGTACGAAAGACTGTAAATTCACTCCAGAACACCTCACGAGCGCATAATTACAATTGCAACAGTTCCTCTAACATCACACCACCCCAGCAACAGCAGCTCTGTCAGCACTGCTCCTGCCTCAGCCCATGCAGAGAAGGTGCCATGAACAATGAAGGAACCACATGCAGACGCCTCACAGCAGCCCTCAGAGGCAGCTTCCGAGCACCGCACCTACTTCTGGGCTGCCGATAATGTTTTCATTCCAACACCCATGTTCTCTGTACTTCTTTTAACTACTGCTACAGTGGGATCACTTCTACGCCTGGTGACCGTCTAAGAAAAAGAAACACTCACGAGGGCTGAAAAACAACCAAACTGTAAGGTCTCAGCTGAAGTACTGCTCTTCAAACACCACCCCTCTTCCAGATCTGGACAAAACAGGGGTATCCAGATGACTGTGTTCCAAAGATTTCTCTGTTAGGGACAAATAAATCAAGCAGGTGGCTCTTGCAACCATAAATGTGAGGAGGATGCTTCACCTAGTGCTTCTTAGATGCAGCTAAAAATCTCAGAATGCCTAATAAGAACATAGCAAACAACACCTGTATTAAAACAAAAAAACAAACCTAGAAACACAAGTATTTAAAAAAAAATATTATTTTCTTTCTAAAAGCATAAATCTATGATAGTACTGATAATTAGTCCAAATTGCATATTGTCTGGATAAAATATTCGGATCATTTCAGGACAATTGGTTTAGGTGCTTAGGAGGGCAAGATCTTCTATTTCCCCTGGACAGCACTTTAACAATAAACAAACCAAACTGAACCAAAACCAAAACCAACAAACAAAAACCAACAACCAAAACCAAACAAATACACAAAAAACCAGCAACAAAGCAAAAAAAACCATGAATACCCCCACCCAAACACCACAACAACAAACAAAATGAACACAAACCAAAACAAAGCAAACAAAACCAAACAAAACCCCACAAAACTGTACTATTTGAAGACAAACCAGCAAGTAAATCAAAATATAAAACTCTGCCGGCCCTTTGGAACTAAGTACAGTACCTGCTAGTGCTGAATAAGCTTGAAAGAATAAAATGATCAAAGAAAAGTTCATTCTAGAGAAAGTAAGAGAAAGTATTCTGTAAATAGCAACGAAGCCTAGCAGCATGTAATGTCATAATTTCTTAATTCTCTGGGGCATACAATTCATGCTTTCTTTATAAAACTTTTATCTGTTTAACCTTCTTTATTAAAATTTCTGCAGTAATCTAATTTTAAAATTTATTATTTAAAAGTTCTAATTTTAGTAATAATCAAAAAAACCCACCAAACACCAAGATAACACTAAGTGCACTGACTGAATGAAGAGTTAAAAGAAGATATCTTTACCCACCAGTATGCAAAGCTGCCAGAAACTAATATAGATGCGACAGCATATAAACTTTGAAATGCCAGTAAATTGTGTCAATTAGTCTGGTATGTTTGTTTATTGCTACTTCAGGATATCACTGAACAGGTCCTTTTGTTAAGCTGTCCATATACCATAAGCGTACACACCTTACCCAACTGAAATGCCTTCTGGGAATTACTAATTTGTGAATGATTTCTTCTGTGTCCAACTAGAGTTATTATCTACTAACCAAATGCAGTTAATTTGGACAGTATAATGTGATTGTTTTTTGTTTTATGAAGTAATTTCATGTAATTTTAAAGTTTGAGTATATGGCAAGCCATTTGCAAAACTATTTTATTCACATAAAAAGGTATAATTAAAACATATGAATCAGCTAGTCTCAACATTTAGACACACTTTAGGACTAGTGGAACTCTGGTACAATTAAATGAGTAAGTAACTCCAAGGCATGCTCTTATTTTGAAAGTAAATGTGAGAACACTTACTTGCAAAAGAAAGAGATGTATCCTACCCTAGGTGAGAAAAAGTTCAGAGACTATTCTCAGTGCTTGTCTGGAACTAGATTTACAGTTATTATGATCTACAGGATATCTGTCTGAATAGTACGTACAGATGTATCAACCACAACACACGTATTTCTGTGAGTAGAAGCAGTGGAGAGAAGATAATTCTATTTAGAAAGAAAAAGGGATGCAGATTACAATGGAGTTGGGAGGAAAAAAAGAAAAGCATACTAAATAAATAAATAAAATAAAATAAAAAATTAAAATAAAATAAAATAAAATAAAATAAAATAAAATAAAATAAAATAAAATAAAATAAAATAATAAAATAATTAAGCATGAATATCAAAACACAATCAAGTTGTTCATATGTGCCATTTGCATAGTGATACCAAGGAGCATGTTAGCATTATCCAAGTAATCTTGAAAATTACACTACTTTTATCAAATAAACAACAGTATATTCTTTGGACTTGTCACATCGCACAGGAAGGAACTGATTTGAATTGATACAGGTTACTTCAGTTTTAACTCTCTCCAAATTTATATTTGTGGATGACAAAAAAAAATTTAAAGAGCTGAAAAATAATAAATTCAAGAAAAGACAGTTAATATAATTTAGAATGTGCTAAAAAATTGTTTCATGCTGTGACGTAACACTTGACTTCCTCATGGGAATCCTTCACCTTCCAGAAATTACCTGGTATTACTACTTGGCAAAATTACTGAAATAGGTTCACCTGATTTGTACATAGTACAAAGCATGGCATTCCAAGTAGCATTTCACTGTCCAGACAGTAACACCTATGTCAGGTGTACATTTCTTTAATAAACAACATCCAGTCTTGATAGAATAACATTGCATAATCAATATTCCCCCATATATGGTTAACTGGCTCATTGTCTATAAATGTTACTGTATAAGACTGGAAACCTAAAATTACTCCATCTGGAAGCAATCTTTTTGTTCCAACAGGCAATACTTTAAAAGTTGTTTCAAATGATAGTGTTCCAAGCATAAGCAGGAAGTCTGGATAGCTTGAGGGCACCCCAACCATTTTTGCTGACTACCTCATCCCTGCATCTAAAATTATTACATGACTGAATTGCATAGTTTCACCTTGCAGGGAGAGCAATTAGTTTTCCTATTCCTCTCCCACTAGAGACAGAAAATCAGCCTCCCACACTTCAGATAAATACACATTGCAGAGCAAATTTTTCCCATGCTAATTTAAACAATAATAGTTCAACTACATTTAATTGTAGATATTTTTTAACCATGCTAAACCATCCCAATGTAAGAAGAACTGCACGTAGGAGAGATAAAGTAGGTAAAAATAGAAGTGCAAAGCATTTATTTTCACTTTTGACATTACTGCTAATCTTCTTCAATACAAAAATTCTATTCTGTCCATATATTTAACATCACCTAGTATCATGAGAGAGATGTCTGCAGGATTTTTAATTATCATTCATCATATATCCTGATACTTTCTCAACAGAAGTGTCGAACAATGCATTAGTGACAAATTCCCAAGACTGTGCCCCTTCAGCCCTTGGAGTTTAACTCCTCTCACATTACAGTATTTATTGAATTTCCAAGCCAAACGGTGTTCTGCTCCATAAAATTCTGACAAGTGGACTCTGCCAAGCTAATAACGGCCTCATTCTGCTGAAATAAACTTATTTCACTGCGGCAAACAAAATGACATGACCTGGAAAGGTTATTTTTAACTGAGTAATGACCCAATACAAACCAAGTCTCTCTCACTAGATCCTGGAAATTGTTAAGACAAATTTCTTAAATGTAAATATGTCCTAACACCAATTCACTTATCTGTTGTTCCCACTGTACATGACTGTGGCAACATTTTTTTTAAGGTCTGTGCAGGTTGATTTCCTTAATCAGTAGCTCAGTAAACTTCTTAAACAACGCCTAATGAGAGTATCTCAGTGGAGTGACTTAGCAAGTGCAAAACTCATGCTAGAATGCTGCATCCTCCTACATTCTTTTACCTCTGCCATTTTATGATTTTTGTCTGTTTATCTGACAAATTCTATTAGAACTGTTCTTACATATAACAAATCTGAGAAGTATGAAATTAAAATTCATAAGGATTTCTCTATCCCTGATTAATTTTATCAAAATTTTTACATTGCCATTAGGGAGATGTGGAAAATGAACGATTAGGGACTAATATGGACTTCTGGAGGGGCTGTGTCTTCTACACATATGTCAAGTTCTACATAATGGTCATTCATGTTGTGGATGTCTGTGTGGTAGTACTCATGAACTGCCCTTTTCAAGCTGCCTGTATGCCTCTATTAATACAATGTATTTTCTGCAGACTGCATACACAGACTAACCATCACTTTCAGGTCAAATCTGTATCAAGTTTTAAATTACAGGAGACCATGAGAGAAGCTTTTTAACAACTGGAATTTAGCACAAACATGCTGCACCCTGCTAGGTATACCTTTGCTAATAAAAAGGACAATCCTTGACTGCTAACAGTCAGACTCCAACAGTTTATTAAAGAACAGTTATAATACCTACTGAAAACAAAAGGATCAGAATAATGATCACTCATAAAAATCAGGACTTTCAGAGTACAGAAGAAAAATGCAAAACCTCCCAAACCCAAGGAGGAAACCACAGAAGTGAAAGAAGGAACACTGCCTTTTTGGGTATGGCCTGTAGTTCATCAACAGCAGTGGCAAAAGATAAAATAGTGCCTTCAATCACTTAACAATAACCTATAAAATTGCAAATAAATAAGGCTAGCAAAATGCTTAAAATAAATGTAAATTATCTTACTTCTATATATATTATTTTTTCTAAAAAATTTTTTTGGGGGGATGTTCTTACAAATGCAGTATCATGCAAACCACAGAACAACTAGAAAGTTTCTCAACAGTCATGATATCTCTAATCTATCAATACAAGTTTATTCTGATATTAACAATCCTGATTATTTACCCCAGCCATAAATCAGGCCAGTACTATCCTGGGCTGCCTTAGGAGAAATGCTGCTAGATGTAAAGTGATGTGATTCTTCCCATTTTCTCAGCCACAGGCTTTATACATGTTAGTCATCTAAGAGTGGAAGATACAAATAAATTCATATACTTGGGTTTTTTCTAGGACTTTTCACTTATCAGGGACTGTGTGACCTATGTCCTCAGAAATACTTGTATCTGACATTGTGTTAACTTTTTCTTAGCCATTAAAGTTTTGCAATGTTCTGCTTCTCTTTAGAATGTCTGGCTCTCAGAGCCAAGTAGGCAAGCTTTATTTCTCACTTCAAGTACGTCCTTTTTGCACGTGTGGCAAAAAAATCTATAAAATTTGAACATTTAAAAAGCTAGCCCCTAACAAAGCAGACCAGGTATAATTTTAGCTAATACAGAATACTGCAATCATCCATTTGCAAAGCAGCCATCCCACTACAATACTGCTACGAAACTGTTTCCTTTTTTTTTGCTATCCTGCAGCATAAACTGCCACAGTCCTTACTGACGCTGATTTGAAGTAGCTCAGAGAACACTTACCTCAATTGATCTATCACAAGATGAGTACGAGAAAGGCAAGACACATTATTTACTACTTCACAGAACTTAATGATGAACTTAACCAGACTTCCTGCAAAAAGTCTGGTTCTACTAATCACCCGTGTCTACCACACTTATTATTATTGGCTTCAGAAGATTGAAAAAAGGTAGCCAAACCATGTTCAATATTAACTATACATTTTAATTGTAAAACCAACTGCAGATTGGTTGAAGTTGGAAGTGACCTCTAGAAGTCATTTGGTCCATTTTTGTCTGACCCATCAGGGCCAACTGGAGAGACTGCCTAGGACCATGACCCTGGCCAGCCTGCCTCGATGGTCACTCATGCACATCCTAAAAAACATGTTTCCTCATGTTCAGATAGAACTGATTGTTTCACTTCAGACAGAACTGATTGTTTCACTTCATGGACAACGACAGGATGGTAGACAATGGGTGTAAGAGGATCACGGAGACAATTACCCATTGCTTTGTCACTGGACACCACTGAAAACAGCTGGGAATTTTGGAAACAACAAATTTTGTGAACAACCTTGCTTTCTTAAATACAAGTGATTAAAACAGTAACAAGTTTATAAAAATTATTTTGAAATATGCTTACTATAGATACTGAAATCGTTTGCAGTGCAGAAGCATTTGAAGCAGAACTCATGAAATATTTAAAGTCATGCTTGTGACAGAACTCATATTTATACAGTATACCCTTGAGAGCTCTCTCACAGGTGCTTAAAAGCAAAAAGCTTTGGCAGAACCTTTATCTTTTTATTCAACTAATCTCCATATAATAACAACTGAGATTAACTGAGATTTATTTGCATTGTGTTTATTTCCCTACTGAAAGATGTTTCTGTAGCAGCAAACATACTACCTAGGTTTCTTCTATTTTGCAAGCACTATTGCTTTAAATGTCTTTGTAGGATACTGTTTTTATTTTTTTAGCATTCAAAAACTCTAGAGGGCTTTCACTTGCTTGCAATATAACAATGGAAACAGGGCACATGGCTTGGTTTCAGTATCAATAAAATGCACTAATCAAATGTTGTTCCTTAAGAACAAAGCAAACAGGTTATTATTTACAAAATTCCAGCTGGATAGTTATGAAAACTTGTTGATACTTTACTGGAATTGACTGGATGACCCAAAACAAGGACAGTGTCTCAACATGAGACCAGGGAATTACCAGCATACATTATGGGCTGGTTTTTTTTTTTTTTTTTTTAAACACCATGCCCTCTTAGCAGTTGGTGTCTAACAAATCACATTTACTATCTTGAATTGGGTTTTCAATGAACTTACATTTAATGAAAAAGTATTTGAACTATGCAAAAATAGCAGGACATTCTGTTTAATGGCAAGTGATTCCATGGCCTATTATAATTTATCCTTCCCCAAGTACTCTTCATTTAACTTATAATCATGATTCCTTTAATAAAATGAAATTAATAGAAGCTATCTGCTGTGTAATTGCTAACTAGACACATTAAAAACAAACTGGATACTGAGTCATTCAGGTCTACTTATCTGTAAAAATCCCTTTATGTTCATAAACTTTACTATAAATTGCTACTAATAAAGCATATTGCTCAAAAAATAGTAGAAAATTGAAATGCAGAGATGGGTGAACAGTCTTTTCATACTTGCTGCATGTCTTATATTCAGAGATTCCAAAAGATAAGGTTAAATATCTGTGTGAAAATTCACATCAACTGACCAGAATAACAGAAAAAAGTAACAAAATAGATGTTTTTTATAAATACCAAATGATCAGATGTTTTTTAAAAATACCAAATAAATGGATTTATTCTCACAATTAGAAACTAAATACAAGAGCAAAAACTTCGATGCAATCAAATCAAGCCAGAATGCCTCAATAATGTTGCTCTTGTCTCACTGAGCAAGATCCCATGTCATATAGGGAGTATACGTACAATTTAAAGATATTACAGCAAAAAATTTAAACAGTACATTTTTGATTTATACAGACAAAGAAAGAAGTAGCATAAAACAACATATCAAAAGATGCATTTACTTGGTAAGATCCCAGTAACATTTCACAAGAAATGCATCTTTTGGTTCAGTAACAAAAATAAGCAGGTAAACTAGCCGTCAGTAAAATAAAGGCAGAAGCACCATAAGCAGCTCTCTAAGGACAAATTTATGGAAGAGATCCCCGAGCTAAATATTGGCATGCTGCTTATAAACTGGCTAAGTGACAATTGAAAGATGTAACAGTCTGCAAATTTTGAAGGGCATATGGAAATTGAGATGTAAGAAAAAAAGGAAAGGGACTTGATTATCAGGAGACTGTCCGGTTTTCGGCTGTTTGAAGGGCCTGGAAAGGCCCGGAGTGGCCTTGGGGCAGCCCGCGTATCGAAGGACGAGAAGAGGCTTCAGTTCTTCTTTCGGTCTTTATGTTTATTAATTGTTTATCTAAAAGATTTTCTTTCAGCCCGACAGAGGTCTGCTCAGCAGTCAGCCATGAGCACACTGTGTCGCCCTCCGGGCAGTCACCTATCTTTATACCCATGGTTACGTGTACAATATTTATCATTTTTCCCCAATACCATTTATTCTTATTGCCCGGTGCACTTTTAGTAAAGACCAATCCAAAAGTGCCACCATCACCAAAGAAGATGGAGGAGAAGAAGAAGAAGAAGAAGGACAGGACACGCCCCAATTCCTCCATCTTACTTCTCTAAACCCCCCTGTACATAAATCCTAAACCCTGTGTCTCACTCTCTAATTAACTAATCCCTTCACCATTCACCTCGGTGAAGTCCTCCTATCCTCATACAGGTGTCGTCTCCCGTGTAGGATCAAAGTCCAGCCACCAGACACTTCTGGCAACATTCCAGGACTCCCGAGCCCCCCAAGGGTGGTCTCAGTGGCTCGGCACCTCAGGACTGAGATGCTGAGATCCCACAGGAGACCATTCTAGAAATAAAAGGTATCATAAAGGAAAGATGCACTCTAAGCAACTGTAGGAAATATCTTGAATTTTGAATATTCGAAAAAGATTCTAAACAAATGTTAAAAACAGCAAAGAAAATACAAGACAAGCAGGATGAAGACCAGCAGAGTTTATTCCCACTCCTCCCCCCAAACAAAGTGGACTGTAATTCAAGTTGCCATTATTATGAGTACCCTGTCCTTTGCAATGGCATATCAGTCTTACAGTAGTGGTTTTTCACATCAGATAATTTTACCATTTTTCAAAGAAAATACATTTTATGCCTTTAGAACTATAACTCGATTTCAACTCTGTACTGTTTCAATAGCATATATCACTGACTCTAAACCTTTTCTCTATAAGGCTTGAGGAAATGAATGACCAAAACAAAAAGAAAGTCCAGCCTGTATATATATCTAAAAGTTCAAGAGCTCAGTGAAGGCACAGGAAAAGATCCACATGACTCAAGCATGGGGCTGTGGCCCCTATGTACAGCAGTATGGAACAGGAGAGTAAAGTGATTTATTATCAAGAGGCCCCTTTTACTTGGAAGGGGAGAAATTTGATTGGAGGATCATCAACTGCCATGCCAGCACAGTGATGAGACTGCAGTGATAGAGAGAAAAAAGATGACAATGACTAGATGCTCTGATTCAGCTTGAGCACACAAGTAGACTCAGGGATTGCCTACATTAAATTGTTTCAGTGTTTTACACCATCAGGACTATATGAAGATATCAAAAATGAGCAGGAGGAAGGCCTCCTGCATGAAGCCTTAACAACAATCCCAAATTTGTCTACCATGTTTTTCCATTTCTTTAACATTTTCAGTTTTTGTGCTTTGCCAACTGGCAGCTAACCACCACCTAAGATACTACAAAACTGGACAAAACAGACTAAATTAACAGTTTTTAAAAAGTGATGCAAAACAGAAATATTCTGCAGAGTAAAGTATGTTGATTTTAATGTGACAGTAGTCATGACAACAATCAGCATTATATGTTTTTCCTGCAAAAGATGAATAGCTACTACTGCCAGCCAAAGTCAAGGAAGATTCACTGAGCCAGTGTAAATGCACACAGAACACCCTTACATGCAAAGTAGCTCACTACAACTATCTTGATCCTTTCCTGTCCTATGTGGTACACTCTCTAACCTCTCCCACTCTCAGTCCACATGGGAGACTTCCATGAAGAGACTGAAACTGTCACACAGGGTTTAATTAAGGGTCTTCTTGACGAAATGTGATAGGACTTGCCTTCAGACACACAATTCAGGTGAAATAGAGATATTACTTTTGTATTTTTTCCTGCTTCCTTACCCTGACAGTCAAAAGTAAAAATCAGAATATATGATTTACCAAAATGCACAGGCATTTGAAATACACAGTCATCCCTAAGGATGTGCAGTGTCTTCCATGCCATATGAACCAAAGCACTCTATGTTCCATCGAACACAACAAATTCAGCTCTTTAAGGACTCTTTACTTGGAGTTCAACAGCCCTCTATCCTGTGTGTAGGAAATTGAGTAAAGCAGGCTGGAAACCAGCATGGCTGAGTAAGATTTGCTACTCAAACTGAGGAGTAAGAGGGCACAACCAGTGGAAACAGGAACATGTGAGCTGGGGAGAGTACATGGATATGGTTGAAATGTCCAAAGATGGTATCAGGGAAAGCCAAGTAAATTCTGGAACAGGACTAGACAAGGGACGTGAGAACAACCAGAAGGGATCCTGTAAATCCACAGGTCATAAAAGAAAGTCCAAGGAGAGCCTATCCCGTGATATGCAAGCAGGTTGAACTAGTGATGACTGATGCAGTGAAGGCTGAGGTGCCCAGTCACCTCTTTGCCTCAATCTGCACCTGGCAGTCAAGCCTCCCATTTCTTTCTAGTCCCTGATCCTCTGAGTGAGTGTGAGGGCAGTGATGTCCCTCCCACTGTAAGCAAAGAGCAGGTTTGGGATCACTTGGTGAAAATTAATAGCCACTGATCTATTGGAGCTGTGACAGTGACAGGAGGTGGGGCAATGACTTTAGACAGAGAGAAGGCAGGCTTCGTTTTGAACTTAGGATGAAATTCTTTACTCAGAAGGTGGTGAGGCGCTGAAACAGGTTGCCCACTGAAAATGTGCATGCCCCATCCCCGTAAGTGCTCAGAGCCAGGCTGGATGGAGATTTGAGCAATCTGGTCTAGTGGAACATGTCCCTGCCCATGGCAGTGGGGTTGGAACTAGATGATCTTTAAAGGTCCTTTCCAACCCAAACCACTCTGTGATTCTATAAATAAACCTTCAATTCTACAAATAAACCTTCAACAAAGCCAAAGTAATTAAAATTAAATTGTTGAAATGACACATTTCAGAAACTTTTACACTATACTGAGGTGTTCTGAACTTGCTACACAAAGAGTGACACATATAACAATGGTGATTCCATGCAGATCAGTGATTCCCAGATAGGAGAAAGTAAAGGTTGCACTGTAAAATATTCTAAATATTGCTAAATATGTTATTCTGCACTGCACTTGGAAGCTATGACAAATAAATGTAGCAAAATATTACAGTAACAGAAAAATATATACTATTCACAGAAACCATTTTTCCCCACCTCAGGAAAGCTAAAGTTCATCTAAATCACAATAGAGACACAAAGGAAAGGGCAGAAAAGCTTATGAACATCCTCTGAACAGGCACAGGAGAAAAGAATTCAAAGACAACGAACAAAGCTATCAAAGAGGTAGCACTGCCCTGACAACAAACTGGTAATTCTTCTCCTGGTTTACCCCTCAGATTATCAATAGTTCTTCCTCCCTAAAGGCATCAATTTCTCTTTTGCATGAACCCTTTTTTTATTTTCCCTTTACTTTGTTAGCAAATTCAGGACATCTTTGCGACAATGACAGGATAGAGAAAGAGGGCAAAAAAGAGAGGATAAAAAAAAATGAAGTATGAAGACTTCAATAAACTACATTGAAAACTGGGTACATGTCTTAGATATGCTCTAAGGAATCATTCTTTCTAGGTCATTGTCCACAGAAAATTCATAATTAGTGGCATAAACAATCATACCAAGAGCAGGAAAATCAGTTCAGAGATATGAACCTATGAAGATCTAACACTGAAAATCCTTGTTAAGAAATGAAATTTGGCATTGAACAGTTCCACCCCTGCAGGCACTTAACCAGACTGAACGCATTCCAGCCACTGACTACCTAACTTAGTTAAGAATTTATACCAGAACTGGAAATACAAACATTCCTTATTAATTAGATATATGAGAAAATAATGACAACCTTTTTTTTCTAAAACCATTAGCAATTTATGTCTTAGCAAAACAGTAAATAAAAACTTCCAATCCTGTGATCTGCAAGACTGATATGGTCTCCTAAAAGGAAAATACGTAGGTCACATAATTTATGATACCCGACACAAAAATAGAAAGGGACTAGAAAAATATAATGCAAGCAACATATTTTGGCTGTATTTAGCTGACATTAACATATGATTTCAACTCAAAGTTCAGGGTGTTGATACATAATCAATCTTCTTGTCCTTACTCCCCTCTCCTTTATAAATCCAGACTTTTTTCTTCTTTCAGCTTTAAGCCAAGTATTTGCCCTTATTTTTGCAAAACTGAACGGATCAGCCGTGGTGCCTCCTCAGCAGACTAATCTATTAATTACTAATTTATGCTCACGTTTTAAAAGCAATAAGCTCAGATTTGTGCCCTGATGATTTACTGTCAAGAATTATTCTTTAATTTACTACGCAACACTCAAACTCTTTCCTAAGGACTTGAATTACTAACTTCCTCATTAGTACTCAATACTTCCATGTGGCACCAATTCACAAACTATCATGTATTTCACATCATACACTTATGTCCCACACTATCATATTATTCTTAATTTGCACAACAGAAACTGAGCAAAACAGATGGGTCTGGATCAAGTTCTGGAACATCAAAGACTGAATAAATGCCAATGAATAGATTATGCTGAAAAAGTCATCAGAGGTCACACATTCATGTTCAAAACTCTCACAGGTAAGGAGTAAGCTTAGCCTGAAGTCAGATTACAGGCCTGGAAAAAGTTTGTTTGTTGCTGAATCCAGTAATACTTGCTAGTTCAGAAATAAAATCATGCAGGAAGGGAAAAATGGTTTATCATTTGTTCTGGCTCATGGATGATTTTCTCTTCATCCTAATGTTTATCCTAACTGCAAGGTGAAATGAAGTCTAATGCTCCCAGAATGAGGACTGCCTGGGAGACATGAAAAGAGCCTATATTTTGCAGTAATCTGGGAAGGTATCTCCTGGACAATATCAGCCTTTTACTGCTAAAGCTGTGTCTTGAGAAAGTCTCAATAAGAGGTTTTCTTACTAGAATATAAAAACAACAGAGGATGTGGAAATGCAGACACGGGTGAAGATGGAGATGGGACAGGGCTGCTGACAGGGCAATGCTGATCACTAGAAAATTCCTGTTAACATGAAGATTAAGTTTGATATTAGAACAACTGAGCATGTGATTGATCCTGCAAAGCGTTATAGCCCAGGATAACATAAGGGTTGGAAGAGAATCCCCTGCTCATTTTCTCTGAGAGGTCTCCACAGAACTGAAATGTCTGCATTTAGTTACCCTCAGCACTTTTTCTCCTTTCATTTGAAATGTTTCGGGTTTTCATTTACAATTTCAGTAGCATTTCCTGGAATACCTAAAAATCTAAATATAAAATTCAAAAAAGCCTTTTAGCTCTCATACATTGATAACTATGATAAAAACATACACAAATTTCATTGTCTGATCAAATCTAAGGCTTCTAAAGAAAGACTTCTCTGTATTTACACTTCTCTTCACAGTTGTTGTACACAATTACTCGTGATTTTCCAGCTTTCTACTCCAGCACACCTACTGTTTCAGAAACTGTTGACAAGCAGCCCTTTCATTTGGACCAATCAAGCCTGCTTGAATTAACAGGAAGTTTTCCATCAACAATACGGAATGTGAATACTAACAAGAAGCTGTTTCTTCTAGTTAAGTGAAACTGGTTTCAGAAACAGGTTCTCAGCATAATAAAAGCCTTGCAAGAGGCCAAAATAGTACACGTATATTACACGTTGTGTAGAAGTGGATTACAGAAGCCCCAGGTTTTTTTACTGTTTCTGATGAGTCAGAAAACTTTTCTCCCCCAGCAACTTAGATCAGGCTTAGATATTTGTGGATACATTCTGATTTATCTGTCTTTCTTTAGGATCATCTAATGCTATGACATGTTAGCTGGAAAACACTAACCCAGTTGATTTTTTTAATATGAAATAAAAACTCATTTTTCTGTACTGTAAATAGAGCTCATGTAATGGTTAAAATCTAAAGATAGTGCTAAATGAATGGGCTGAAATCAATAAAAAGAGTTAAAATAAAGTTGTAAACTAGTAATAAAAAGCAGTAAAAAATTAGAGCTAGCCCCCATCCCAACACTGAGTACTTTAAACTTATTTTGACTTGCATATCTGAAAATCTTCCGTTTCATGGCAAAAGAACTCAAAATTTGGAGGGGAAAAGAGCCCTTAAAATTTTAATTTTATAGGACAGCATACAGTATTTTAAAGATCATCAATTACTGAGCAGATAGCAAATGTATTCTTCTGTGATCATTAACAGCACATTTCTTTTTTAGAGTAACAAGCCCTTTGATAAGAGGTGTCTTGTGAATAGGTATTTGGAACACTAGTGGAGAATATGAAGTAACTCAGTTTGGTAAAATTAAGAAGTGCTGACCAAGTCAATGTATTTATTTTACACTACAGTTTTCTACAGCTTTAGAGTATGTATACTGTAATAGAGACAGCATCAAATGGAAATACAACCATAATTCTGTCAGGAAATCAAGCTGCATCTAAAATGACAAAAGCACTATTGCTAAAGGTGTATCTGCTGATTCAGAAGAGATTTTTCAAGATTAAAATTTTGTCTGTGCACATTTACACTGCAGTTTGCTTCATTATGTGAACAGCAGCACCTAACCAGTTGTTAGTAATGAACTTCATAATCACTATATTCAAACAAAGCAAAGCAACTACAAATTAGGAAAGAATTACACTACCATTTAGAAATTACTACTATGTTTTAAATGAGTAATTGTATTTGAAGATTGTAAGTGAACTTGAGGTTGACCTGAAAGTGTGATTTTTTTTTTCATTACAGTGCCTGTAATTTGATCTTATGGATGCCACAAAAATAGTTTTTCACTTGCCACAGGAATTAATTTTATCAGTTGTACTCCATATCCAGATTACTTCATATGGTCCATCCCATTGCTAAAAAGTAATGGAAGAATCTTGCTAAGTAATGCTCTAGTCACATTTTTTTTAAGACACTAATTTCTTTCAAAGGAATAGCTTGCAAATTGATGTCAGAAAAATAGATAAATAGATAGATAGATAGATAGATAGATAGATAGATAGATAGATAGATAGACAGATAGATAGATAGATAGATAGACAGATAGACAGAGTGAGCAAGCATTCGTCACTTAGCCCTAATCATCAAAGAATTATCATACAAATGCACTCACCTATACTGAATTTTCATTGTAATATTACTGTAGATGCATAATACTGCTTAAATAAACAAAGTAACAACTTGTTGCAGGTACACAGTTTGGGCTTAGAAGCTCATAGTTGATTCAGCTGGAAAATGGTACACTAATTTACTTCTAATTGTACGTTTTGCTATTGAAAAAATCTGTAATATTGTCAACTATGGATTTTGAAGCAAACGGAAGTACTTCTGGTTTATACCTCAGGCTGGTGCCACACTTCACTCCTGAAGGAGTGTGCCTGACTTTATTCTCAAGAAAACACAGAAGGCTTGTCATGTTTCTAAATGTTCTTTTCCCATAACTATTCCACAAGCTCACTTCTCTTTTATGGAAAATAGAGAAATGGAAAATGCTGTTACTGAAGGATTATTATAGGGAGGGAGAGGCCAGCAACAAAGGTGGGTGAGAAGGGGACAACATAATTGTCACCAAATAAATTCCCAGTAAATTTCTTTTACATCCACAAAGCTCAACAAAATAGCCATAGCCTGTGACCAAAACAATTAAAGATTTAATGTTGCAAGAGGATCTATTTGAAATGTGCCAATGTTTGTTTTCTGATGTTTTCATCTGGTAATTTGCTATGACGGGTATAAATCACAAGCTGAGACATCCTTCTTAAAACAACATTTGTAGACCTCTACTGCTCACAAGGAATATCAAGGTTATTGTCCACTTAAATAGAAGACGAGAGCTTCCATCAACAGATGTCAAAATAGATAAGCACAGATTTGACATGTGCTTGTAGAACTATCACCTGCTATCAGTGCAGCAATGACAGCTTTATGGTGAGAATGTCAATGAATTTCATCGTGCTCTGTATTTCAAAAATTGCTCAATTGAATATGATAAACCTATGTGTTCTTGCCAAGCAGAAGGTGTTTATTGCCATAATCCTACTTGTATAAGAAGTGTACAGATTATTTTCTTTCTAAAGAGATTTGCACATTCCACTCAAGCACACCACTATTAAATTTTTCACTGAAAACTTAGGTTAATTGATGCTATAGATGTACCAGGAGAAAAGAAGATGGTGAGGCACTGAAATTACAAGTCATTCGCCTGTCTTCTGGTAAAATGGTGATATCTAGTGACATATAATTTCCATGGTTTCAGGATGTCTACAACAAACATCTGTCTTTCTGACAATTGCTTTCTAAAATATACAGGTACTGAAAGACACATATTCAGATATTCCTACAATCTGGAAGGGGATCACACTATTAAAAATCATATTGTTTCTAACCATATAAAAGATATAACCTGCCTAAGATAACAGGTGCAAGGTAACACGCAAACGTGCAAAAGAAAAGAAATATTAAAAAAATACAAAGGAGAAAAAAGAACCTGGATGCAGGTAGACAAAAGCCTGAAATTATTTTGTACTATATGTAAAAGGTCCTATGAGATTACAAGGGAGGAAAGAAAGCAGGGAAGAAGTATTATCTATTTCTAAGATTAAAGAGAAACACTTAAGTCTGGTCTGACTTTCAGTTTAAGTAGATATTTCTTTGTACTTATTGACCACTACCTCTTGCCCGTACTTCTCTATGACAGGTTCTACATTTACTTGAGTATCTTACTAACAATAGTTCCATTGTAATTATTGTTTTGTGCTTCTGGATTTTCATATAATTATCTGTACTGAGACACTTATACCACCAAAAGGACCACAGTCACCATTTATTAGTCTTTTTGCATACACTTTACAGTTTGCCTGGAGGTTATTTTTGAATCAATCAATTTCCCCATGAAATCCTCAAAGCCCAGCCAGCATAAAGTATCTTTTAGGTCTTCTTCTCATTGTTTACCATTGTAATTTTCAGACAACATCCGTAGAAAACATTTTAAAAAGTAGTCGCTTAAACTCTCTTCATAGTGTTAAATTTCTCAATTACTCTTCTCAACAGAACAAGTAATAAAACTCATCCTTGTAATTTTTCAAAGTTACTTAAACAGTAAAAACAGATACAGTCAAAAGAAACAACTATATATTCCCCCTAAGCAAGTAAGTCAGAAATTCTGAAAGACAGAGAAATTTTCTAGTCAAAATCCCCATGCATTTCATTAGTAAAAGGTTGTCTTCCTTGGAGATTGCCTGATATGTAACAGCTGCCTTTCCTCTGCAGGGCAGACACCTTGGGCTCTCTCCTCTATTGACACAGAACCTAATACCTTTAAGACTTAGAGTAATAACCATAAAAATGGCTAACAAAATAAAAAATTAGAAATATGGAGCAGAGAAGTAAGCAGATACAAAAAAAAATACTTTTATTTAAGGCTCGTGACTAAAAAGGACAAAGAAATTACCATCATTATATAGAGGAAGGAAACTTTAAAATCACTTTTATTATAAGGATAAAATTTTCTCTCAGAAAACATTTATTGAATTTTGAGATTGAGAAAGATAGAAATGTACTGAGATTCACAAACATACTATTTATTAAAAGTCATGATCCTTCACTTAGGTCATAGTAGAAAAACCTGCCTTTCATTATTTTTATGGATAGGAAGCATGAGATATTACATCCATATTCACCAATTTTACGATTAGCCAGCTTTACTACTAAAGTTTTATACAATACAATGCAAAGAGCTTCTTGACTTTCTGTGACTAAAAATTTCCCCAACATGATCATTAGATCATCCCATGTATCAAAATTACACTATTACTGTAGCAGATATTCACACTTTAAATAAAGGTATTTATATACTAAGCCTCAAGATTCACCAAGATGAAGAATACTAAGTAAGATTAATCTCTCTCTAAATCAAAGCACTGAACTGGATTGTTCAACTTGCTATTTAATATTCCAGGCTTTTCCAGAGTGAAAGATGCATAAAGTAAATTATTTACAAATAGATCTGTAACTGAAAAATTAGGAACTTGAAATAGCTGCCAGAGACACTTTTAGTACAGTGCAATAGTTGATCTAGTCCTAGTTTATTTGTTATGTTTTGAAAAAATGAAGATCTTGCTGAGTTTCCTATCATCAGTGTATAGTGGAGAAGAGAATTGGTTCAGCACCACAAAGAAAAAGAAGAGCAGTGCAGTCTTTTGATTGCAGAGGATAATCTATAAACAGAAGGAACAAAGCTGACCCTTGATGTGATCTCCGTTCACCTCTGACAAGGGATGGCAATCTAGAGATATCGTTATAGGGTACAAAACAGCTTTTAGGAAAGGTTCCAAAAGGAAATCATTCTTCTATTCACCCATGTTGCCATAGAAACAGAACCAATCATGCCTGTCCACAAAGGCTTTTATGTCAACTTCTGTTAGAAAACTTATATGAAAAGTAGAAATTAAACCAAATTAACAAGACAGTCATTAAGTGATTAAGATAGGTAAAAGAAAGAAAATAATTTATAAACAAATGTGTCCCGCCTTGCTCCTTAAATGTGTTACTTTTAAAGCGTAAACCAGCTTATTGCAAAGGTTTACTGCACAATGCTGTGGTTCACTGTCTTATACTTCCACACAATCTGAGAAGGTGCAATTTATATAGAATGATGTCTTCTAATTCATGGGGTCACAAGCTATACATTTTTTCTCCTTTTTCCTCCTCCCAACCATTAAAGAAAGGTTGTATCATATCCCCACCATCTCTATAAAATTAGATCTTTCCAAATACATCTTTAGTGAAAAGCCTTCAGCTACAACAATACACTTACTGAGATGTTTTACTTCTACCCCATAGTGTCTTTAAAACATTGATTCTGCATAAAGCTCATGGCAAATAATACTGCCATATATATTAAAAGGGTGATTAATGAAAATGGATTTCCAAATTAACATATGGCAAATTTCCTAACTATCCTGCTAGGGTAAAAAAGATGGTATGGCCAGCAGAATCTGGATCTTGGTACCAATATCAGGAATGAGTTTTGCGTCAGTGGTATTCTTGAAAATTATCAAAACTTATGCAGAACTAATACTAAATTACAAAAATTTTATGCTAGGGTTATAACACATTAAACTTTTATGTTGCTACAAAAACTACTGTACATAGGAGGAGAGGTAAAAATAGCTAAGAATCTCTGCCTTCTTTAAAGTGCTAATCCCATCTATTTGGTCTAGTGTAGTTTGACTCACAGCATAACACAGAACTACCAAGATTGGATCTCTTAAAGAAGGAACTGCTTTTTGACTACACAAAAATATTCTAGGGTTTTCCTTTCCATTCTCTTGACCCAATTCAGAAAGTTTTAACACATACCTATAACACCATGAATAGCATACCACAAGAATGCTTCTTTAAGCACATCCTGAATTATTTGTTCTTTAATGACAAAAGATTTAACAGAGTTTTGGAAATTAACTTGATTTCATGTTTTTTTGAGATGCAGTGCTTCCAGTCTGGCTCGCACAAAAAGTGGATTCAGGCAGTTACATACTCTGGTCCTAGAACCTTAAGTATTTTCACCCTGGGATGTTTTCTGAAACATATCTAAAATTAGAGACTTATTCTTTGTATTTCATTTATGTATTTATAAGTACAAGGCATATTCTTGATAAATTAGATTTTATAAAACCTGCGACTTATTTTTTCAAATTTAAGAAAAAATTATTAGTGTATTTTATTTCAGTTGGTTTGATGGTCTGTTGTTCTTTTTCACAAAGACTCAATTCAAGCAAAACTCATCACACTTTGTAACCTGTAGTTAGTTTGTGGTCATTTTCATATTTGCACATGCTTCTAACTTTGAAAAAGGTTATTAAATGTGCTGTTCAAACTGCATGGAGGATGAATCTACTAAATCTAATCTAATCTAATGCTAAGGATGCTGTGCAGAAGACCTGCAAAAGTCCAAACATGTTTTGCTTTGTTTTATTATATCTCCAGAATTTTCCAAATCCAAGCAAATCACTTGTGTGGTCATGTCTCTTCTCCTGTTGGCACAATACCACTCATATTCAGCAGTTTATACTAAAATCTCAGCTCTACATCAGGAAGTGGCACCTTGAGTCTCAGTGATCACCACAGCTCAGAGCACTTTTCTTACTCCTACCAGGACAGTTCTGAAGTCGAAAGATAAGGATTAGAGTTACACTATTTTATTTTTAACAACTTAAAATACATTTATATGTTTTTATAAATAACATCCTAATAGTGTGTTCATTTACAAAAGGTGTAGAATTAATAGAGTTAGAATCCTGCGCCAACAAGTTCACAAAACTGTTGGTAAATCAGAGCTCATATTATGACATCCTTGATTACTTTTCCATCTAACTTTACATGAATAATGGTCTCCTTGCAATTATTTTCTTTCCTTTTCTGATTTTTCTTGCCTTGTGGTGCTCGGACACTTACCAAAACCTTCCTAACTGTTAAATGGCCAACACCCAGAAGCCTTCCCTTTCGTGTTTGAAACTTGGTCAAACATTCTGTTGGAACAAAATTACAAAAACATGCTCTGATATTGATGAATCTTGTGCTTTAGATGAAAAATATGTTTTTAAATTGAATTAAAATATTTCACTTAGCCCTGGATTGTACACAGTGATAATATAAAAAGAGCTGTATTTTCCTTCATGCCTTTCTGCCAGTGTTCTGCTCTCTCTGTATAGGAGAGAGTTGATAAAAGATTTTTCCATCAAAGCTTATGTACTGCTGCATAAGAATAGTTTGCCATTAAAAACTGTAAGCAAATATCTTGAAGACATCTAATATTTGATTTTCAGAAGAGGGATTTAAGAATCACACAGAATTAAAGACACATTAAAAAATTCTCTGAAGACCACATGAAAGACATTCATGAGACTGGAGAGAGGAAAGAAGCACACCTCCAGGTCACAATTTCTGAACAGAACAGGAGAACATCTAATGGTCTCTGAGATGCAGGAATAATTTGGTTCTTGTTTAGTACAGAAGGGTAGGAGCACTCTTTGGCTAATCAAACAGTATTTGTAAATGCAATCAGTAATTTAAAAAATACTGAGAACAGCTTTCAAAACCTATTCTGTTTAGGTATTTTAATTAAGGATAACTATGCACAGAGAAAGACCTTCTAGTACAAGGAACATTATCCTGAAGCTGAAATTTTATGTGGTGACTTTGTATACAAAACTGGGAGGCAGGAAGAGCAACAGCTCTCTCACTCTCGAGTCTAGACAGGTGTGCAGTGACAGCCTAGTGCAGACAGCAATTATTTATAATTTGGAACTCTAATTCTTTTCAGTTTGCACGGGATTTGATTTGTCAGCAAAACAGCCATTTAAATTGTCTGCTTAATGGTCATCTGCTCCAGCAGTTAGGCAAGCAGATACACTTGGGTTGAAAACTCTGTCCAAACTGTTTTAATGAGTTTAATTAATCTAAACCTTTGAGGACTGTGCTCTCCTTAGAGTTAGTTCTCTTTAGTTCTAGGATGCTCAATCAACTGTAGTAAAATTCTCCAGGAAATCTGAGTACTGGGTCTGATCCCTCTGTGACCCACAGAACTAGAAGACACCCATTTTGTAACACTTTACTTGGGCTTTTTGTCCACAACAAAAGCAGATGGAACGTTATTGCTCTAATCTAGGTTTCATTTTGTTAACTTTTAAAATTACATGGTTTGGAAACATGTTTGTCCAAATCTTACCTGTAAGAATTAAACTAATTTTATTTTATATAGCAGAAATATTTCACTCAAATATTCAATTTCTCTTTATTCGGATGATAATGCCTAAATTCTAAACTGGCAGAGTCCTATTATATTTTTTACAACAAATTATCTCTAATGATGAGGTTAAAAAGCAACAGCTCCACAATAACCTGTTATACTTTTGAATACTCCATAAAATGGAGTATTCTACTATTTACAGTACTGAGATAAAACACGCTGTCAAATGTTGTCAGTGAAACTTTTTCAGAGTTTTTATGTCTTCTTGACACAAAGTCAAAGAAGCTTTTCTTTTGGAGTCCTCTTCTTTATGGATTGGATTAAATATTTTTTGTTAGAAAAGACAAAACCTGCTAGCTGACTGCCTGATTACTTTTTGTATTTAATGCAAAATTTTTCCATAATCCTAAGTCTTCTGATAAAATACAGACTTCCGTAACAGATCTGGACACAGCAGCTATCATTTCAGGTACCTAGATACCTGCGTAGCCTAGATACTTCAGAAACTCTTCTAATTTATCCAACTAGCTGATATTTACACACATAAAGTAGCATATGGCTGAAAGTTTGCTCAGTCATTTATTCGCTGTTAATATGAGCAGTAATGTTCACTCACTACATTTGCCAACACTCCTTTCTGCTTGTCCTTTTCCAGCAAAAATCCCAGCTCTAAGCACCATGCTACAATGCTATTATCTGGCAAACTTAGACTGAAAACAAGAAAATTCTCTTCCTCTTACAGGTTCCATCAACTTCAGAATTACCAGGTCCACAAACACACATCCAAGTCTAAATGTAAATGCATCTGCCACAAGCAGAAAAAAATTCTAAAACAGAAAATTGATAAAATATTGTCCCATACACAAATTGGCTCCTTTCAGACACTTTGCTTCTACGCACACTCAGAGTTACCACCTAATCCAAGGTTTCATGACTGTCCTGAATCTCAGAAGCAAGGTCTCTTTTACTCAACATATCAGAATATGTGCTTCTGTTTAACTATGTTCCTTTTACTGGGATGTTACCTTTTTTTTTTTAATTAATCAATTAGAAAAAACATGATATGTTCTGTAGAGTCAAATTTATCTCTTAACATGACAATGATGTAATAGCTCTTGTCTGGATGGCCAAGTTGGCCCATTATGTGTCTCTCTCCCCAGCAAGAATGTCTACATCCTCTTGACCTTTGTAACACAGGTACAACCATGAGAGTAATGATTTTTCTGGGAAAATCTGCTGCATAGTTGGAGGAGAGTTAATACAGCATTTTCTGCTTCTGTTTCTGAAGGAACACTGCCAAACAGCAGGAAAGATGAAAATTGAGTTTTTAAGTCGAAAAAAATTCAGACACAGTAAGCTAGGGTGGCCTAGAAGCTGGAAGGAAGCACAGCAGGAACATCTGATCCCAGCTGACTGAACGGAAGCTCCGTGACATATAACATCATGCTCAGTAATGAAAACTGAAGGAAAGGTTTTCAGAGTGTAGCTTTTACTCAAAGACTGTGTCTTCCACACTACTTGTGGAAGGTGGCAGGTGATGGTCTTTGCATTGTTATTTTCATTCTTCCTATTTCCTTCACTTAATAAATTATCTTTATCTCCACAAGTTTTCTCACTTTCACTCTTACTATTCTCTCCCCCAGATTGTGGTTGGGTAGAGGAATGAAGAGAATGGCCAGGGCCAACCATCAAGTCACTTTCATTATAAAGCACAATAACATTTCATAGGGGGTGTGGATGTGACAGGGAACACACAAAAACAAAATGAAATAAACAAACCAAAGCTGTGCATTTTTTAGAAATTAAAAAAAACCTATCAACCTAAAATACAATTTTCAGATCAGTGTCCATTAAAGCAAAGGGTTTTTCTATAAAATCTCAGAAAAAGAGCCCGAGGTGAACACAAATATTCTTTTACATCAAAACAGAAGATTAGATGAACTTAAAATTTTGGACATGATCTACATCCCACTTAGCTGAATAGGCCCAAGCAGATACCAGAACATGTATAATCAGTGTTGCACTAAGTTAACTTTGCTGGTAGTGAAGACCCCTAGTGAATCTGCTTTCTAGTATCACAGAAAATCTCATCAAGAAAAGCATGTAACTGCTTTGTAATGCAAATACTGTTGATATCACCTTTTTTCAATGAGAGACAATTTAAAAGGCTGCAGCAAAATTATCCACAATGATGCATTTCATGAGCCTACTGGACTTTGTTACTGATCATGAGACTGTATGAATGAATTGTGAGGATGGACACTCCAGCAAAAACACTGCTGTTCAAAAAAAACAAGATTTCTGTACCTAAGGGACTTGTATATACAAAGCAGGAAAGCAAATGAAAGCAAAGATTGCAACTGCTATTTTATGTGATATGGAAATATTAAATATCTTCTGTGAGTTCTCTATTGAAAAAAATAAGGACTGAGGAAATAAAGAAACTACTTGGATTATAAATACACATTATCATTTGTTCACATCACAAAGCAGCTTCCAGGAACAGTTATTCTCTTTTTTCACAGCAAATAATTAATTTTAGTTCTGAAAACTGCTTGCTGAGTGAATGCTTTACGTTAACAGCTAATACATTTGAATACAGACTCAACTTGCACACTTTCAAGATATTTTATCAATCAATGTGCTTCAAAGTAATGCCATGTTTACTATGGAATTACATATATGACAAGATGCAGTGGCTAAGAATTACTTTCAAAGCCCACCTAGATGACAGATAGTTTGGTTCTCAAATTGCTCCAAAACTAAAGATCATATTGTTTGCAAAATGAAAACCACTTCCAAATAACTGAAACAGTTGAGGGAAGACTGTAAGTCTTAGGAAAAAACCAAAACCCCAAAGAAGCAAACAAAAAACAAAAGCCAAAAAACTAAACAAACCAAAACACTCCAGAGATAATCTGTCCCAATATCTTAGGTGTAGGATTACAGAACAAAGAACAGAGAAAAATATTTCAAATATGCTGAAAAATAGTTAGTAATTCAAGCTGATTGTGAAGAGCTGACAGAAAATGCCATATACATGCTTGTCATGAACTGCACAGAAGCGTGAATATTTTAATGAATAACCAGAAAATATGAGATAAGTAACATTAAAAAAGAACATAAGAAAATAATGAAATTACTACAGAACAACAAAATACTTTAATGCAATTTCTACAGCTCCTTGTAAAAATAAAAACTCTTTAAACAGTTGATAGAGATTCAACAGTTATTCTTTAATGAAAAAAAAAACCAGAGTATAAGTCTGGTTCTTCAAAATTAATGTAGCTGAATGCAATCAGATTGCTAAAGAAATGATGAAATATATTATTTCATTACTTAAAATGTAAAAAAAAAAGCCTTCCCTATTGATCTGTGATTCCAGAAATGGAGAGAAGTGTGTCACCAACTAATAGCCAACAAATGTGTTTTAGGTTCTGTTCCTGTCACTGGGGACCACTAAAAAGAGCCTGGCTTTGTCCTCTAATGCACCCACCCCACAGGTATTATTATGCATTGGTATGATCCCCCTGAGCCTTCTCTTCTCCAGACTAAACATCTCTGCTCGCTCAGCCTTTTCTCACGCAAGGGATGCTAATCCTCCTTCACTATCTGAGTGGCCCCTTGCTGGATTCTCCCCAGTATGTCCATGTCTTGCTCGTACTAGGGAGCCCAGAACTGGGTAGAGTACTCCAGATGTGGCCTTACCAGGGCTGAAAGGATGGCAAGGACCACTTCTGCTGACCTGCTGACAGCATTTCTCCTAATGCAGCTCAGAACAGCATTAGCCTCCTTTGCAGTTAAGGGCAAATTGCTGACTTTTGTTCAGCTTGGTGTCCATCGAGCCCAAGCCTCAGGAAAGCTGTTTTCCAGCCACAGCCTCCAGCATGTTATGGTACATGTCTGCTACACTTCCTCAAGTACCAGACTTTGGAATCCCAATTTTTGAACTACACAAGGCTGTTGTTGGCCCTTTCCTGCCACCTGCTGAATGGCAGCAAAACCCACTGGTTTATGAGTCACTCCTCAGTTTTGTACTACCGGAAACTTGCTGAGGGCACAGTGACCCAACATTCTAATAATTACTGAAGACAGTAAATGGGACTGGAACCTGTATTGAGCCTAAGGTACACCATTGAGGAATTTTTACCACCAGTTACCCTCTGGTGCCAGTCATTTAAACAGATTTTAATCCACTTCAGTGTCTCCTTATCACGCTTATACGTCTTTATACAGCTTCTCTGGGAGGAGTTCAGCCTCTCTGAGGATCTTTTGGGAGATAGCGCCAATAGTCTTCCCACAGTCAAGGCAGACAATAGCCTTGAGCCAAAGAGGAAACAATGCTTTCCTCTGATGTACCAAGCCTGTCACTTCCTGCTGGAAAATTATCAGTTGCTCAAGCCAGACTCCCTTTTGGAGAATCCATGCTTCCAAACTGCTTCTGGGCACCTTTGTTTGGTACACATGCCTGGAAATGGTAATCCAGAGCAGCTGATCCATCACCTTCCTAAGGACTAGAGATCTGAGTCCTCCTTTCTGCCCTTCCTGAGCACAGGGCTGCAATCTTCAGGCACCCTTCCCAGCTACCATGATTACTGAGAAACTATTAGGAGTAGCCTATCAGTGGTATCACCCAGCTCCTTCAACACTTGTGCCTATAGTAGGGCTCTACAATTTGCTTAACTGTTTTCTAACCCAACTGTCTTCCATTGTGGGAATGTCTTCCTCCCTCAAGACTTTCCATCTGATCTCTGGGGCCTGCTGAAATCTATTCTCACTAGTCAATACAGTACCTTAATGTTTTCTATGCTCTCTCACCAGGGCCCTTTCACCATTCAGCAGCAAGCTCACATTGCCTCTTGCAATTTTTTATTCCCTGTGTGCTTATAGAAGTTTCTAGTGCAAGCTGTCCCTGCCTGTGGTAGGGAGTTGGAACTTGCTGACCTGTAAGGTCCCTTCTGACCCAATCTACTTTCTGTGATTTGTTGCTCAACCTGCCTTACCAGATTCAATTCCAAATGGGTTTTAGCTCTCCTACTATGCCTATGTCCTTAGACACTGTCTCTATGTTCTTTTCAGGTTACCTGTCTTCCTGGCTTCCACTTTTTGCACATTCCTAGTTTATACCTGAGTATTGCCAAAAAATTGCTGTTCCTCCACACAGGTCATTTGATCTCTCTAAAAATGAGATCAGTTTGAAGTTTTGAGCATATAATTCTTACGTGAATGCTTCATGAATGTTTGCATTAATTTATTTCTTCCTAATGAACTTCTAAAACAATGCAGGTAAACATTGCACTTGACATTTTTCAAACTCATCCTGTTCTTTTTCAGGAAAATATCAGTTTATCACCAGATCTTCAATCTTTGAACTTGTATCTACTACATGATGTGTTAAAATGCATTTGTCTTCCTGAGAAAAATATGGGGGTTTTGTTTTTCTTTCCATATTGGTAACATATGGTCACAGGGCATTTTCTTCCTGATTTTGACACCTTAACTCTTAATAAAACATGGCTGGAATGCTGATCAGTCCTCCACCATGATAGGTTACTTTACTTATTTTTTAGCAATTTACAGAAAAAAGAAGATGTGCTTGCCATCTTCCATCTTTTTTAAAACAAAGATGTGTAACTGTGTATCTACAGCTCATTAGCACAACCACCAGCTGTCTGTGAATGTCTAGGAGCTTTACAGAAACACATGTTGTTCACAACATATCACATTCTAGGTAACTAAACAGATATGGATTTCAAAATTCACCAGGTTTTCTACTGATTAGTATTTTATAGTTATAGTCTACGTGGCAAGTTTAAAGTTTACCTTAACCAAGTTGGACAAAAGAATATTACTTAGTTCCCAAACTTTTCTATACATTTATTTATAGCATGGAGGAAAGGCTAACCTGTTCCTTTCCAGTTGAGCACCTACCACACTATTATAGACCTACTGTACTATTAAAATGTACTACTGGACTGTGTCCTGTTTCTGGCCAAGACAGTAACATCTAATTTTTTCAGTAGCCATGGTGGGGCATGGCTAAGGCCCTGAGCTTGTTCTGCATTACCTAGGGTCATTTTCCAGTCTGTAAATTTTTTGGTCTGTAATTCTATATGTGCTGGGGCACTGAGGAGATCTGGCAGATGTAGCAAAATGAACATTCTTTCCTTAGAAATTCAAAATTATCAAAAGCTTTTTACAACAGGTCTGAAGAAGAAAAAGTGGGTGAAAAGCTGGGAAAAATCATCCTCCTCTGGGTGCAATTATGAATAGAGACCCAGAGGCAGTGTTGCAGGTGAGGGCAAGAAAGCAGCAACGGGAGGAGCGCCCAGCACACTTGGAACCAACCTACCCCACAGGTGGAAACACAGCCCAACTATTTGCCATGCCTGATCCAGACTGCACTGGAACAGCGTGAGACTCCAGCACACTTGCAGCACATTGATGATACCTTTGTGTGGGGCAACACTGCAAGAAAGCTTTCCAGAAAGGGGAGAAGATAATCCAATCCTCCTAAAGCTAAGGAACCTGCTAAGACCAGCTAAGGAACTTGCAAAGGAAATTCAATTTTTAGGAATTAAGATGGACACATTCCAATGGATGTGGTCAAATGGATGATCACATTCCAATGGATGTGGTCAAAAAACCAGCAGCTATGTCCCCATCAACCAGCAAGAAGGAAACGTGGCTTTCTTAGATGCTGTGGGGTTTTTGAAGGAAGTATATTGCACATTATAAGAGGGAAGAAGGATGGTAGGCCCTCTCTTCATCATGCAACATGGAAGTAGAATAATTTCAAATGGGGACCTGAAAACAAGAGGCTTTTGAACAAATTAAACAGCAGATTGTTCATGTAGCTCTTGGGATTAGCTCTTGGGACACTCAGAAAAGGACAACATGAGAAAAATGTTCTCTATATATGGCAGCCAGGGAGAATGGTCCTTCCTGGAGTCTCTGGCAAAAAAATAGGCTCAAACACAACTGCTGGGCTACTGGAGTGTGAGATAAAAAGGATCTCTGACCTCCTACACCCCAGATGAAAAAATATGCTGGCAGCTTATGAAAAGGTTTGAGCTGCTTCAGAAGTGATTTGCACTGAAGCACAGCTTCTTTTGGCACCCCAACTCTCAGTGCCGGGCTGGATGCTCAAAGGGAAAGTGTCCTGCACATATCACACCATGGATGTTACTACGTGGGTTAAACTGATCACACACCTAACTCAAACAGGAAATCAAAACTGCCCAGAGATCTTGGAAATTATCAGGATAGGAGTAAAAGGTATCATATGCTGAGAAGGTGCCACTGTATAATCAGCTACCTGAAAATAAAAAGTAACACACTCTCATCACTGACTCATTGCATCTATATTGTAGGAATAAACTAAAAATGTGAAAGCTGCTGTATGGGCTCCTATGCAATGAGCTGCAGACACAATTAAGGGACAAGGTGGATGAACTCAGGTTGCAGCTGAAAGCTGTCCACTGGATTTAGATATTGAACAAGAATGAAATAGCCAACACTCCGCCTCTACACTGACTCACAGATCTCTGGGGAGGTGGCTAAAATGATGGAAAGATTGTCAGGGCAGAGGTAAATGCATCTGCACAGCTGAAGTGTGAATGGAAATCACCTGTGATAGAAAAGTTGGCTGTAAAAGGACATAAACATAGATGCACATGCATACTGAGGAGCATTGCAACAACAAGGAGGTGCACCAAGCTGCCAAGATCAAACTAAGTTAGATCTGGGTTGGCAACACTAATGTGTATTATTTCTGCCTTGGTGGGCTCATGATGCCTCAGGTCATCAGGGAAGAGATGCAGCACACAGACAGGCTTGAGATTGAGGGGTGGACTTAACCATGGCAACTACCTGCCAGGTTTTCCATACCTGCCAGGTTATCCATTCCTGTGAAACATGCACTATAATTAGGCCGAGAGGGTAAAACCCCTGTGTATGGGCAACAATGTTCGAAATATAAATATGGGCAGACCTGGCAGAATGATTACATCACACTTTCACAAACCTGCCAAGGCATGCACTGCATGCTTACAATGGTGGACACAACCACTGAATGACAGGAGATGTACTTGTGCCTCCTGCCACCACCTGGAACTCCATCTTGGGCCTTGAAAAGCAAGTCCTGTTGGGACATGGCAGAAGGAACTGAGTTGGACAAGGGGACTCATTTCAAAACTAACCTGAAGGACACCTGGGCCAGAGAGCACAGTATTGAGTAAGTGTTGCAGTTTGACGCTGGCCAAACTCCAGGCACACATGAAAGTTGCTCACTCACCCCCCTGCCACAGCTGGACAGATGAGAACAAAAATAGAAAAAGAAATTTGATGGCTTCATGAGTTAAGGACCAGGAGAAAATACTCCAAGAGCAAAACAGGTTTAGCTTAGAAGTACAAAGTGAATTCACTACTAACAGATTCAGAGGAGAATAATGAGAAATAAAATAAGTCCTTAAAAAAAACCATCTTTTCTTCCCCCATCCCTTTCCTCTTTCCCATCAACAGTGCAGGGAGACAGGGCATTGGGGCGTTGGTCAAATTGTCACCCAATGATTTTCTTCTGCTGCACTGGGAGAGAAGTCCTTGCCTGGTGAGGCCATGGGGTCCCTCCCATGGGAGACAGTACTCCTTGAACTTCCCTGGTGTTGCTCCAAATCACATGAGCAGCTGCCATGCAAAAACTATGGCAATATGAGTCCCTCCCACGGGCACACAGTCCTCCCAAAACTGCTGCAACATGGGTCACTCTTCCATGAGGGGCAGTCCTCCAAGGAAGGCTGTTCCACCCTGGAAGCAGCGGCCTTGTCTCTCCATGAAGTCTCCCACTGGATCACAGTATCCAACCACTCCGGAATGGGCATATCACCCACGGGCTGCAGGTGGATCTCCCATGGATCCCCAAGGGCTGCAGGGGCACAGCTGCTTCACCATGGTCTGCACCATGGCCTGCAGAGGAATCTCAGCTCTGCTGCCTGGAGCGCCTCCTCCCCTCTCCTCCTTCTGCACTGACCTCAGTGTTGCCATGTTCTCATCTCCTCCTCTAACTGAAAGTAACAGTGCCCCACTTCATATTGATTTTTTTCCCAAATACATCATCACAGAGGCGTTACCAACCTCTATCATTGGCCCAGCTCTGGCCAGCACCATGTCCATCTTCAGAGCCATCAGGGATTGGTTCTGCCAGACATGGTGGAAGCTTCAGCAGTTTCTCACAGGAGCCACCTTGGTGGCCCCCCCACTACTGAAAACTAGACCGTGCAAACCCAACATATGGATGTATCATATTCCCTGTCACGTAGCAGCCTCTGAGAAAGCTGAGCAACACAATGGTCTGTTAAAAACAACACTGAAAGCCACAAGTGGTAAACCTTCAAACACTGAGATCTACATTTAACAGTAGAGGCTCTAGCAGATGAGCTGGCCCTGTCCAGCCAAAACCTCTATGTACTGTAGAAGAAGATAAAGTTCCTTTGGTGCATGTGGGAAATGTGCTAGGTAAGACTGGATTAGTCCAGTTAAGGCAAACCTGTCTGTGTTTTTGCTAAAGGACCGGAGTGCACTTAGTGGGTAATGCAGAGAGACAGGAAAACATAATGTGTACCTCAAGGGAATTTGATCTTTGGATGAGAACAGTCTGTAGCGTTAAATGTGCATGTCATACTGGTTGCTGAATGACACTGCCTCTGCATGCCATAACTACCATGGACAATGAGCAGGGACTGCTCCAGGTTCACCAGTCCTGAGCTCCTTATGCAGCTCTCAGCCACACAACAGTAAACCAGCCCTCCTTCCCTGGAAGACATCTAGGGTGGATAGAATCCACAGTCATGGCCTAAATGAACTTAACAGACACCTTGGAGGGACAAGCACTGACTATGGAAATTATCTTTGCACATCTATCTATATACATATGTGTGTGTGTGTGTGTGTGTATCTATTCTACTACCATTGGAAAGTGTAGGATTTCGGCATGATGTAGATGGTATGGAATACAGGCCATTTCCTCCTGTCCTCACACTGCAGGAACGATAGATGAAACCAGCCACCACCATTTCCTCCTGTCCTCACACTGCAGGAACGATAGATGAAACCAGCCACCACCTCGCCACAACCATGTTTTAGGTATTTGTAGTGAACAATTAGGTCCCACCTGATCCTTCCTCTTCTTGAGGCTGAACAAAGTCCCTTCAAGCATTATTCAGAAAGATGTTTTCAGACATTTCACAAGCCTTGTTTCCCTTTGCTGGACATGTTCCAGCACCTCAGTGTCCTTTTTAAAACTGAACACAGTACTCAAGGTTCAGCCTCACCAATGTGGAGTACAGGGGAACAATCACTTCCACAACACCCAGTCCTGCTGGATACGCTATTCTTGATAGAGGCTAAGGTGCCATTTACCTTAAATCACAGCTGGCCTATAAGCACATAGAACTTTGCCTAAGACACAACAGTCTGAATTTCTATCTTCAATTTATTGTCATAGGAGTTGTTACAGATTTCTATTTTTAAGGCTTATTATTTTTAAGGAAAAAGAATCCCTGCAGAACAAAAAAAATGCCACATCTAAGAAAGCAACATAAATCTGGCCTAGATTTATGTTGAAACTGTATGCAGAGTAACACTAGAAACTTATGAAACTTTATTTACTTCTTAATGAAAATTTTGGAAGTAAGGCTTTTTTTTTAAGAGACTGATTTTTTTTTAATTCACTATTTTAAAAAGAAACTCTTAGTACTTACATGTTATAATAAAAAGTATAGTATTTTTTTTCTCACTTCTTTATAATATGACAAAATGTAACTTCTGGAAACAAGATATAGACAAGTAGAAGTCTGAGAATTAAAAAATGTAGTTTAATGCTTTGAGTTGAAACTATGTATTTGCTCACTGAAAACCATGGAGAGTGCTCTTATTCCTACTGCTCTCATTCCATTACTCTATGGAATCTTGTGCCACATGCGTATGAATGAATGCTGACAACAGTTGAACTCCTTTGAACCAGGCCTACAAGTCCAGACATTTTTTAAAACCAATATATATTAAACACCCCCTCAATTGTGACTATCAATTTGTTGTTACATATCCAATAGGATTAATCTCCTGCAAAAATTCCATTTATTTTCTCTTTTGCAAAAACAACAATTTCCAAACTGAACTTAATAAAAACATACAAAATCAGTGCGCACTTCTTAAATAACTTAAAATACCTTGATCCCTGTAAGGTTTAATATAATACTGTTGATTCAAAACAAATCCTAAAGTACTATTGTATAAAACATATCTTTACTGCAGTAATTCAGCATAGTGATCTACCACTTTTTGCAGTATGCAGTAAAGCTGGATCCCATAAATTAAGTTAAACTTTAATACAAAAGATTAGGAATCAGAACTTTTCAGACAGTGGTGCAGAAGAGGGCAGTTATGTATAAACTGAATCTTGAAGAAGATGAGAAATGAAGATGTACACTAAGTTTCTGATAAAAGCAGCACAGGAGAAAACTGAGATCCATATTTATTCTCTTGAGTAATAATGTAAGAGATCAAAATCTCATTCCTGGGAATAATCACACTTATCATAACTCTGTCATTGGAAAAAGTATCCATGTATTATGTATTATGTTTTCTGCTATATCTGTGCTTTTTTGATACAGTTGGTCATCTTCTTGTGCATGTATAATCTACAGGAAATAAATCCACATCTTAAATGCTATTTCTTGTAATGATATTAAAATATAATTAATGTTGAAAACCAACAAAATATAATTGCTGTGATAAAAGTACAATTAATTATAAATAAAAAGCATCTGCTATTACATTGTGAAGTCTTAAACAACTTCTTCAGGTCTTACTCAGAATCCTAAAACTATTTAAAACACGCAGACTCACACAGCCATTCCCAAAATTCAATACTGGAGGATGTCTTATGACATCATATTATTAAAGTAAAACAGTGGATGAAAAAACAACTTAGAACATGTCTGTATCACCAGATTTCTACAAGACCACGCAGAGCTGGGCACAAATATCAATAACAGGGTGCTAT